>NC_087437.1:30349746-30700337 GCF_036321535.1 Camelus dromedarius
CTGGCTGGTCTAAGAATTAAATTGACATGAGACAGATTAACAGAAGAAAAATCAAAGTTTAATAATATGTACACATGGGAGAGATCCAAGAAAACAGTAACTCACCAAAATAGCAGAAACCTGCACCTTAAATACCATCTTCAGCTAAAGGCAAAAGAGGATGTTGCGGATAGTGGTTTGGGACCACAAAGGGATGGAAGGCAATTCACATGAAGATGGAAAAGCAAATGTTTGGTAAGCAATTGCTTGCTGTGCTGTGCAGAGACAGTGGACACAGTAGACTCTGACCTCTAGGCTCTATTGAATTTCCTCCATTGAACCTGGCCCATGATCTTTGAAGATACCTCTGGTGATAGCTGTATTCCAGGAACAAACTTTTTTTTTTTTTTTTACTTTTTTTTTTATCGAGTAATAGTTATTTTACAATGTTGTGTCAAATTCTAGTGTAGAGCACAATTTTTCAGTCATACACGAACATGTATATATTCATTGTCAAATTTTTTTTCACTATGAGCTACCACAAGATCTTGTATATATTTCCCTGTGCTATACAGTATAATCTTGTTTATCTATTCTGCATTTTAAAATCCCAGTCTGTCCCTTCCCACCCCCCACCCCCTTAGCAACCACAAGTTTGTATTCTATGTCTATGAGTCTGTTTCTGTTTTGTATTTATGTTTTGTTTTGTTTTGTTTTAGATTCCTCATATGAGCGATCTCATACGGTATTTGTCTTTCTCTTTCTGGCTTACTTGACTTAGAATGACATTCTCCAGGAACATCCATGTTGCTGCAAATGGCATTATGTTGTCGGGTTTTGTGGCTGAATTGTATTCTATCATATAAATATATCACATCTTCTTTATTCAGTCTTCTGTTGATGGACATCTAGGCTGCTTCCATGTCTTGGCTATTGTAAATAGTGCTGCTATGAACATTGGGGTGCAGGTGTCATTTTGAAGTAGGGTTCCTTCTGGATATATGCCCAGGAGCGGGATTCCTGGGTCATATGGTAAGTCTATTCCTAGTCTTTTGAGGAATCTCCATACTGTTTTCCACAGTGGCTTTCCTTGCTTCTTAATGATTTAGATGTCTTCTTTTACAATTTTGTGTTTATTCTTTTTGTAATTCATGGCAGTTATCTCCTTTCCAGTTATAAGTTTCTCATTTTTGTAGCATTCTGCTTCTTTTCTATTTAGAGTAGACCTGTGAATATTTCTTTTAGCATGAGTTTAGTGTTTCTAAACTCTTTTAGTTTTTGCTTGTCTGTGAAGTTCTTTCTCTCTCTTTCTATTCTAAAGGCTAGCCTTGCTGGATAGAGTATCCTAGGCTACATCTTTTTTTCATTCAGGACTTTGAATATATCTTGCCACTCCCTTCTGGCCTGTAGTGTTTGTGTAGAGAAATCTTGTTGCCTTTAGGATCATTTCTTTATCCTTGACTCTGGCCATCTTGATTATGATATGTCTTGGTGTGGGTCTGTTTGGGTTCTTTCTGTTTGGGACCCTCTGAGCCTCCTGTACTTGGATATCTGATTCTTTCTTTAGGTTTGGGAAGTTTTCAGTCATGATTTCTTCAATACCTTTTCAATCCCCTTTGTTCTTTCTTCCCCTTCTGGAACCCCTATTATGCGTAGATTGGCACGCTTTATATTATCCCATAGGTCCCTTATATTGTTTCATTGTTTTTTATTTGTTTTTCTCTCAGCTGTTCTGATTGGGTGCTTTCTGTTGTCCTGTCTTCTAGGTCACTTATTCGTTCCTCTGCATTATCTAGCCTGCTTTGTACAGCCTTTAGGTCAGCTCTCATCTCAGCAAATGAGTTTACTAATTCTACTTGGTTCTTTAAAGCTTCTATTTCATTTTTGATATATTTTATATCTTTAAACACTATTTCTTTTAGTTCCTTCAGTACTTTGATCACTCCTTTTTTGAAATCTTGATCTAGTAGGCCATCAATGTCTATTTCCTTGATCGTGCTTTCAGGGGATTTCTCTTGATCTTTTAATTGGGAGTGGTTCCTCTGCTTCTTCATATTGCTCGTATCTCTCTGGCACTGTGGCTTAAGGAGTATCAGTTATCTAGTTCTCCTGGAGACAGTGTGCTCTTAATGATTTTATCGAGAGGTCTTTGTGTCTTCGCCCTTTTCGCGAACTCAGCTTGCTGTTTCCAGAGGCCCTCTGTTGGCGCCCTCATCTGTGCTGCTCCCAGTGGCTGTCGGCTAGCAGATTGTGCCCCCTCCTAACACTGGGTCAGGAGCTGAGCTCTTACCCAGTGGGTGAGTGGGTCACTCCTCTTCCCGATGCCACAGTCAGATGCTGTGCTTCAGGGGGAGGCAGGTGGGTGGATCGCACCCCCTCCCAGCACCGTGGTCAGGTGCTGCATTCCTGCCAGGAAGAGGGGTGGCCGCCCACCCTCTCCCAGTGCCGGTTACTCCACTGCTCTATGCAGCTGTCCACTCCGACTCGGGTCGGCACTCCGAAGGCAGGCTCAGGGAATACCGCAGAATGTCCCCGCCCCTGCTCCGTGCCAAATCTCAGCTCCTTGTTTGTCTTGGTGGCACAAGTTCTCTGAGGTGCCAGGGCAGAAAGATCCTATCTGCCTTGGGCTGTAAACAAGTCTCAGTCCTGCCTAGGAGGTTGTGGAGCTCCCCGGGGCAGATTCAGGGCTTGGCCCCACCCCTGCCCAGGCACTGCGCACAGGAGGAGATGGGGGCTGTGCCTGAGCCCTGCCTCTCTTCTTGAGAGAAGTGCCAGTAATGGCGGTGCAGGTCTGAGGAGACAAAGGCTACAGCACCCCTCCCCCCAGGGCATACCAGCCGTGTTGCTTTGCTCTTTTCGCAATTTATGGGGAACGGAGGTTGTTCTGCTCCGTATCCCCTCCCAACCACAGCACACAGCCCCCTGCAGTCCCCCCGGGGCTGACTCAGTGCAGCCGCCCCAGTCCTCCGCCTGGCTCAGGCGGCCTGTCCCGGCTCCAGCTGCTGGCTCGCATCTCAGGCTGGGTGTTGAGGGGACCCTTTGTGCCTGTTTAACTCAGTTCTATCAGCCAAGGGGTGCTCAGTGCAGATCTGAGCCTCGGAGGTTCCCCTTCCGTTCCACTGGCCTCTCTGTTGGAGGTGGGGGACCCAGCGAACAAGCGCCAGTCCTCCTTTGCTGCTCCCTCCCCACGGGACCAGTCCACACTGTTTTGCTTTATCTTCTTTGTTTTTTCCTTTTCTCCTACCAGATTTTTGGCGTTTTTGTCTTTCGAAGAAGGCAATGTTCTGTTGGAGTTTGGCAGGTGCTCTGGTTGGCTGAGTAGGTCCGTAGATGTGAGTTTTGGTGTATTTGTGGGAGAGGGTGAGCTACAAGCATCCTTCTACTCTGCCATCTTGCTTCTCTCTTCCCCAGGAACAAACATTTTTTTAAGCAGTTGAGGGGAAGTCAAAGTTTCTTCCTGAGCCTTTTGGGCCTTAATTGTTTTTAGCTCAAAATAATATAATCTTCATGCCAAAGAGACATTTTGGGGTGGCAAGTTTTGCTCTCCTGCACTATCAGAGTGTAGAGGACACATCAGAAATGCCTTTCTAAAGTTACTGCAAAGAACAGGGATTCTCAGAAGTAGTATGAGCACATTTTCTATTTTGCCCCTCCAGCCAGACCACCTTGAACCATATTTGAGTCATCATAACTGTGTGAATACATATAAATATAGTCCTAATACATCATTTTTCTTGATTATGAGTTTAATTTATATAAAGATTTTCCTTCATAATACTTTTGGGTCACACAAACAAAATCTATTTGCCCTATGTAGTTTCCGATCTCTAGATTTTAGTCTAACACCTCTGGGTTTACAAATACACGTTTTTGTTGTGAGTCACCACAAAGCATATGGGAAGCAAGTGGAGTTTAATTAAAATAAATAAAATTGCATGCTTGTAATCATCAACCTGCAAGAAATTAGAATATTGATGGCTCAGCTGTGATGAAATTAGGGAGAACCATAAAATTAGTCACAACACCCTGTCTGAAAATGTTTCTCTCTATTTAAAACAGCAATGAAATCAACCCAAAGAAGAAACACATCGATCAACCAACCATTCCGCAACCTACACCCTCCATCTTCAAACTTATTTTTTTCCTAAAGGAAAAAATCACAGAAATTCTATCTGGGTTTTGTTTTAAGTCCCAAATCCTTTATATGAGTGTCTTATCTTGTTAGTGAAGATAAAACTCATACTTAATTAGAATTTATCAGACAGCTGTTATATGTGGCCCTCCCTGAGTTATTTTTAAGAGATCAAAATAGGACTCACATCTGACATCCCACAATAGTTACTGAGACTGTAGCTGAAATGCTGATTTGGGCAGCTGACTTTGTACTGCTTACCTTGCAAAGCAGGGTCTGGAAACAGTTCTGATTTAACCTCATTGTACCAACCACTGTAAACTCCTTCCGTGAGTAGGATAATAATTGCCACTGTAATTGTTGCCCTAAAAGTGGAATAACTACAACGCAGCCATTAGAAAATAATATATGATTGTCTTAAGTGTATGCATGTGTGCTGACAAATTTAAGGAGATAGCTGAAGCTAAGCAGTGTCTATTTTTCAGTGAGTGTAAGGATACATGTAAGAGTCTATTAAGATGGTAATATGACCCCTGTTGCACAAAAGTGCTTAACAGTGATTATTAATATGCAGTCTTCATAACATCTGAGCAGACAACACATGGGAACACTGGCACCATCCTTTAGCTTAGCATTGCCCTTGAATTATTATCTGGAGAGCTGTGTGTGTGTTTTTTTTTTTTTTTTCAGTCAGTCTTGTATTACAATTATTTATACCTAGTTCTCATCTCAACTAGAGTCTTCTGAAGTCAGGAACTGTATTTTATAAAATCTCTAGACTCAATATAGAGCCTAATTCATGCCATGCACAGACAGACAAATCTGCTTAAGATCTATTTGGATTTCATTTTACAGTTAGTATACAAAAATTCGCCTTTGCTCACTGAGTTGGAATGTCATAGTTAAAAAATAATACTTATAAATGACAGTAGTCAAAGGAGGCACATTACTCAAAGCTAACTATCTCTGGGTCCCCAAAAGGCTCTTTGTAAAGTAGGAATTTAAAAATATATATATATATAATATATACATACATATATATACATATATTATATATGTATATACGTATATATATACTTGAACCAGAAATTTTAACAACCTTTATTTCAGTATTCTGTCAACTGCTCCAGAATTGTTGGCATTGTTACCTAGTATAAAGAACACAGAACTAAACACATTTCAATAGAATCTTAATTCACTGCAATTTCCAAAGAGATACATTAGAATGGATTTTGTACTGTCAGATGCCTCCATAAAAATCTATGCAAATTAAATAACAGAATGCAGACTTGGATATAGTCTGATTTTTCAAGAAGTAGAAATACTTTCAATTGAACTCTCTCACCTAGTGAGCTGATTTTAACTTGTTGATCATATTTCAAATAGAAAGTTAAGATTCATCTAGGAGTAATGATAACACTTTTATTGCGGTAAGTAGATTGAATCAGACAATGCAGTATAATTTGTAACAAGTTCTTATGTTTTCTATAGGTGGATAAGCGGAGCAGCTGTAGTCAATGCATTTTATTCTTCAGGCAGAAATCAGATAGGTAAGGTCTATTCCTAAATAATTCTTTAATATTTCTCTATTGTTCCCAAGCTGTAGTGTGTTGCATGACCAATTTGTAATACTCCCCATAAAAGCACAGCTAAGGCTGAGTTACTGATTTATTGAATATCCTCCTTGAAAGTAAATGCATCCATGTACCTCTTTTCACTATAAAAGCAAAATTTATATTAGTATAAATCACATTAAGTAGTTTTGTTTCTTTTACAATATTCTATTTATAGGTGAATGGTTTATCTTATTTCCAAGTACTTTTCTTTTATTTCTGAATACTTTTTAAAAGTTCCTTATATCTGCATAAAGTTATGTTAACTTAAGGACTCTCTAAGCATCATCTTAAGTGGTTTAAGTTTCCAAGAACCAAATTTTCAGAGATCCAATTTTCCTGTCAATTCTGTGTGCTGGCTCTGTTAGAGATAGTCTGTTCTGTATCATCTTTTTTCCTGGAAGGCTCCAAGGGACTCAGAAAGTTGAAAGTCAATTATGCTAGTTTGAACCATATGAAATTGTATTTACTTAACAAAAAAAATTTTAATCAAAAAATTTTATATGTTCACTAATAGTAATATCACAAAAATATGCCTAAAAATTAATACATAAGTGAATAATATAATGAATAATGAAAAGACTTAATATAACAAAGATGTGTATTTTTCTATTCCTGGGTATACCTTGACATCTTTAAATTCTCTCTTAAGTATCTCATAAATAGATGCATTTTTTCCAAAGGGTTTTTAGTATGTAGAAAGGCACTCAACTGATAAAATACTACCAGAAGTATTCTAAACAAACAGTACAACCAACTTCTCCAGGTGTACTCAGTTTAGTATGTCATTTCTAAGTGTGGTCAAGAATCAAGAAGGAAGATAATTTCAGTATTATTCTACTACTCTTTTTATATCTCAGAGTCTGCCTGAAGCCTCATTTTTCTTGAATTCTGTTATTAATTACATTAGAAATTATGAAAAATCCTATACGATTTTCACCATTAAGTTAAAAAATAAACTAAAAAGAAATTGTAACCCTTATTTTAAAGTTTGATTATTATTTTTAAAGCTAGGAAGTGTTCAAATTAAGAAGTCATCCACATTTTCTTCTAGTATTTTTTATAGATTTTTATTTTTGGAGCAAATCTTTACTAATACAACATTGTAAATCAACTACACTTCAATTTAAAAGATCTTTAATCCATCTGGAATTTATTTTGGTACATGCAATGAAAATGAATTATGATCAGAAAAAGTTTGTCTTTATGCCTATAACATAGGTAATAAGTAAAACATGTGCACTGGGTTAAAATCAGTTAGCTCAAAGTCTCCCAGCTAGTGAAATGATTACCTAAACCCAGATCAGAGCCTATTTAATGATCAACTCAGAACCCATGCAGTCTATCCTTTGTAAGGTATTCCTAGAAACCACTCAGACCTTTTCTTAGAAGTACCTTTATCTCTGGAGAGTCTTTACTTTGAAGATCTCTTTTGATATTCAGTAGTTCTGTGAGTGTAAGATTTAGTTTGTTCTAGACTTGGACTTAAACAGGTTAACTAACTTTTAATGGAATCCCACAGTGAAGTGAGGCAGCCTGGATTCTGCATTAGGACAAACTAAGGGATATCACTTTATTTTAATTCAGCTCAGGATTCTGTCAGAACTTTGTGCTGATTCATCACCATAAGAAGAGCCAGAGAGATTTTCGGTAGGACCACTCTGACATGTTTATCCCTCTAGCCCTTCTCCAGGGCAGGTCCACACAGTTTAGGTCAAGATAGTCCTTGTTTGGCTTTGAATTACCCCATATCTTTGGAACTGGCTCATAATTGGTCTACCTCAGAGATTCCCTAATCAGAGAAAACCTGGGAATGTTCTTACTTTGAATTTAATACCGTCAGACCAAACAAGCATAAGGCAAAAGGAAAAAGAAGGTAAAAGTTGCCCAACATTTCACAAAGTAGACAATTATCTTCTGAATAATCAAGAATTGGCTGTGGTAAGCATTCTTAATAAATAAGAAAGACCTTTTAAAGATGCTCAAGTTAAATTCATCTGATGGAAATATGAAATCCGAAAAATTGTTACCTCTTTTCATATGCTTCTCTGCTAATAACAGCAGTTCATAGAAAGGGAAAGTGTCATAAAAGAGGAGAAATCTTTGACATGTGTACATTTTCTCCTTGACAGTTCATTTAAATCTCCAAAGTGGGGATTGTCTTAACGAAAAGTAATTGAAGATCCAGATCTCCATCCTTCTTCTTGATAAAAGTGTGTGTGTGTCTATCCATACCTAGATATATAACTTTTGCAATGCTATCTTAACCAATTTAGTACCATGTGCATTACAGAATTAGTATTGGTATAGAACATCATGTGTCTCGTAAATGACCCTCCCACCTTTACACAAATACCCTTAAATTAGATCACATAAAATTTCTCATGGGCTTTGTCTTTTTATGTTATGGTGAAAAAAAAAAAAAAAGGAACTTGTTTTATTATCATATAAGGAATTATTTATATTAAAAATATCTACTTTTTAATTCAATTCCCACCAGTTTTTGTGATAACTCACACAAATAAGCTACATTCAAATTTTTATGCACTCTCCTACTTCACGTCAATAAAAAGAAGTTATCTTCCAAGACAGGAAGGCATACTGAAAGTGTGTAACTTACCGGTTTCTATTCTTTGTGTAATGGACCTTTAGAGACCTTCATGCCATTAGGAAAGCTGCCCTTGAATGTTTTGTCAAATGTTTATCTGTAAGTTCCAGGCACTATTCAATAATTTCATTAAACCCTCATGTCTTGAACAAGGAAATAATCAAGTCATAATGGGAAGTCTTACTGCTGGTACATTCTCCTCTTTCATTAACAATCAAAAATTATTTTTCAATCTTAGAATATTTTTGGATTATTCAGTGTTTTCAGCCTAGGTTATCTATAACTAACTTGACATAATTAAATTTTCTAAAATTGTCCTATTCTTAGGAGTCTTATTTTCAGACTTGGGAATTAAGAGTAAATATTTCCAAACGTATTGCTCTTCCATTTAATAAAAAAATAATGCTTAATTTCTCCCACCAGAATTTGATTTTACTTGATTGCAACTTGGGTTTGACATCAAAGATTCTAAAGTGGAATTGCTTGCAGCCTTAAAAAAAAAAACAAGGAAATGAGGGGGGCAGTGTGGGGAGAGACACAGTCTTTTGTTTCATGAACCAATTTAATTGTTGACAATCATGAACATAAAAAATGCACAGCTAAGCAGTTGGTTATGAAGAGTTTGGTGTCTACTAGTAACAGCAATAAGGCTAATGGGGAAAATCCTCACCATAGAGATTTAGCTGACAGAGTCAAAGGAGAAATCATAATTTGCAAAGTTGAACTTGAAGACTAGTATTTAATGTAAGCCATAAAAATCTTATCACTTGCCTGAGAATGGCATATCCAGGTATAATAAAAGCAGCAGGATCTTTACAGTTACTGTGTAGTCTTGATAGCACGTTTCATAAGAGCATTTTATATAATGGGTGGATTTTAATCAAAGTACATGGTGTGGGAGATTGTGTTCACTTTAAGTTAATACAGTACTGCACATAATTTTTATACTTCAAGCTAAAAATAATTTCTTGGCACCGTTGATGGCTCAGGCAGCTACATGTGAGGTATAATGTTCATCAAATTCTCCAAGGACAAAAATATTTATATATTTTTATTTTGTCATTTTGAATGTTATGACAACTTTCCAGTTTCTTTTTTTTTAAGATCTAGAGTGCACTTAAATTGTCCAGCATATTTTAAAATGTCCTCTCTAAATATCTAATATTTATCCCTGGAACCTTTGCTAGGCTCTAGCATACTCACCACCCCTCCTCCACCTGAATGACAAAAAAACAAGATTTGCTACTCTGTATTAATTAGGTCTAAAATTTCTTAAGGTCAAGGACTTTCTGCTGTACTCTCCATGTAGCAATGCCCCAGGGCTTTGCAAGTAACAAGTGTTAATATTAATTATTTTTTCAATTACATAATGATGTTTCAGTGGATACTAGAATTTTAGAACATGAAAGATAAAATTACAAAACTATGGGTGATATGAGGTAAAGGGAGGGCATGTGTGTGGAAATGTGGGAGACCATGGAGACAATGGCCAGGAAGAAGATGCTGTATTTAGTTACAGAGCAGTGATAAGCCATCCAAGTTGTTTTTGCAGGGGAGTGATAATGACCACAGTGGAACTTTAATCTGGCTACAGGATAGATTAAATTCAGGACAGATTAAATTCAGGATAGATTATAGTTGGGTGAGACTGGAAGTGTGAAGATGGATTAGGAAATTAAGTAATTCTTAAGGCCTGAGAGTGTGAACTAGGAAGGGGCAGGAAGACTGATAGGAGGAGATAAACATGAGATGCTACCAGAACGAAGGTACGTGGCCTGATCTTTTCCTAAATAGATTGTATAAAATTTTGTAAAACAAAGGAGACATCGAAGATAAACAGAAAATGTTCACTTTGGGTGGCTGAGAGTCTTCACATGCCATTAGCAGAAATTATAAAGTCAAAGTGATGGCTTAGAAAGGAAAATGATGAATTTGATGTTTGACACATGAAATTTATATAGTGTGAGACATCTTACACGTAGAAAGTTAGCAAGATAAGACAAGTGTTAGGGTAGACGTAAAAATTATCGTTTATTTATTTATTTACAAAATCTTTAGGACACCATAGGAAATTCAGTCATTCATTCATTTATCATTGATTATTCATTTATTCCATACATTTCCTGAGCACCTATTATGTTCCAGCCTTCATCTAGTTTTAGGTTCTAGAGATAATTAACTGAAAAAGCAAATGGACTCAAAAACAAACGAACAAATCTCTGCTCTCAAAGAGCTAATATTTGAGGTGCTTTGGAGGCAGACAAGAAGAAGAAGGGCCACCAACCATAAATAAATAAGTAAAGAGTCATACATGCCTGGATGAAAATTAAACAAGGTTGTGTGATTGGGGAACCTTCAACTGAGTGGCTCTGTTTATTTACTAAGCTATTGTAGATGGATAAAATGTTAGAGACAGTAAAACTAATACTTTCTGTTATTAAGTAACTATTTCTCCCAAATATTTGCAATGGGGAAGAGACCTTATGAATGAAGATGATCATTTTCCCTTGTTCTTAACTCCTTATAGCAAAAAACAATCTTAATGGATATCGTAAAGTGAATTGGGAACATAAATCATAGATTATGATGCCACTCTGGGATGAACTCTTTGCTGTCATCAATAATAAAAGACCTGCATTTGTTTCTATCGTGGAAGATTTTTGTATACAATTAAGTGAAACCAACATACCGGAAAACAGCTTAGCAGGCAAGAAGCCAACCCCAGGCCTGTCGTCTGCAGAATAAAACCACAAGTAGTCTCTAACCATCTTCTTTCCTTGCAGTCTTTCCAGCTGGCATTCTGCAGCCTCCTTTCTTCAGTGCTCATCAGCCTAACTCATTGAACTACGGGGGCATCGGCATGGTCATAGGACACGAAATCACCCATGGCTTCGATGACAATGGTAAAGTACAGCTGATGCTTTTCTTTGGCTGAGATATATCCTAGTAAACCTGATCAAGAGTTATTATAAGAGGGGAGGGATGGCTCAGTGGTAAAGTGTGTGCATAGCATGCAGGAATTCTTGTGTTCAATTCCCAGTACCTCCATTAAAAATAAATATATAAATAAGTAAATAAATAAACCTAACTACCTCCTCACCCAAAAGAACCCCAAAATGGCAAAAAGGTTATTGTAATTTATCAATACAAAAACACATTTATTCATCAGCATATCACTGGCCTAATAAATCACCACACTTTTAGTATTCCTTACAAATTGTTGGTTGAGAAGATCAGAAATTTCTAAGAGTGAGGTTAGCAATATGTGCTTTATATTCTGACAGAATAAAACATATATTCACATTGAGAAAACACTGTGATGTATTTTCAGCACCAATGGTAACGTCTGGTCTTATGATCATTTGTGTCTTATCTCACCAGACAGACTTTTAGATGATAGGGTCCATGTCTTAATTAGATGTAAACTCTGAAAGTAAAATGCCCATAGGATTCTTAAACTGCTTGTGATCAGAGACTTTTCTTTTCTTTTCTTTTCTTTTTTTTTTTTTTTTTTTGCATCTTACACCTACTACCTAGTTCAGGGTCTTACAAACAGTAGGCAGTTAATGTTTATATGCTGCCCCGAACGGCAAAGTAGATTTAGAGTTTCATTGAAATTTGAGAGGACTAGAAGTAAGGACATGAGATAAAGAGGTACTAATTGAAGCTATAACAAAAGTCAGTTCACAAATGGAAAGACAATAAAAAGAGAACAGCAGAGAGAAAATAATCAAGCCTTAATCCAATTTTTGAGAGCCCAGGAAGACAAGGAGACAGGAAGGACATACTAAGCATCTGTTAACTCAATTAAACTACACAGCAATCTTCACAGGTAGGTGTTAATACTCTTTCCATTTTTCAAGCAGAAAAAATACAGAGAGACATAAGACATGCTCAAAGTTACAAAACTGGGAATTGGTGAGCCAGGATGTGGGGTCAGGTGGTTTGTCTTTATACCCCTTTTCACAGACAACTGTTTAAAAGATGATAAAAATTAAGTATCAGACATATGATACATATAAATGTTGCTGAAGCTCAAAAAGGGGAAGATCAGTAGTTAGGATCAGCAAGAAAGCTCCAGGGGGAAAGGCAACTTTTCCCTTGTGCTTGAAGTACTGGGAAACTGAGTCCACAATGTCTAATGAAGGGTTTGGGATATGAAATGAATGCTAGAGTGCAATATTGACCTCTGTAAAATCTCGTAACATCAAGTTAAACAGACTTGGTTCAGGTGAAAACTGTCCAACAGAAACAAGTCATGATTTCAGGAGTGTTTATCTGGTGGCCTCGGCAGAGACATCAAGAGCCAAGCGGGTAAAACATCTGGGTTAACACTAAGGCGTATCAGCAGACAGCCCCAGCAGTCCAGGTTTCATCAGCTCGGGTGAGAAAGGAGAACAGTTTCTCTCATCATCTGTGCAATTTAATGTTCTCTCACACAGTGGTATTTCAGTCCTTGCGCCTTGAATTACAGATACCTTATTGCAATTCCTGACGTAAAGAGTTCTCATTTTACTTAAATAAATATATTTCAGGCAGAAATTTTAACAAGGACGGAGACCTTGTTGACTGGTGGACTCAAGAGTCTGCAAATAACTTTAAAAAGCAATCCCAGTGCATGGTGTACCAGTATGGAAACTTCTCCTGGGACCTAGCAGGTGGACAGCATGTATGTTATCAGCACTCTCCTGAAAAGTTATATTCAATCTTAAGTGAATTGCTGATGCTTTCTTAATAATCCAAACACTGGTAAGGGTCTTTAAGTGGTTTGTTAACATTGTTTTCTGTTTTTCTTAACAGCTCAATGGAATTAACACACTGGGAGAAAACATTGCTGATAATGGTGGTATTGGCCAAGCATACAGAGTGAGTAATAATATTTTCTTCCCATTTTAGTGGTTGGAGTGTATATTGATCATATTTAATCATTCATTTAAAGATTTTTGCAAAAGACACATATAATGTAAGGAATAAATGATAAATAGAAAATGAAAACTACGTAAGGAGAAAGAGAAATATGCTAACCAGAAGGGGCAATACAGTTGATGTGACTGAGCTGAATATCAGTCTCTAAGCTTCCAAAAAGCCAAGGAGAAAAGGAAATACAGACTATTATAATGACAGAATTGAGGAGACATGTAAATTCTACAGAGGAGCCAATGTTTTTCTAAGAAATAATCTCTGAAATACATCTTTTTAGAAAAGCTAGTCTATAAAAAGGATTATTTCAGAGTCATTGATTGATGGACTGAGCAGGACTCTCAGTTTCACAACAGAGAAGCAGTATTTGGGAGCAATAATCAACATAAACCACCGGCATAATATTAAACCATAGTCCAGTTACAATGATAGTGAGGGACTGAAGTGAAATGGTTCCAGCATGTGGTTGTGCAGTAGTCCAAACCATTATACTCAGAGGAATATATTGTTGGAGCATCCGTTAGAATCGCATTCAGGCTTCCATTCATTTTACCATTCAGCAATACTTGTTGAGGTGTGTTTGGCACTTTTCTTGGTGCTGAAGATACAGCTTTGAATACATAAAAGATGTCATTATTTGATGATTTGAGTGAAAATTTAAAATGGCTTACTGAACATTATGTACATGAGAAAAAGTATGTATTTTCAGAAAAGAGTGGAAGAATAATGGTCTTGGAAGCAACAAGGAAGAGTGAGCATGATTTTGAGTCATTTTTCCCAACCCTAAGGTAGCCCACATGTGAAGAAAAAGCAGGGTCTACTTGAGAGGGTATAGGGGACAAGGTGTCTGCAGGGTAGAACCAGGTCCTGAGACAAAGATGGATGGAATATTCAGTGGAGCAGATGAGGATGTAGGGTTGGAGGGCTGGAGAGCTTCACTGGTTGGGTCAGGAAGGAGGGACTATCAGAGCCATGTTGGAGAGATGACTGGTAGGACATGTGACTTGAGAGTGACCCTGGATGATCAAAGTGTTAGTCTTGGGAGATTAAGCTGGCTGCAAAGTTTCCAAAAGAATGAGTCCCAGCCAAGTCCTGGAAGATGGTAGATTACTGCTTCTTTAAATGCTTAAAGATTTTTTTACTGGGTGCCAGACACTGTGTATTTTTCCTCTTTGGGTGTTGGATATTTTTGTTTTCCTATAAATACTCTTGAGCTTTATTCTAGGATGCAGTTAAATTCCTCAGAAATGGTTTGATCCTTTTGGGTCTTGCTTTTACAACTCGTAGGCATGTCTGGGGTAGTGCTCAATCTACGGATAATTATTCTTCGCTGCTGAGTCAAGACCCTACTATGTAATCTTGAGGTCTTCCATTCTTGTCTTGTACGAGTACCAGACTCATTTTTATCACTTTTATCTCCAGTCCTTTTCTGCGGTTCCTTCCCTAGGCTGGGTAGTTTGCTCATATGCATATTTATATGCCAGCTGAATACCTGAGGGAGCAATTTGATCTCTGAGATTCTTTTTCTCTGCAGCTTTCTCCTCTTTAGTACCCTCTCCTTGGTGTCACTGAACTCTCACCCACACAAGGAGTCCCTCAGGCTCCCACTGGGGTTTCACACTCTACTTTGTGGCCTGGAAATGCTCAAGGCTGGGACAATCATAGGGCTCATTTTGTTTGTTTACCATCTTCTAGAGACGACTTTCCTTTTTGCCTGATGTCCAGTGTCATGCAAACCGTTGTTTAATGCATTTTGTCTATCATTTGGTTGTTTCAGTAGGAGGATAAACTCAGTCCCTGTCACTCCATCTTGTCTGGAAGTGGAAGATACTGTTTGCTTTTAATATTCCATGGTGATTCTAATTCATAGCCAAATTGAGAATCACTGCTGTATAAATCTGGCCAAAGTCTGTATTAAGGGTATTTTCATAGAGGTCTTCACATAGAACCAGTACAGAATTATAATAATGAAGCAAATTACAATTGTGCAAATATTTTATTATACATGAAATCTCAGAATGTCACGCTCCCTGCTTGATTGTGAGCTCCCTAAGAGGAACAGGCTCAAGCCTTTCCCATATCCCCAGCATCTTTGCACAGTAGAGACTTAATAAATCTATGTTGATGGCAAGTAAGAAGAAATGAAATATATCTTCTGCATATCTAATTATCACCTTTCTTCGTATTAAATTGAAACTAACACATCTCAGAAAGTTATTGTCAATCCCTTTCTTAGGTATACTTAGTAAAAGAAAACTGCATTTTTCAATAGTGTCCATAAATCCTTAAGAATTAAGAACATTTTCTGGCACTCAATTAATCTAAATTTCTTCTTCCTAATGTCACTGAGGTTCAGTCTATTTTGCCCTGCCTTCCGGGGACCATAATAATTGCTCATCCTTATTCTTAGAATCATAGGATGCTAGGCCTCTAAGGGATCTTAAGAGAATCATTTGACTTTTGGCAAGAATCACTCAAACTAAGTCTGGTGTGAGTCTCTTTTGCTGAGAAAAGTAACTAAGCAAGGATAGTGATTGCAGACTCCCTTGGCAATCTTTTCTTCCACATAGCTAGACATATCCATCTGTAGAACAACATTTATTTAAGTTTTTCATCACTTATTTAAGTCATTCTTTCATCTAGCTGACATTTGTTGATCATCTGACATATACTAGTCTTTTACCTGTTAATCATTTATCTTGTTCTTTTCAGAGTTTTGTAAGTAAATTCTAGTCTTTCTAATCCATTAAATAGTTGTAGTTTGCTATATCTAAATGTATTATTATGGTGATTCTGATATAAAAGGTTAATTACTTGATTACATGTTCTTTGCACAGAATTATGTATAAGTTTACAAACTACAAACATCATGTTTCTATTTCATTAACTGCCTAGGCCTATCAAAATTATGTTAAAAAGAATGGTGAAGAAAAATTACTTCCTGGACTTGACCTAAATCACAAACAACTGTTCTTCTTGAACTTTGCCCAGGTATTGTATCTTTCTTGATTGATAGATATGAAAATCATTTTGAGTTATAATTTCATAGTAAGTTAGATGTTGCCTGCTGAGTTTTCTTGTTTTAATCAATTGTGGCAGAGCATTTGATTGACTAACTTTCATTATGTGTAACAGACTGTCAGATCAGATTAATGATAATTATGTTCCTGGTTGCCTATTATTGAACCTTATTTGAAGAGTAATTGGCTGAGCATGCAGAATTCCAATTTAATTATTGCAATAGGAAGTTTTTTTGCTAGACTGTCCAAACAAATAATCCTTGATGGAACCTAAGTACGTTGCTTTTGTTTTTCTATTCCTATTTCCTAGGTGTGGTGTGGGACCTACAGGCCAGAGTATGCGATCAACTCCATTAAAACAGATGTGCACAGTCCAGGCAACTTCAGGTGCGTGAGTATGAACAGCTGTGAAGGTGCTCCAATACTGTCTCCATTACTTCAAATTCGGAGGCCTTTTTCCAACTCGGATTCTATAAAATTTGGAAATCCAGTGCTTTTCACTCACTTGCCCTTTCTTCCTCCCTCCCTCCCTCCCTTCCTTCCTTCCTCTCATTATTTATTATATAGTCCTAATTATTTTTGAAATTATTTTGTATTTCTTCTTCCAGTTTTATTGAGATATAATTAACATACAGCACTATGTAAGTTTAGGGTGTACAGCACAATGAGCTGACTTACATCATGAAATGATGACCATGATAAATTTATTGAACATCCATTATCTCATATAGATACAAAATAAAAGAAAATGAAAAAATTTTTTTTGTGTTGAAAACTCCTAGGTTTTACTCTTTTAACTTTCATACATAACATACAGCAGTGTTAACTATATCTATCATGTTGTACATTATTGCTCTAGTACTTATTTACCTTATGATTCATAGTTTGTACCTTTCAACTACCTTCAGCCAGTTCCCCTTCCCTCCACCTGATTACAAATCTGATCTCTTTTTCTATGATGTATTTGTCTGTTTTTGAAGTATAATTGACCTACATCACTGTGTTAGTTCCTGGTACACAGCATAGTGATTCAATGGTTTTAATTTTTTAAAGTTGTGTTTTTCCTTACTGAAGTCTTCAGAAATTAAGGTCTAAGAATATAATTCTGAGGATAACAGAGAGCACTTATAAACTCACACAAACCACCATAACAACCTAATTTGTCAAAGCTTTGCCCTACGTAGCCTCATGAACCAAAGCATATAGCCATAAAAAGTCCAGGTGGATTTAAGTAATATTAATTATTAATACCTTGTACATCTGGCATCTTCAGAGAACAAGAGGTAACAAATTAATTTTTTTGATGGCTAAAATTTGTCTCGAGTATTAACATTTTTATCCTAACCAATGGATTAAAATTTCTCTAAAATAAATTTTCTAGCTTCCTGCCTTATTAGCACAGTATCCTGAACAAAACCTGAGCTTTCTTTTTCTTGATGACACAGACTACTGTTATGACTTACTTATGGTTTCACTGTTTACTAGATTTGTAAAATCCTTAGGAGCTATAATATGTGGAGTTATTTATTCCTACACTACAGAGCCATTGATGGTGATACTTCTTAACTTTTCATTGTGGTTGTTTATTAGGTCTTTTCTGTTTTTCTCTTTCTTTTTACTATATTGTCTGTCTTCACCTGTCCCATTCCTCCATTTCGATTAGCTCAGAAAACATATTCTCAAGACTTTTATGGTAAAAAATGAATGCAAGCTTTGAATTAAGAAACATTTGAGTTTCAGCCATGGCTCTGCCATTTACAAGCTGATCCTTAACCTCTGTGTCTCCATTTCTTGATATATAAATTTAGGATTGAATTACTATGATAGTTCCTAGGAGGATTAATGTTACTGTGTATGAAGTACCTATTACATATATGTATTTGAAAAGTAGCGCTAGGATTACTTTTAGATTAGAGAAATAAGAACAGAATATCTATGAAAAAATGTGTATGAATTTTGCAACATTCCATATTAGCTGACAGTCAAGGGCTTTTTTTTTTTTTTTTTTTTATTCATTTCTTATGTCTGCATGGTTCAAAATGTAAATAACTAATCACCAGTTAAGTGATAATTTAGGTAGATATGTAATTGTTTTCTACCCCCAATTTTAAACTGAGTACTTTATTATAAATATATAAAATTATTTATACCTGTCATTTTCTTTGATTTGGCCCCAAAGATGCCTCTTTGACTATTTTTCATTCATAATAAGAGAAGTATGTGTTGATTTTTTTAAAGGGTAAATGGAATGCCAACCTTTTGTCAAGGAAATTATTATTTTTACTGGAGGTAAAAGGATTTCCTTGGCAAAAGGTTGAAGTCACATTTAGTTTTGGAAACAGGCTGCTTCCTGGCTGTACAAAGTGAAACACATGTTTTTAAAGAAACTTAAAAACTAGTAAGATACTGAGTTGCTGTTGAAAAATTGTGCATAGTGGTTTCTGCAGAAACTCTTCTGAAACAGAGGGAGATTTTGTAACTTTATGCTTAAATAACCACAGTATTAAAAACAAAAGGCAAAGTATATTGCTATAAAGCTGACTCTATAAAACCATGTTAGGTCTAATCTATAATTGTTTTATTCTTCCTAACTAAAGTTTTACGTATTTTCAGATAAGCTTCTAAAACTTTGGTGTTTAAAACAAAAACGTTTCCCCTTGTATTGTAGAAGTTGAATTTGCAATTTAAATGACTTATTTTAGGAAATCCAGTTTTTGTTAGCCATCTACAGTCACTTCAGGGAATGGTTGCTATGATAATATTTACTGTATTATCTATAAATGTGTTTCTAAAGTTATTCAGATGTAATATTTCTGTATGAGATATAAGGACCTGATCACTTTTTAAAGCAAGTTCAAGTAGACAAAATGACACCAATGTCTAAGCCACCTGGAAAGTAATGCTGCTAATTTACTTAGGTTGCTTGAGATCAGCTTCCAGTAAGAACAAAGGGCACTTGAGAGAATTAATGCCACTAATAATACAAGAAACGTTTTCCACAGCTTAATTTCTACTACTTCTAAAGGAAAAGTCTTTCTAGTGTTTTATGTAGACATTTTCAAGTTACATGGCTATTTTGTTTCTTATGGTTCAATGACTTAACCTGCCTAAGCCAAACCCTCTTTGAAATACTGCTGTTTCCTCCATTTATTAGCATTGGTTTCTGGTATTTTATAAACGATGTGAATTTCGGTGGGCCTCATAGAACTGCTATAAACACTTACTATTCTTTGGGCTATACCTGGGAATCTATTCAGACATTTATTTCTTCATGAATTTCAGTGGAACATATGCTGATCAAAGTGACCTTACTTTAAAAGGACCATGAACATTAGTTAATGATAAAGATTGGATAGTTTATCTATGAACACCTTGTAGACAAGTCATTTATTTAAAAGAAGTAATCAAATATTGTCAGAGAACTCACTAATTGCAAAAAAGCTCATTCTGTAATTTAAAAAAGTTATTTGCAGGCAGGAGTAGTCAGATATGTTATAGGATATAAAGTCCATTCTTGGTTACATGATGTTCAACACCATATCTTTTAGATATTTTCAGTACAGGTGATTATTTGCCAAGGGAATAAACAGCAGCACTGTGATAAAACGCTTGGTATAATAAAGTAAAAATTTCAAGTAGATTAAGACATAACCAATAAAAGTATTATCTTCTGTTATTGTAAACAGAAACACAAAAACTACAGTTTTCAGGTAGCATGAGATTCCTGTAAGAATATTAATAAAATATGATCCCATTCTTAGAGAAGAGCTTCATTTTAATTAATAATGTATCCACTTTTTAAAATAGACTATTTTTGTCATCCATCCAAAGATTTGATGTTATAAACAATGTAACACTAATTAGAGTCCTAGGAAAGTAAGTGAAGCCCTAGTACGTTGTTGACCTGATTATTCAGAATTAAATTATCTAAATTGAAGTCTTTGGAAGGAAAGAGAGGAGCTAGAATGGAGAAGGAGGGCATGTGGGTCAGTTTGAGTGTTGCTGCGTGGCCAACTCCCAGTGGTGTGGGGTTAAAGTTTTCTTGTTTTGAGGTGTATGTGTATGTGTTTCTGTTTCTTTAATATTTTTAAGAGAAACATAGAATTAAGCCATCAGTTAGGGCATTTTTACTGAAGTGCTTATCCCCATATGGTGATATTTAAGACACAGTCCTTTGAAAAAATGTTAATTACCAGCCAATGATTGTCAAATGCTTACCTTGTCCATCAGGAAGCTTGCTCCTCAGTCTGAGGAACAGTCAGACCACTGTCATACTGTCCCTCAGCCAGCTAATCGGGTTTCCTAATGTGGGAAGAGGATTTTTTTTTTTTAATTGAAGTACAGTCAAGTACAATGTGTCTATCTCTGGTGTACAGCACAATATCTCAGTCATGCATGTACATATATATAGTTGTTTTTATATTTTTTTCCATTAAAGTTTATTACAAGATATTGAACATAGTTCCCTATACTATACAAAAGAAACTTTTTAAAATTTTTTTCTCTTTTTTCTTTTGAGGATTAGATTAAATGAATCATAGCCCCTCTCTAACTCCCAGAGTCTGTTAACCTAGAATCTTAAAGACTAAATACTAATATAAATTTCTGATGTCTAAAGGCTTTTTATTCTTATATGTATGATCATAGATCATATATCAAGTGAATTTGTTTTTGAACTTTCATGTGTAAGAAATCATATTAATTTAAACCCTAAGCTCCCACCCTAAGCCAGGAAGTGAGAAATCTAATTCCAGTCATTTTCAGGGCCATAGAGGAATCCAGTGGCATCTCATGAGCCTAGAAATTAGGGAATAACTTCCTTCTCCAGCCTGCCACGGTCACTGTTGACATGCTAGAAGTCCGATTGCCCTGTCTAAAGTCGGGTGACTCCATTTCCTTCCACTGGTTATGGTCGACGGCCGCGGGAGCGTCCCCGACAGACACGTGCCATCCCATCAGAGATCCCCTCGGGGCTCCTCTCAGAGCGAGAGGCGTGTCCTTGCTCTTCACACAAACTGGCGTTCCTGGGCCCCTCTTCAGGCTTGGGAGAGTCAGTCTTCTCCCCCTCAAGTGGACCCATACATGGAAGTTCCTCTGCTCTGCCCTCCCCGCCTCAACTGCTCCCCCACCCCATCATACCAGGAAGATTCCTTTCCATCTTTAAGACTCCTCTAAGAGTTCTCAAAAACATACAACCAAAAATGTTTACATCCTTCCTAAAGGATAGGGGAGTTGTAGCGGGTGGGAGACTGAGAAAGAGCTGATGTGGTGATGGATGAGACATTAGGAAGCCAGACTTAGAAAATCCATATGGAGTGGAGGTGGGGAAAGGAAATGCTTTCTTTCTCTCTAGCTGGTCTACAGTAGCAAATAAACCAAAAACACTGAACAGTGTGTTTCTCTGTAATGCCCTGTAACTCTACCTGTAATCACCACGGCCAGGGGATGGGCTTAGTCGTTACGTCTGGAGCCCTGCAATATGCCAGGCACTGTGCTGAGCTTTGGTGCTGCAGCGGGGAGCAAGGTATACCTGGTATTTGCCCTCATAGTGGTTACAGTGTGGAGGGTATGTCAGGGAGTTACAGAAGGAGAACAAATCATTGCACATTGTGCTCAGTGCTCTGACAGGGCTGATGGGGGGCAGAGATGGGGGAACTCATGTGGACAGTGTTCCAAGAAGGCCTCAGGTGGGGGGAGGGTGTTACAGCGGGGGCATGAAGTCTGGGAAGGAGTTAGCTATGTAGTCATGGGGGAGGAAATTTCCAGGGAGCAGGGTTGGCAGGGACAGCAGGCCCAGAAGAGGGAAAGAGCTGGGCCAGTTTGAGGAATGGAAAGTGGATCAGTGTGGTTTGAGCCTCATGAGGATCAAGAAGAGAAAGATACTGTGAGGAGGCGTGGAAGGTAACTGGAGCCACCGGGATGCTGGAGACCATGGAGAGGAGTTTGAATAGCCTTCAAGCCCCTGGAAGGTTTTAAGTAAGAGAATTATGGAACTTGACTTAAATTTTAAAATTCACTCTGACCACTGTATGAAGAATGGATTAAAAGGGAGAGAAATGCTCGGACTCATACACGCGCACACGTCTGCCAGGTGGGGAGATCTCAGCAAATTAGCACCAACTCCAAGTCTTCCCAGCGGTCTAGGCTGCTTGCTGCCCAGCCCCCGGCCCCCAGCCCAAGGTGGCTGTGGTGGGGGCGGGGCAGTTCCCGGGGGAGAGAAGGGAAGGGGCTGGTTCAGGGTTGATGGGAAAACATCCCTCTGCCTCATTGTACTGACCTGGCTGTCCCTCCAATGCTGCTTGGTGCTGATAGTGAGTTGAACAGTGTTGTTTTTGCCCATTGGGGTCAGATCAGAGGAAATTGGCATTTGCCAAGCCTTTCCAGTTACTCAGGCTGAATCCAGTTTCTGATACCTATGAGGTTCTTTTGCGAATAAAGAAAATAATTATCTTCCCTATTAAATCAAATCATCAAATCAACAAATATCTACTTGAAGTCTGATATACTGAAAGCTATTGTGTGAGCCCTTTTAAGATAAGGTAAGAAATCATGATTTTATTCTCTGACCAAACTTTTCTTATAACTGCAATCCCAAATATGAATTATTCATTTATCTCACAAACACATATAGAGTGTTGATAAATGAACTTCCTGTGACAACCTGAAGATGCAAGTACTATTATTATATGCATTCTACAGAAAAGGAAACTGAGGCACAGAGAGGCCAGATAAATACAGTTCATAACCAGGATTCAAACCAGGCAGTCTGGTTTCAAGATTGGTGCTCTTAAGTCCTATAGTTTACTACATCTCCACTTAAAAATTCTGTTACTGAAAAGGAATGGGTTCATTCTAAGAGTTTTGGTTTTTTTTTTCCCTTTTAAACTGAAACTTCCAAACCCATTCTCTTGGCTTTTACAAAGAAAGTCTACAGAGCTCCTATGTGGTATGGATATGAGTATCAAATTCTCATGGTGACTCTTTTTTGCTTGTAATTACAGGATTATTGGGACTTTGCAGAACTCTCCTGAGTTTTCAGAAGCCTTTCACTGCCACAAGAATTCATACATGAATCCAGAAAAGAAATGCCGGGTTTGGTAATCTTCAGAAGAAGCAGTGCAGCCCTGGGCTAGACTTGCCAACATCACAGAAATGGGGAACTCTATCCAAGAAAAAAAGGGCCAGAGAAGTCACTGTAACTACATGGAGGTCATTCACAGAGATGAGAGCATTGTGATAAAATGAAGTTAGGTTATGCTGGGAAAGGTGTGGAGGGTGGAGGGGTCTAATGTCTATCAAATCAATCACTGCTCACTGTGTAAATAATGCTTAATATCTAAAGATAATACTACCGTTCATGTCTATTTCTCGTATGATCTGCCAGTTTGATGTTGTCTCTTGATGACCGGGACTTCTAATCACAGGGAGAAAGATGAGGTTGAGGAATTCATTCGGCACCAAAAGCACAGCACCCACGTGAGAGTTAAACACCCGTTGCCTGTGTGCTTATTTTTACTTTTACTTACGACATTTATACTCCTTCAGGGCTCTTCCAAAGAATTCTTATACATAGTGGGGCCTCGGGACTTAATGTAGTTTTAATCTATTTTTGCCAGTCATCAGTTATCCATTCTGAGAGCTTTGTGTTTTAAGCACTCTTAGGGCTAAAATGAACGTCTGAAACGGTTTCTGCTGTTACTGCTTTGACTGATCATGAGATTCTTGAGGCTCCCTGCAGTTTTCTAAGCAACTTCTTGTTCTCTCTCTCTCAAAACTTGGCCTTTTTAAGAGATTTGTAGTAATGTATAAATAATTTTTATATTTAATTATTAATGACATTTATGACTAAGGGATTGTTATTATAGGTAACCGTTGAATACTGAACCTCAGACTGAGATAAAGAGTTATGAACCAAAATCTGTAAATCACAGATGAAGATTTGAGACTTTTTAAACTTATAAACCATATTGATGAAAAGCTTTAAGCATAAACTTTGGGGTAAAAATTGCCATGGGACAGTGGTCTAAAGATACCTAAGAGTTGTGGTTTACAAGCAGGATTTTCTAAATTAAATCTGTCCCTGAAGGTGGCTGTGAGAAAAGGGCAAAACCGCATCTCTGTAGCTCTGCGTCTCCTTATCTCTTCAGGTTTGTCCTCTGATGGAAGTATTTTGATAATAAATGGAAATTATGAATTCATTACTCACTAAGCTTATTGTGCCAGCCATCTAGCTTTGGAAAGTGCATTTCTGAATAGACATGAGAGACTCCGGTGCATCCAGTGGGCCTGCTTCTAAAATTCTAACTCGCGTACAGTTCTGGGAGGGGGACGGCAGCCCCTGATGGCAGCTCGTCTCTTGAGGCTTTTATGTTCTCTTTTCCTGTCCTGTTGGCTAGTTTAATTCATTTCATTACTTGATTAATATTTTACAAAAAAGGTCCAAAAGCCTTATTTTTTTTCTTAACAAAACACGGAAATGAAGGAATATCCAAAATAGGAGTGCTGGTTTTTCTGCCTGTTGAAAAATGCCCACTTAACGTGTTTTTTCAAAGTAGAATTGAAATATAACATGTATACCGAAATTTCATGAAGCTTAAGTGTATAGCTCAGTGAACTTTCTCCAGCGGAGCACCCCCCTGTAGCCAGGACCTATGAGAAGCAGGACATGCCCCAGAAGCCCTTCTCAACTGTCACGTCACTCTTCCAAGGACAACTACTGGCCTGACTTTTTTTTTCTTTTTCTTTTTCTTTTTTTAAAATTTTTTAATGAGGAGAAAGTAATTTTAGGTTTATTTATTTAATAAATTAAACACACGAATTGAACCCAGGACCTTGTTCATGCTAGGCAGGCACTCTACCACTGAGCTATACCCTCCCCGACTTGGCCTGACTTCTAATATCAGACATTAGTTTTGCCTGTTTTTGGCTTTTATGTAAATAGAATCAGTCAGCATGCGTTCTTTTTTGTCTGGCATCTTTCACGCAGCTTTACATTTGTGAGATTCATCTATGTTGCATGTGACTGTGGATCTTTCCTTCTCATTGCTGAGTAGTATTCTGTTGTGACTATGTTACAATTTTTCTGTTCCATTGTGGATGCACTTGAGAAGTTTCCAGTTTGGGGCTGTTACAAATAGTGCAGCTATGAACATACTTGCATAATATCATCTTTATTTACCTGAGAGTTTTATGGACTAATTTCCACAAGTCCTTTCTAAAATCATGAACATTGAAAATATAGTTTTAACTGTTCAACTGACCAGCCTATACTCTTCAAAACTGCCAAAATCAAAAGACACCAAGAAGGCCTGGGGAGCTGTTCCAGATTAGAGGAGACTGAAGACTACGTGACAATAAATGCAATGCATGATTCTGAATTGGATTCCGGACCAGGAAAAACAATCACTATAAAATACATGTTTGGGACAGTTGGCAAATTTTAAAAATGAATGGTGGATGAATTAATATATTTTGTCAATGTTAAATTTTCTGCTTCTGATTAAAAAAAATATATATATATATATAGTTTCAAGCTAATCATGGATAGCCTTATTCTCCCCCCTTTATCACTACCACCATCATGGTGGATAATTTGAAGTACACTTAAGTGTATATTTTCTTAAACTTAAAACATTCCTAAGTAATATTAATAGTGGAAGCAATTGGAGCATCCAGCTCTGAAGAGAACTTTTGAATTATTTAATTTCCATGCTGTCAGAGCAGCTGAAGAACCAGAACTGAAGAGCAACCAGTACGAATTATAAAAAGGCACCAGACTCCCCCACTGCTAGCTCTTTAAAATATCAGGCTTCCATCTTCATGGAGGAACTTGAGTGAAGTTTTCTGGGAAAAAAAAAAAAAAAAAAAAAAAAAAAACTTCTCCAGTGCCTGGATCTTTTATCTCCAGAAATATAAGACTTCCTGGGGCTAAGGGATAGACCGACGTCAGAACACTAGTACCCCCCACCGCTCCTCACGCACGCGGACATCAGTAATTGTACACAGCACCGTTGTTGAGCTGCGTGGCACCTGATGGTCTCTTACTCACTACCAATCTCTTGGTGTTGTCCCATTAGATAAAATCTATTCGTAACGATCTCACATGTAAGTCTAATTATGCCCAAATCCTGGTCAAGAAAAGAGTTAGGAAGCTGAGACACCAAAGATTGGGAGCTGACGTCACTCAGGGATGAAGACAGAAGTTCTCGGCAACACCATTGATAAGATGTCTGCTCTGTGCTACACCATCTACGTAAATTCAGGTGTAAGGTGGAAAGGATGCTATCCTGGGGGAAGAGTCCTTTCTTATTTCTAATTCTATTCTGCTACTAATGACAAAGTGACCTTGGACATTTGATCTTTTCTCTTGGGCCTCTGCTTTTCCCACCTGAAATAAAAATAATTAGATGCTGTCAGTAGTGCTCAGCAAGAGAAGCAGAGTGTGTCCAATGTTGCCTTACTCTTAATCTGTTTCTAGTTAAGAACCATTGGGTAGAATCATCTCAAAACTCCCATATAAATGTTTGAGTCCAATTAGACCACATGATAATCCAAAGAACAAAGATCAAAGTTTTGTTAATTTGGGGTATGTGCTGTTCTTAAGAGTTTTCTCAAAAACCTTTATCATTCCTGTCGTCACAGATGTAATTCTCCAAGTAGATGATAACTATTACCTTGGAAATAAGACTCCAACCCTGTCAAATATGGAAGGTCAGAAAGCTATCAGGCTCCAGTCTCAAAAATACAAGATAAAAATAAATATTGTTCATACTGTTGCTTTTGTTTTTAGTCAGCTCTGTTCCAGCCTCCCCACCTCCACGCTCAAACCACCACCCAGCTCAATGCCACCCCCATATGAACCCTCATAGCATTTCTGTCTTGAAAAACATTAAGGCCAAATGGCGCTTTTATCTCTATAATCTTACCCTTCCTGCTAGAATCAAACTGAATCTTTTCAATATGAGTGATAGAAACTATTTTGCCAATATTTTCTTGTTTTCACTATCCTGTTCTTGCAAAGATGCCATAGTTTCCTGATCTGATTTGTTTTCAAAAGTTAAGTGAAATGGCTGCCAAATGCTGTAGAGAGTTACCGGCATAATCAGATGACTTAGGTGGGAGCTAAAAGTACCTTCATGCACCGTCCCTGGACTGAGGGACTTGACTTTTGGTTGAACAGATGAAGAAAGGAGCCACATGCAACTAGTATGCAAATGGCACATGTTTATTGCATTCTAGTCTTGTTGTCTTAACAATGTTGTCTTAATTTCAGCTCCTTTGTTTTTTGCATTTCCTCTAAAATAGTGAGAAACACTGCTAGCATTTTCAACTTCATAGTTAGATTGCTTCTATTTTGTTGTTTGATGAAGCCTGGCAGAAGAGTGAGCACTGGTTCTTGCCGGAAACGAGGATGAGCTCTCAGCTTGGGCACTGCAGAAAGACTGGAAGTCCAGCCATTGTGACTAATTTTGATACTTCTGGATTTTCTTTCTACCCAAACTAATGGTTTTTTCAGGTTTACCAGGCATCTGATTTGACTTCTGTAAATGCACTTGCTGTCATTTCTGACCTGATCATCTCAAATTATAATGCATCCTGAAAGTTTACCTCCAAGAAAACAAAAAGGGGATCAAGTACCTGGATTATTGATTACCTTGGTGTTAATCCTTCAGCACACATGCTATGCAAGCTCTATGTTCCCTGAAATATGGCGCCCAAGATGTTAATGCTAAGATGGTGACAGCAGCTTTATCCAAGATATCAAAGAAATAGGGAGAAAAAACTAAACAGCAGAAAATGTTTGGCTTTGTTCAAAGAAGATATGAAAAGGATGCAATGTTAAATATGCATTATTATATCAATTATGTTAAAATAGTGTTGCATAGAAAAGGAGTTGGAAGGATATGTGCCAAAAATTAACAGGGAATATCATTGATTAATTATATTACAGGGGATTCTTATTTCCTTTTTTTCCTGCATTTTAAATATTTCTATAATGTGAAAATGGCATATTTTTAAAGCCATTTAAAAAATGTCATTTGGGAGAAAGGAGGAAGTGTGGGAGAAATGATGAACAGGAGGGGAATGACAGAAAAATGGACCAAAAAAGAGAAATATAATTCCCCTGGATGTAAGATGTGCTGATTTATGTAAGAAGCTATTTAGTTTGGTATCTCAGTCTCCATAGACCCAAGGAATCCAGTGCAGAGGATTCAGGTCACAGCTTCCTGCTCCCAGCATGCTGGATCTCAGGTTTACGAGATGGCTGGACACACACTGCTTAACACAGGGTGGGGGAATTTGTGGGCCTTCAGCTGACTGTGCTCACAGTCATTCCGTGAGCACAAAGCACGTGCTCCAAAGGGTTTTTATCCCCTGAAAATGCTAAAGGGCTCGGCTGATCTGGCCACAGTCTCTCATTTGGTCTCTATCCATACAAAATCCTAGCATTTGCCAAACCCTGACCAAAGGATACAGCCTACAACTGAAATGGAAGCCAATAAATTATACAGTGATCAGACCTAAATGCTCCACCTGGTCAGTAACGTGATTACCTGGGGGTCAGATGTTAATGTTTAGAGGTTGAGCAGGGAGGGGGCAGCAGGGTACAGTTAATTCTAGGTGACTCACTGCTTCTGTTTGACTTTGGTTACAAATCAAACTCATGCTAGGTTAGCCAAAACTAGAGACTGTGTTGGTGCCCATTACCAAATCTGGGGCAAGTAGGAGTAACTGGACCTCCTTTTCATGTGTCTCCTTTATTATAGCAGATCGACATTCTACAGAAGGAAGCCATGATGGTCGACCATGCCAGGCTCAAAGATTCTCTGCTTCCTTCCCAGGGGAAGCACAGGATCTAACTGCAGTAATTTGACAAATCCTAGAGAAAAACCGATTGGCCCATTTTAGAAACATGCCTACCCATGTGAATAAGCCATGGGGAAGTGAGAATGTTGTAGAAATTACAATCATTGGTTCCCTACAGAGTAGAAGGGCAGTTTCCCAAAAGAAGAAAAGCAGTATTCCTAGAAGGGAAAGGAAAAGAAACATGCCCACAACACCAGTAACACTAGATATTTCTTAAAAGCTTTGCAAAATATCTCAGTTTGGATTACATTGTGCATATTAAATTTTGAATGTGTCAATTTTAATTTTGTTTAACCAAAATGAAGACATTAGATATTTTACTTAGATTTAATATTTTAAAAAACAAAGTTGGTAATAAAAGAAGGTGGGAAGGAAGAGAAATAATACTGATTATTTATTGTGAGCAAGGCCCATAATATAGGTTGTTTGTAAAAAGTGTCCATTTGATGTAACTCTCCTGTGAGTTTATGTGAGTTAATTCCTATTTTACTGATGGTGAATTTCATTTCAGAAAAGGTAGCTAATTGGCTCAAATTCACAAAGATAGTAAATGATAAGGTCAGGGACCAAACCAAGGTATACTGAAGTTCAAAACCTGTATGAATTTACTTTCAGAGTTCTCTACATCTCTGTAAAATACATTTCTAGCCTCTCAAAATCAACTCACTTGTAGCTAATAATTCCCAAAGCACATAACTTTTATGAAAAACGATGTATTTTCCAATTTACTACTTTGCATAAGCCTTTGTTATTTTTTTAAATGTTTACTATTTTAAACAATTATAGCAGTAAACACTTACTGAGCAACTGCTATGTTCAAGGTATTGTATTAGAAGCAAAAATAAAAATAATAGAAAAGAAAAACAAGATAAAATGCTATTCTTTGGTTGGCACTACAATTGTCCACTACACCTACTCACTCCCTGACCAAATGTTGGGCACCTTTTATGTGTGATGCATTATATTGCATATAAAATGGTCATTAGAAGATCACTTTCTATTGGGTTGTTAGAGATAAAAATAAATTAAAACAGCTGCCCTTTTACTATAGTAGAGACATTAAAATATAGACAAACACATGCAGCTAAACGTGTGATGTGCCGAGAGAGAGAGAAAACACAATCTGAGAATTCAGGGTGACTTCCTAGCATGGCAAAGACATCCTGTTGGAAGTCACACTTAAGTTGCATTTGACAGTATGAATGGGGTTTTGACAATTGGAGGAGGTAAGGAAATATTGCTAAGTATACCTCATATACAAAATTAGGCAACAAAAGAGTAAGAACCCATTTACTCTAGGTAGCAATGCTAATTCTGGAAGGACACAGCACAGGGGAGTGTGCATTCTGAGACTGTTGATACAATTGTTTGTTATTCACAGCTGGCTTTTTGACATCTTGTACCAAGAAAAGCTTTTTAAAATTTTTTTCAAGTATCTCACGCTAGTCTCAAAGTTTATCCGTTATCACCTTACTTTGAAAGAAGTTCTGTGCATTTTTTTTAATTTGCTAGAAGCTGTGTGATAAGGATAACATTCATTCCTTTTCCTGGGAATTTAAAATACTATTATTCCAATCCTGTTGCTAAATCACTGCACTGAACAAACCACTAATTTCTCTGCATTTTCATCGTGTCAGAGTTAAAATCAGAGTAAAGATCAAGGCTTTCTTCAAACCAGAAGGCAAGCAGATGGAATGTTCTGCAAATCAAACTTTTTGGAGATGGCGAAAGATATTAGAGGGCAGAGGAACTAGGGCACAGTGTTGTGGAAAATTTTGAATCCAGAGACATCCATATAGACCCAGGGACATGCAGGGTCAAAGCAAAGACCAGCCAAAAGGCTACACGGCAAGCATTTGGCTTCTCTAAGCTTCAATTTCCTCCTCTTGAAAATGGTCATAGTCACATGTACCTCTCTGGAATGGATACTGTACAAGTTGGCAGCAAATTGTATATCCAACTAAACTGAAATTTAATAACTTGATGTCTACCTCTGACATTTCCTTGACACTAATTAAGCCTGTGGGTCTTTAAAAACATCAGGGTTTTGGCTTAAGGACTAAAGTTTCTTTTTTTCTTCTTACCATATTGTCTGTCTTCTTGCTCCAGGTGAGCAAGAATTAATTACCAAATCATTTTTCTCACCAGGGACTCTTGAAACAGAAAAGGCACAAAAAGTGCAGTCCTTTAAATAGCAGAGGATTTCTTCAAGAGTAAGAAGAGCAAAAGCAACACACTCAGAACAAAACTGAAGTTCTGAGCAAGATGATAATTTGGGGGAAAACCGTTTATGTGAGTACCTTCACTTTCCTCAGAAAATGGCATTGGCTCAAAACCCTTGGGAAAGCTACTTAACTCCTTTGAAATTTAGTTCGCTCAGAAGTAGAGTGTAAAAAGGAAAATGTATTTTTGCCAGGCAATAATGTAGTAGGCAGGATAATACCCTGCCCCCCCAGGATGGCCACATCCTGATTCCCTGCACCTGTGACTGTTAGGGTCTAAGGTAAAGAAAGGGGAATTGAAGGTTGCAGGCGGAATGAAGGTTGCTGATCAGCTGACCATAAGAAGATGAGACTAGCCCAGGTTACCCAGGTGGGCCCAATGCAATCACAAAGGTATTTAAAGGTGAAGAGAGAGGTAGATGTCAGTCAGAGCCCGGCCGGCCGTGCGAGAGAACGGCGGGTTGTGGCTGCCCCTGAAGATGAAGGAAGAGATTCACAAGCCAAGGCGTGCGGGGAGCCTCTAGAAGCTCGAGAAGGGGAGAGAACAGATTCTTCCTGGAGCCTCCAGCAGGAACTAGCCCTGCCAGCACCTTCATTTCGGCCCAAGGAGACCACTGTCGGATTTCTGACCTACAGAACCGTAATGTAATGAATTTATGTTGTTTTAAGTTAAGTCACTAACTTCATGGTCATTTGTAGCAGCCACTATAGAATGTACCCCATATAAATAAGTATTCACTGTATAATCCTTCAGAATTACTTAAACTTTCTGAAAATTATGCTAAGCTTGTATATTATCTTCTAATGGCAAAATATGTGCTATTATAAAAAGTCAGCCAAAGAATATGTATTATTCTTCACTTACCGGTTATTAGATAGTGAAATATTCCAATACAGCATCAATTTGAGATAATTAGGTATGAGTTGCCCTTATTCTCAACAAATATGAGTAGCCATAAATGATTCACTCACGCAAAGCCTAAAACATTGGCCTTTATAAAATAAACATAACCTATCTTACAGAGGTTAGGTACTTGGCACTTAACTAAGCCTTGCCTATCATCCACCTTTCATCTCAGCATGCAAACTAATTAACCACGAAGATAACCTCCCTTGTAATGTGTCAGGAAAATATTTATGGCTTTATCCACTAAAGCAGCTAATATATAAATTGAGCAAAGCTTTGAGAAAATAGAAACCCAGGACCGTGCCAATACTAATCATAAAGCAGCTTTGAGATTTTACTGCCCTTGGCACATTGCATTTTCCTGAAAGTTTATTTATAGGTGTTATTTTTACGTTAGGCGAGCTAATGAACTACTAGGTTCTCAGGAACTTCTGCACTTCAGCCTCAGGAGTGTGTCATAAAAAAGATCTATTGCCCCAATGCTCAAATATTAAAGAGATAGTCACACTGGTAAGTGTTTGTTGTCCTTGGTAGCAACACCAAGAATGTTCTGAATTTTTTAATGTAGAACACCTGTAAGCTTCATAGTTACATTACTGAGGGCTTCTTTGATATTCATTGAGTTCTGTAGATAGCAGAAATGGATGAACAAAGCCCAACCCATGAGGTGCTGGAGGCAGCTCTTACTAGCTCGTAAGAACCAATTTTTAAATTTGCACGAATTTTGCAATGCAGTTGATGTCATCTTGGTAGCTTGAAATCAGCCAACACTACAAATCAAGGTGGGCTGTTTGGTTGACTGGTTGGTTGGTTAGTTGGTTGATTTTCCCAGAGAGCCAGCTGTTCAAAATTTATCAGCACACAACTGGCCATGACTGATGGCAAATCACAACCCAGGAAGCAAAACCAGGGTGGCCATCTAAAGGCAAACACAATCTCGAGGACTTCTTATATGTCTTAGAAATAATAGATTTGTAGAGTCATAAATTTTCCCGCTGATGGCTGTAAATTTTTATTCTAACATAGTACAATAATATTCCCATAGATGAAAGTAAAATATCTTGAGGAAGGTGTACTTCTTCCAAATTTACACAATGGCAATGTGTGGGCTAATGCTAACTTACGGGAGTTAAATCAGAATAACTATGATATAGCATATAATCAGGACACAAATGCTGAAGGAGTTCAAATGAAGAGACTACATTTATTTGCACATATGCAAAGGCTTTAGGAAGATGCATCCTTGAGTTGGGTTTTAAAGATGGGGCGATTTTTCTCAGGGAAAGTAGCAGGACAGGAACCCCAAGAGAAGAGAGCAACGTAAGTCAGATTCATAGTTGGAACAGTTCTTCAAAGAGCCAACTGGGTTGTCTCAAACTAATCGGAAGAAAATTCACTTCTGAAGGAAGTTTGTGGCCTAATTGTGGGGATCTAGAATTCCAAACTAAGAAGTTTAAATTTGGGGAGTTCATTTGGATTTTTAAAGCCTGACTTTCTGCCAAAAAGGGGTTGTACTAACATGAAACAAGAGACCCAGTGAGCAACGTGAGAATTCATGCCTGTTTCATTCCCCATTGACCTTCAGGGCTTGGTGCCGCACCAGCTCCTCCTAGCACTCAAGTGTTTTTCTGTTTGGGGAACATGAGCTGAGTTTATGCCATTGTCCTTAATCCTTCTACTACAAAACACACCTGTTAAAATATTTTCAATACATCTCAACCAAGCCAACCCCAAACCATTTCTTAAGTCATTTTATAAAGTGACTTTTACATTCTTTCCTCTGGTAAGATACTTTGCCAGATTAAAATTGAGGTTAAGGTTAAGAGGCAAGATTCATGATAAGCAGGTGTAATTAGAATAGAAAATCGTGACAAAAGGCTAGCACAAGGAAGACTTGATTAAAGTGTGGTTCTCATTCTGCCATTAGAGCCCTTGAATCAGAACCAGCAAGCGGTACTCAGAGTGGTCAAGGCAATGAAAGAAACAATGGAATTAAATGAAATGGGGGAGACTTTCATGAAGAGGCTCATTTATTTTCAGCCTCAGGTTACCTGTTCCTTGAATAGAAAGTGTGCTGCATTGGAGCCTTTCCCTCTTCTGAGAGTTCAGAAAATTAATCACAAAAGCCAGGGTAGTGGGGCAGCAAGGCTAGAAGCTCTACCAGATAAAGCCTCAAGCCCTAGATAAAATAGATCAAGAATCTTAACTGTGGGTAACTGTTTATAAAGCAGAGAGAGATGGTAGACAAAGTATCACAGTATATGTCACTGAGCAGTCTCTCTCTGTCTTCGTTCCCATCTATCATGTAGGAACAAATTCCTGATTTGCTCAAGTTCCTCTCAAATATTTCTGAGAGTCCTATGGGGACCACACACATGTTCCTTGTCAAACCAAGTTCAGTACTCTTGATCACTCAAGAATTCCCTCCTGTCTGGCTCCAGTTTTCTGCAAAGACTTCTGTTATTGCCAGTTCCTTATGCAGCAGCTATGCTCCTGTGCCCACAACGGGGGCTACTAATACCCACCAACGGCACAGCCATGTCCCCAGTGATGCAGCTCTCAGCGTGCGGATGCCAGTCACTGAGAGCACTGTCAGTCTGACTCAAGGGCTCCGTCTCTTATTACTGCCAAACATTCCAGCATAGAATCTTACCATGTTATTGACGTCTTGTGTTCCCACATCCCACAGCTATTTTTTATTTTTATTGGGGAGGAGGGAGAAAGATATATACAATGTAATATATGATGCTATATAAAATAGTTGATATATTATATATATGCATATGTGTGTATGTGTGTGTGTGTGTGTGTTTGTGTGTATAGTGTGTGTATTTTCCTTGTTATTGCAGACTCCTTGACTTTGAACTTGTGGCAACATTCTGAGTAACAGAGATAATACACAGCCTCCCTCTTCCAAGCCAAACTTTTGCGTCTCAACTCTCCCTTCCCTGAGGATAAATTGTTTCCAGGGAGGCTCTTCACTTCACCCTAAACAAACTCCTGTTGAGATTTCCCCATCCTTGACAGGACTGACCCTCAGCTGGCGGGTGCCTCTTTGGTTGTGCCATCTGTTTAAAGCTGGCACTCACTCTGATTGATCAGTGAGAAATATTTTGGCTCGTCTCTTGCCTCCAGAACTTCCTAAATCCTAGGGTAGATACAGTGGAGGCTCACAGAATGACACTTTAAAGAATATTTCAGGAAATTATATTTTCCGTGCTTTCATTACTTAATAATGGGAAAGACAGAAGATTGCTGTACAAGAATAAAGGTGTTGATTATTATTTCACTGGGATACCAATGCTTCTCCTTTGCCAGTGTATTTACCATAGAGTAATATGGAATATGACAAATAGATCCCTTCTGACGCTGATATGCTTCCAAAAGGCCCCAATGTGGTTAGGTAAAAACTGCTGTATCCCAGTGTCCCTCCCCATCTTCTCCCTTTTTTATAACAGAATTCCTGAGTTTTGTCTGAGCACATGGCTACTCAGCTCAAGACCCCATTTTCCAGCCAGAGATGGACATGTGATTATGTTTCAGCAAACAGAATGTCAACAGAGGTGATATATACAATTTCTGGGTCATACTATTTAGGAAGGAGATTGCTTGTGCTCCGTGGTGCAGACACAAACATACAAATGTGGTGCTGACCAACTCATGGCAACCTGGGATGGAAAAGTAACAAGATAGACAGAGCCTGGGCCTCCCCGGGCAACCTCACTCCAGGCCTACTCTGGACGGTTTAATGAGAGGGAAATAAACTCCTATCTTGTTTGAATCAGTGTTTTGGAGTGAAGGAGGGGACTCTTCGTTACAGCAGTTTAGTCTGTGTGCAAACAAATACAGGAGGTCATTATAAACTCTGGAAGGAAGATACAAAGGTTTAAATATCTGTATCTAAATGATCAGAGAAACAACCTCAGGGACTGGGCAAAAAATGTGGGAATATCTATTAAAAAAAAAAAAAAGAACAAACTGTGGGTTTAAAACTTTAGATGTTTTACATTACAAACTGCATGACAGTCTGGAAACCAACCTATTCAGGATTTAAAATGACAAAAGAGAATTAGAGAAATTTTCTGAGGTCTTCTATAGACACATCTTTCATACTGATTCCCAGGCCATCATAGTCAAATGAATAAATAACTAAAATGTAAAAGACAGTTGGATGTGTCTAGGTGATGATTACCAGCTACTGTAACAAGCATGCCCCAAACTGGAGCGCACGATCCGAAGTTCCGTTCTCCTTCACATGAAGTCCAGGGCAGCTGGGCAGTTTTCCTGGGTGGCTCTTCTCTTACCCAGGACTGTGCCTTTTACTATTCTTGCCCACCATCCTGGGGTTCTCTGCTTCCCACCACATGGATGGGGGTAGGGGAGCTAGGGATGGAAAGAGGGCCTGAGGAGGATGCATAGAATAAATACACTGTCACCCAGGCCGAGAAGTAAGAGCCAGGTTTTTTTACTCACATTTTATTGACCAGAACTAGCCACAGGCAGGATTGGGACGTGGAGGGAGCTCACTATTCAGAGTATGTACTGTCTCTTCCTCAGCAGCCGTCCTCTTGATGGCTCTGGACAGTAACAGCCCTAAACATGCTGGTTATAGTCCGTGGTGCCCATAAACTCTTGATCCCCTACAACTCTGTGAAGTAGGCCCTGAGGTGTTATCTGAAACATAGGCAAGAGTTAGGAAGGATTCAGAGTAACCCCTAATCTACAACACTGGTCCTAATTTTATGGGAGCTAAGACATTACAATTTATTTTTTCATTATTTCACTTGAAACCCCAGGGAAATGCTGAAATTATATCTTAACTTAGTTCTAACCCAGAATTTAATTGGCCTTTTCAAGTTATACCCCTAAACTGTTGTGGGCAATGATGAACTGACTTTAAAAAAAAAAAAAAAAAGCTGGGCCAAGAGACTGAAGACGTGTGCTGTGACAATCACGCCGTGTCCCTGCCTCATTGTGTGGATGTGGGAGAAATGCCCTGTCTGGGCACCCTCTCCTCACCTGTGAGAAGATAAGCAAGCAAAACATTGAACCCTAGAGAGAAGGGAGTAGAAATAGATGATTTCTGTGATGGTGAGCATCTTTCCATGTGCCAGTTGGCCACCTGCATTTCTTCTTTAGAAAGTTTTATTCACTACTTCTGCCCATTTTTCAATCAGGTTGTTTGACGTTGAGTTGTATGAGCTGTTGATAAATGTTGAAGGTTAATCCCTTAGCCCGAATATCATTTGCAAATAGTTTCTCCCATTCGATAGGTTGTCTTTTCGTTTTATCAGAGATTTCCTTTGTTGTGCAAATGTTTTTAAGTTTAATTAGGCCCCATTTGTTTATTTTTCCTTTTATTCCCTTTACTTTAGGGGATGGACAAAATGATATTGCTTCGATTTATTGTCAAAGACATTCTGCTTATGTTTTCCTCTGGGAGTTTTATAGTATCTGGTCTTACATTTAGGTCTTTAATTCATTTTGAGTTTACTTTTATATAGGATGTGAGAGAATGTTCTAATTTCAGTCTTTTACATGTAACTGAAGAGTCTTTTCTCCATTGTATACCCTTGCCTCCTTTGTTGTAGATTAATTGACCGTTAAGTGTGTGGGTTTATTTTTGGGTTTTCTATCCTGTTCCATTGATCAATGTGTCTGTTTTTGTGCCAGCACCACACTGCTTGGTTACTGTAGTTTTGTATTATAGTCTGAAGTCAGGCAGCATGATTCCTCCAGCTCTGTTCTTCTTTCCCAAGACTGTTTTGACTATTCAGGGTCTTTTGTGTTTCCATACAAATTTTAAAATTATTTGTTTTAGTTCTGTGAAAAATGCCATTGATAATTTGATAGGAATTGCACTGAATCAGTAGATTATCTTGGGTAGTATGGTCATTTTAACAATACTGATTTTTCCAATCCAAGAACACAGTATATCTTTCCATCTGTTTGTGTCATCTTCAATTGCTTTCATTGGCGTCTTAGAGTTTTCCATACAGGTCTTTTGCCTCCTTAGGTGGGTTTATTCCTAGGTATTTTATTCTTTTTGATGTAATGATAAATGGGATTGTTTCCTTAATTTCTCTTTCTGACAGTTTGTTAGTGTATAGAAATACAACAGATTTCTGTATATTAATTTTGTATCCTGCAAATTTACTGAATTCATTGATGAGCTCTAGTAGCTTTTTGGTGTCAACTTTAGGATTTTCTACGTATAGTATCATGTCATCTGCAAACAGTGACAGTTTTATTTCTTTTTTTCTAATTTAGATTCTTTTTATTTCTTTTTATTCTCTGATTGCTGTGGCTGGGACTAAACTACGTTGAATAAAACTAGTAAGAATAGGCATCCGTGTCTTGTTCCTGATCTTAGAGGAAATGCTTTTAGCTTTTCACGTTAAGTATGATGTTAGCTGTGCGTTTGTCATATATGGACTTTATTATGTTGAGGTATGTTCCCTCTAATGCCCACTTTGTGGAGAGTTTTTATCATAAATGGATGTTAAATGTTGTTAAAAAGCTTTTTTCTTCATCTATAGAGATAATCATATGGTTTATTCTTCTGTTTGTAAATGTGGTGTATCACATTGATTGATTTGCAGGGATCAAAAAATCCTTACATCCCTGGGATAAATCCCACTTGAACATGATGTGTGATCATTTTAATGTATTGTTGGATTTGCTGCTATTTTGTTGAGGATTCTTGTATCTATGTTCATCAGGGATCTTGGCCTGTAATTTTTTTTTTGTAATATTTTTGTCTGGTTTTGGTATTAGGCCTCATAGAATGAGTCTGAGAGCATTCGTTTTTCTGCAATTTTTTGGAATAATTTGAGAAGTATAGGTATTAATTTTTCTCTAAATGTTTGGTAGAATTCACCTGTGAAGCTCTGGTCCTGGACTTTGTTGGCAGTTTTTAAATTGATTCATTTCAGTACTGGTAATTTGTCCATTTCATATTTTCTATTCCTTCCTGGTTCAGTCTTGGGAGATTGTAACTTTCTAAGAATTTGTCCATTTCTTCTAGGTTGTCCATTTTATTGGTGTGTTAGTGGCTTATGGTAGACTCTTACGATCCTTCGTATTTCTGTAGTGTTGGTTGTAACTTTTCCTTTTTCATTCCTGATTTTATTGATTTGGGGCCCCTCCCTTTTTTTGTTGATGATTCTGGCTAAAGGTTTATCAGTTTTGTTTATCTTTTCAAAGAGCCAGCTTTTAGTTTCATTGATCTTTTCTATTTTTTTTTTTAGTCTCTATTTCATTTGTTTCTACTCTGATTTTTGTTTTTCTTTCCTTCTACTAACTTTGGGTTTTGTTCTTCTTTCTCTAATTGCTTTAGGTGTAAGGTTAGGTTGTTTATTTGAGACTTTTCTTATTTCCTGAGGTAAGCTTGTATCACTATAAACTTCCCTCTTAGAACTGCTTTTGCTGTGTCCTGTAGGTTTTGGACCATCTTTTTTTTTTTCATTTTCATTTGTTTCTAGGTATTGTTTTATTTCCTCTTTGATTTCCTCAATGATCCATTGGTTGTTTAGTAGCATATTGTTTTGCCTCTGCGTATTTTTGTGTTTTTTGCAGTTTTTTCCTGTAGTCAATTTCTAGTCTCATAGTATGGTGGTCAGAAAAGATCCTCAATATGATTTCAATTTTCTTAAATGTACTGAGACTTGTTTTGTGTAATGTTTACCTAGTATATGATCTATCCTGGGGAATATTCTATGTGCACTTGAAAAGAATGTATTCTACTGCTTTCAGACATGGATCTCTCACTTTAAATTTTATGTCAGTTCTAGAAACCAAGGCATTTTAAGAGCTTCTTTCTTGACACTTATAAAACTGGATATTTATAGAATAAATGCTTCCAATATGCCAGCTTTATTAAGAAGTATAGAACTAACATAATAATCCGTTTGTTGGAATGCCTGTGGCTTATGTACCATGAAGAACAAACTTAGAATTACTTGGCATTCCCAGACTTAATCATTATGAGATAACTTTTTCTAAAATCCAAGAGTACAAATAAAGCCATCATGTAAGGCCAGTATTAAAAATTAGAGAAAAATAATTAAAAGCCATGGTTCATTCTGAAATTAAATGTATTTGGCAAGTAGTTAACTAATTACAAACCTATTTTATGTCTTGGAATTAGGCCAAGCCATTAGGATAGCCAATACAAAACAGGCCAGTCTAATAAAAGAGGAACTCAAAAATTAGAATGAACCCAACATGAACAGAGCAGCTGCCTAACACCTGGCAGTTAATGAAAATAAAGTTAAGTGGTAGGACTAGCTAGCAAAATGATTGAAATATATAGAGTAACAGAGCATGTCAATATGACTATAGAAAAAGAAGGAATACTGCAAGGAGGAGGAAGGGAGGGATTCATATTTCCTAAGGTTATGAATTCTGTTTCAACCAATCCAAGCTCAAGTCATAGAGAATCTCAGACCAACCAATAACTTAATTTTGATAAAAGTGAGGGAAAAAAATGAGAAAAATCCATGTCCCATTTACAGGTACAGAGAGAGAAACTGACTATAAAATTTAAATTACCTCATTGCTGTTCCTTATCAATAACTCCAAAAGGAAAGAGAATAGGACTTGGAAGTAAGGAAACCTGTTATGAAGGAGGCTGTGACCTTGGGCAGGTTACTTATTCTCTACATGCTGCCATTTCTCTTCTAAATTGAGGGATTTGCACTAAGAGGCGTCTGAAGTCTGTTCCAGCACCAGTGTTGTATTTCACCAGAACCCTTGAGAAGTCTCAGCGTGATTAAGTAAGGGGAATGGTACATTACAGTGGACAGAGAATGAGAGCCCGAGGGGACCCACATGCTCTCCATATTTCTTTTCATGGAATTAGGCCCGTAGTGCCTAGATTCAAAGTTCTCTCCTCATTTCCTTGATAGGACATTGCTCTCTGTGTTTAATAGACAACATGGCTGCCTTCATGCCATCGTGCAAAGTTGCCTAGAAAAGTTTTCAGTGTGCTGTTTTGAAATGTATTCCTAACAATACAGCCACAGCAAAACCACTGACCCTTACGTTATCATAATAATCACTGTGTAAGGGGCAGAGTTTACTTTTTTCCCTCTTCCATCAAGACCAGTTCTAAGATATAAGGGTAAGGCTCCAATAACTCCCTTCACTTATCACCCATAACTTTAATAGCATCTTCTCCTCAGTCTCCTCCCTCTGGTCTCACTGGCCCTCACATGTAGGACCGTACCTGTGCAGACTCCATCTGTGCACAGAAACAGGCTCCCCATGGGAAGAAAAGTTAAGCTTGTCAAAGATAGATGCCAGCACTCATCCCAATGCCCGGCACAGAGGAGGAGCTTAACAGATGCCAGGTGAACAGCTCACAAGCATTTTAGATGTAACAAACCTGATCTTATCACATTCCCTTAAGACTCTGCTGGCTCATCCAGTAGATTATATCCACCCCCAGGACCCCAAGAGTCACTGGATGCTAATGTGCCCATGTGACATTCCCCCAAGTCAGAGAAAAATATTAAAAAAAAAAAAAAAAAAAAAAAACAAACCAAAAAACCAACCTGAGATCAAATGCCTTAATGCTACTGCCTAACCCAGGAGTCAGAATGGGAGACAGAAGAACAGTTCAGAATCATTTCATTTTTACCACACATGTGCAGCCTCATTTTTCAGTCACTTAACTTGAAAAATTATGACATAATTCTATAAACTTTTCATTTATTTAAAGCCACTAGTATGGGCAATTTTAAGAAGAAGCATTAAAGGAAGGTGAATGGGAAAGTGACATGGTAAGAAGGGGCATTCTATCTTTGAGCCTCACTAAATTATAGGTACAGTTCTGGGTGCTTTACATAGTGTCTCGTTTAAGCCTCAAGCTGGTAGATCTTCTGTTTACTGACAAGGAAAAAGAGGCTTGCAGAATTTGGTTTACTTACACAGGGTTACTTAGGTGGAAAATGGCAGGGCTGGGAGTAACATCTAGCCCTTTTTTTTTTTTTTTTTTTTTTTTTTTAACTAGTTATCTTTCCGTAGAACCTTTTCAATGGTATTTGGCTCAGGTATGACATAGTAGTCAAAGGAATCACAGTCAGTCTCTATTCCATGGTTTGTGAAGTGTCTGTCTCTCTCCACCAGCCCTTGCACTCTGCCCTTCAGGACCCAGCTCAACACTTGAAAGAAATTTTTTTCTTATTCTTGTTGCCTTACAGCAATCCCTGACAATGATATGCCACTACCCCTGCCATAGCTGTTAAAATCCTAATTGTAGTAGCTGTGAAAGTGGCCTTATTTGAAATAGGGTCTTTACAGATGATCCAGTTAAGATGAGTTCCTTAGGGTGGGCCCTAATCCAACATGACTAGTGTCCTTATCAGAAAGGGAAATGGGGACACCAAGGCAGACGTGCATGTGGGGAGAACTCCATGTGAAGATAAAAGGCAGAGATCAGGGTGATGCACCTACAAGTGAAGGAAAGCCAACATTTGCCAGAAGTCCGCTAGAAGCTAGAAAAGAGGCCTGGAGCAGACTCTCCTGCACAGCCCTGAGAAGGAACTAACCCTGCTGACACCTTGATTTTGGGCTTTTAGCCTGTAGAACCATGAGACAATAAATTTCTGTTGAAGCCACTCCACTTTGGTACTTTGCTATGGCAGCCCCAGGAAACTAATAAGACAGCCACCGTGCAGTAAACACTACAACACCCAGGGCAGCAAGAGAACAGCTGCACATGATCTAACAGGAAATTATTCAGAAAAGTCAAATAAATTTTCAGAAGGCAAAAGTAATCTAGTATTTGACCAATGTGTATTTATTCTACTCTGATCAGTACAGTATTTAGAAAATGAGGCCATCAGATAGAACCAGGTATTTTAATTATATTAATTGCTCACAAAAATAAAAGCTTTTAGTCTGGGAAGTAATTTTAATGCCTCCTAGAAGTGTATTCTCCAAAATTCATGCATGCAAAATTGGTGAACATGTTTCCAACTCACAGAAGAAATTACTATTGCCCAGAAACTGGAAAATATTTAACTATTGAAACCCAGTCATAGCTTTCAGCTCAATGCAGGCAGGAGATTCTGAAGCTCTAAGGAATGAACAGTGACAGGCAAGGACAGCCTTCATAAATACCTTTTTTCCAGAATCTTTATGAGTAGCTTCTAACAGTCAAACTCAGGCCACGTTTTCATATGCATTTCTAGTTTGTTTAAAAGTACAAAGGGAAAGAATTCAAATAATATGGAAAATAGGTTGTGTTTAGTGGACCCAGTTCAGTCGGTTAGCAAATTCTGAAATTCATTTCTGAATGAGTTGGAAATTCACCAAACACAAAGTTAAGATAACCATGATTCCATTCGGTAGCAACTGGGTTAGCTGACGCCAAGAAAGAGACCGTGATAACAGATTATATAGATCAGCACATTCTGTACTTTTGTGTTTTATTTCTCATCAGCCACCAGCCACCACATTTCTTCCAGCTCTAGCTTATAAGAATGCATTATTCAAAAAACTATTAAAAATTTATGGGGCAACGATTAATTCTCATTAGTTAAATAGGTATTTATTTTGCTTCTACAGTGGGCTGGGCACTGTCCTAGGATACACTGGTAAACAGAACAGGAACAATTTCTGCTTTCATAAAACCTACGCCTTGAGCTTATTTGTAAACTTGGGTTTAGAGCAAAGGGAGTGCAGAGAAATGTAATATGCCCATGAGAAGTTTATGGTGCATCACAATGGGCAGCCAGTACCTAAGATCTCTCAAATAATAATACAATATGCGGCCCAGGTTTAGGAGTCCCCTAGGTGAAATTAACAATTACTGCTGAGTTAAGTAAGAAAAATCACTGTCACAGACACCCATTGCTGCTCTGCCTGGAACCCCTCTTCTATGAATTGTCCCCATCCCCACTCCTTATCCATGACTGCAGCAGAGGCAGCCAGGTTTCAATGTGACCCTGAGCCCAGGAGCTATACACGTCACCTACCGTCATCTATACTTTAAAATGGATTATGGTAACTGATATAAATGAAATTGAAACTCAGATAGCAACTAAGGTTTTGCCATCAGTTGAGATCTAAAGAAAATTGCCTTAAATCCCCATTTTTGTCCTGTATATCTTCAACCTCCAAGTTCTGCTCTGCCGACTGCTTTTTTTTTTTTTTAACTCTGCCTTGTGAGTGCACCTTTATTTCCACTGTTTTGAAGCAAATATACTCCTCAAAATAAATAGGATAAAAGCCTCACTTCCAAGAGGACTTTAAAGGTGTGGCATACTTAAATGGCTTTAGAAATACAGACAGGATGTTCATCATAATAAAACAAACACCCTTAAATGGAATATCTATGTCCCTATCCTAACTCTTTCGGCTCCTCGGCTGTTTCCCCCAGTCCCTCCTCTACTCACTGAACTTTGCAGACTCCTGTTCACTTCCCATGCACAGCGACTGGGCCACCTGCTTTACTGCCAGGCCTTTTGCTACCTGTTTACCTGTTTAGGGGATGGTAAGACCTCTTCTAAACAAAGGCAATTTCTTCCCTAAGGAAAATTCTCTTCCCTGTTAATGAGATTTTGATTTCATCCCCACTACAGAGTAATAACCAAGTACTTTGGAAAAACATAAAAAGGAGACAGTCATTCTGAGAAGACTTAAGTGAAGAGGTGGTATACAGTTGGGTTTTAAAGGATCAGCGTGTTTCCTCGGGCCAAAAACGAGATGAAGGGCATCCTGAGTAGAGGAGATCACAGAAGAAAGGCTAGAGAAATATAAGAATACAGAGCAGGTTCCAAGAGTCCTAAATGATACCCCAGGCACCCCACAGGTGGAATTCCAGGTCAGATTGGGAAGGTGACTTGTGGTGAGGGAGAGAATCTTGAGAAACAGTCCATGGTAATAAGGGCTTATGATGATCCCCCAAAGTTTTTGCTCCTCAAGACACGAGTAATCTGCATTTCAAGATATCAGCTCTTGAAGAAGAAACTGGTTTTTACCAATTCAATCACACACATTACTTAGTAGGTAATAGATGCTCTGCTAATAATTGGTGATATATGATGAGTAAGTGCTCAAAATGCCAATACACTGGGAAGAATCTAGTGCAGGGCTTCCAAAACACAGTGTGCCAGGAAAGACACACTATCTGCATCTGTAGGTGCAATGATATTGATCTCTTCAGCCTTTGGGGTGACCAGGAGGAAAGTGGGTTGACCAGAATCTCCACCCATTTGTCCCTGGTCATGAGCGACCTTCTCTCCTGATGTCAGTGTGCAAAGTAAATATCGCGTACCATGGGTATCACGCTCTGGAAATAGTCAGGAAGCCTTGGCAAAGGATTAGGATACTCTTGCAGAAGCCCAGTGAGCTGGCTGGGAATGTGGCTGTGTGATGGGACAGAGCCCCTGAACTTGGGAGTGATTTATAAGGTAGAATCAATAGATGTTAGCAATGGAGTTCTTGTGGAAGATGCGGATGAAGGGGAGAATAATGGAACCAGCATGAGGAGGGTGTAGATGGGAGTAATTGCTACAATAAGCCATCCATCAGAGAAGAGTAGAATCAAATTTGGGGGACTGAAAATATTTGAACCTGGTCCTTGGGGGAGAGATTTTATAGCTAGGAACTGCTGAGAAGTTCTGGATTGCAATGGCTTGTTTTCTGCTCTATCTTTAAACTTTTCCCTTTTTAAACACCCCAAAATATGAGCTATGACAGAGTCTTAGCTGTGGGCAAGTCAGAAGTGGGGTATTTATAGAGCTTTGGTGCTGGGCTCCAGTGGTTTAAGGCATATTTTTCAACATGGGGAACAGACTGGGATTCAGCAAAGATTGCGACATAATAGTTCGGGATTATTTGACAGAGCAAGACAAGGGTGTTGAAGGAAGACTTGATTTGTAAACAGTTGTTTGATAAGCAAGAATTTGCCCTGGTGAGCAGACTACTATCTCCAATTAATTAATCCTTAGGAATTTTCTGGAGCAAATAGTAAAGTTATATGTTGGTTTATAGTTTTTCATTCCAAGACAAAGTTTCCCTGAAACAAACAAAATCATGTTGACTTTGATTGTCTATGTATGGTCTTGTTGTCAGAGATGGTCTCAGTTATCATTCTCAATTTTATTAAAAATGCTAAGTTTTATGTATATGTGCCAACTAGAGTGAAATTTGGCCACCAACTATTTCTAGAATTACCAGAGGTTCCCCATCTAACTAAGATAAGAAATACCTTACCTCTACCCAACCCCTGGCTGTGGAAGGGAACAGGAATTTTTACAGCAAGGTAATGGATAGTAGAAATGATAAATTCTTTGGATGTGACACTGTGGGTTGAGGACAGCAAGGATTAAAGACAGCATCTTGTGAAGCCTGGTAGATCTTAACTGCCAGATTTAGGCTGTGGGAGAAAATCATGTAACAGACTGCCAAGTTCCCAACATCACCTGGGTGCTCACAGCTACCTGGAATCCTTCAATATTGTTTTTTCAATATTTAAAATTTTTTTGGTGGGGTGGTAGGAAATTAGGCTTATTATTATCATTTTTTTGTTGTTGTTTAATGGAGGTACTGGGGATTGGACCCAGGACCTTGTGCATGTTAAACATAAGCTCTACCACTGAGCTATACCCACCCCTGCCCCAATATTTTAAAAATAGGTTTATTTGTCATTTTCCACAAAGGGAATTTCAAGCATTCTCTGTTTTCTCAGACCTCCAAACCCACTGTTTCTTTCACTCTAAGCAGATGACCTTGGTTCCTACTTCCAAGATAAAAAAGGATCAAGCAGATTTGGACTCAAGTCTGCTTACTACCATCTAAGTTAACACTTGCATGCATTTGCATCTAATCTTTTCTTCTCTTCTATTGAATTGGAGGAGCTAGCCTGCCTCCCTCTCTGAAGCTCACTTCTCATCTTCTCAAGTGTATTGCTCTACTAATTATTCCCACTCTGCCATATTTTCTCTTCTTCATTGGATTCTCCTCCTTCCTAATACTTTGTCTTCTCGTTTTCTTCTTGCCTATTTGGCTACTTTTAATTTCTTTTTCAGCCACGTACTCCTCCATTTCTTAAATAGCAGTCCTCTTCATGGTTCTGGCTAGGGATGTTTTTTCATACTCTCAATACTCTTCTTTTATAATTTCTATATGTATGCCTTCAACTATTATCTAAGACTCTCAACTTTAATGTCACCTGTACAGTTCTCTCTTTAGAGCGCTAATGTCATAAATTCAAATATACATTTTCACTTGGCTATTAGACTCTCATATGAAACTCTACATATGTTGAAAGTGGAACTAAAGCTCTTTCCCTTAGAATTTGCCCCTCTTCTTATCTTTGAGAATGGTGCTACCATTCAAGTAGTTGCGCTCAGTACCTGCCCTCCTTTTCCCTCATCACTACGTTCAATCAATCATAAAGGTCTAAATTTCCAATATGTCCTGTTTCTGTCTACAACTCACCAGTTCTCTGCTTCTTCCCTAGTTTAGGCCTTTATTACACTGATTGTTGTAATAGCCTTCTTCATGCATCCTTATCTGTCCCAATCTATTCTACACATAGAAGTTCTGTGTATAACTCTTAATGTCTCCTTGTTTCTCTTTGGATAAAGTACGGAAGATAAGGAAATAGCCTAAGTGTCCATCAGTAGATTAATGCATAAAGAAGATGTGGTATATGCACACAGTGGAATATTATTTGGCCATGAGAAAGGAGGAAATCCTGCAGTTTCTAAAAACATGGATGGACTTTGAGGGCATTATGCTAAGTGAAATAAGCCAGGCAGAGAAAAACAATACTGCATGGTTTCACTTACATTTGTAATCTAAGTAAAAAGTCAAACTCATAGAAACTGTAAAAAAAAAAAAGTGGTTGCCAGGGGCTGGGGGTGGAGAAAGAGGGAGACATTGGTAAAAAGGTACAAATTTTCAGCTATAAATAAGGTATGAAGTTCCAAAAACAAAAACAAAAACAAAAAACAAAACACTATTCTTACCAAGTTTTACAAAGCACTATTTGATCTTCTTTTGGCTATTTGGGGTCTTCTGTGCTTCCATACAAATTTTAGAATTACTTGTTCTTTGAAAAATGCCATTAACAATTTGAGATTGCACTGAATCTGTAGATTACCTTGGGTAATGTGGGTTGTATGGTCATTTTGACAAAATTAACTCTTCTAATCAAAGAGCATGGCGTATCTTTCCATTTGTGTCTTCTTCAATTTCTTTCATCAGTGTCCTATAGTTTTCTAAAGTACAGGTCTTTAATCTTAGATTTTTCCTAGGTATTTTATTCTTTTTGATGCAATTGAAAATGAAATTGTTTCTTTATTTTCTCTTTCTGATGGTTTGTTTTTTGTGTATAGAAACAGCATGTTTCTGCATATGAGTTTTGTATCCCATAATTTTACAGAATTCATTTATTAGTTCTAACAGGTTTTTGGTGGTGTCTTTAGAATACATAGTATCATGTCATCTACAAATAGTGACAGTTTTACTTCTTTCTTTCCATTCTGAATTCCTTTTATTTCTTTTCCTTGTCTGATTGCTGTGACTAGAACTTTCAAAACTATGTTGAATAAAAGTGGCAAGAGTGGGCATCCTTGTCTTGTTCCTGATCTTAGAGGAAATGCTTTCAGGTTTTCACCATTGAGTATGATGTTGGCTGTAGGTTTGTCATATATGGCCTTTTTTATATTGGGCTTTGTTCTCTCTATAGGAAAGTTTTTTCATTATAAATGAATGTTAAATATTGTTAAAAGCTTTTTTCATATTTATTGAGATAATCATATGATTTTTTATTCTTTAATTGGTTAATGTGGTGTATCACATTAATTGATTTGAGGATATTGAAAAATCTGCATTCCTGGGATAAATCCCACTTGATGATCCTTTTATCATATTATTGGATTCGGTTTGCTAGTATTTTGTTGAGGATTTGCATCTATGTGTTAGTGATATTGGCCTGAAATTTTCTTTTTTTTGTGATATCTATGTCTGGTTATGGTATCACGGTGATGCTGGCCTCATAGGATAAGTTTGGGAGGATTCCTTTTTCTGCAATTTTTTGTAATAGTTTCATAAGTATAGGTATTAACTCTTTAAATATTTGGTAGAATTCACCTGTGAAGCCATCTGGTCCTGGAGTTTTGTTTGTTGAGCATTGTTTTGTTACTGATTCAATTTCAGTACTGATGATTGGTCTGTTCATATTTTCTGTTTCTTCCTGATTCGGTCTTGGGAGATTGCACATTTCTAGGAATTTGTTCATTTCTTCTAGGTTGTCCATTTTATTGGCATGTAGTTGTTCATAGTAATCTCTTATGATCGTTTGTATTTCTGTTGGTTGTGATTTCTTCTTTTTCATTTCTGATTTTATTTATTTGAAGTCCTCTCTCATTTTTTCTTGATGAGTCTGGCTAAATGTGTATCAATTTTGTTTTTCTTTTCAAAGAACAATCTTAGTTTTATAGATCTGTTTTTTCAGTCTTTCATTTATTTCTGCTCTGATCTTTATGATTTCTTCTACTAACTTTAGGTTTTGTTTGTTCTTTTTCTAGTTCCTTTTGTTGTATAGTTAGGTTGTTTATTTGAGCATTAATTTAATCTTTTCTTCTGCTATCACTTTTTTTATTTCCAAGTTTTTTTTAATGTTCTATTTATGATAGCCTCTTACTCATGATTCAAGGATATAATATTGTCTCTTACCTCCCTAAGAACATTAATTAATGGTAATTTTTCCTTTCAGTGTTTGCATGTTTATGTATAGTTTTGGTTTCCTCAAGTTGTCTATTTTTGTGTATGTTTTTTAGTCTTTATATTTTTTGTTAAGATTCCTTAGGTATCTGATTATCTGCTCATCTTTTAAGAAAAAGGCAATAAAAAAGCTGATTTGAAGTACTGAGAGGTGGATGGGGTTTGTTGACTGTGGCTAATGCCCTTTGATCTTTAACCCAAGGGTTGAAAACTAGCTGTCCCCAGGCTGAGTCTGAAATAAATGCATCTGTGTTTTGTTTTGGCTTTCAATGAGATTTGCATGCCTTTAGCCGGGAATGTAACCTTTAACTACCTGCAAATCCTACCACTCCTTTTTGATTTAAGCTACTTTTAACCTTGAAATGCCTTTCTAATACTTCTTTCTAATCAAATTCTTGCTCATCCTTTAACACAAGCTCAGATGTCTCTTCCTCTGTGATACCTTCTCTGATACCCTCAGGCTGATTGAAGTTTTTACCTGTTCCGGGTTCCATCAAGTTTCATTCCTCCATTAGAGCCCTTGCCATGGTCCTCCTTCGTGTGATAGGTATTTGATGTGGATGTTGGATACCTCGTGCAACTGTACCTCCTATGGAGACAGGGACTCTATTTCAGGCATGTTAGTATCTCACATAGAAGCTTTGGTAAAAGCTCAAGAAAAAGTTACTTGAAAATCTTTATGCTCAATGGGGTAGGGATGGAAAGGGGGAGAGAAGAACAGGGGGCATAATTTGATGTTCCTCCTGGAAGATCAAAGTTGATACTCATCCTTGGTATTGGATTATTAAAATCACGGACTCTAATTCCCCCAACCCCACCCTCAAAACGTGCCACACCAGGCCATTATGTGGCTTTCAGATACTTTTAGATGATTTCACAGAGCGTAATCGGTTTCACATGATAGAACATTTCTCAAGCTGTAACCACAGAAAGAAGGAAAAACACACACCACAACATGTCAAAATGAAAGAGGCAATATTTCTGCATCTGGAGAGGTAATTTATCCTCATTTGTGATCAGGTGCCCTTTCAGAATTCAAGTCAGATAAAGCATAAATCTTGGCACATCTGCAAAGGTGCCTGTGTACAATAAATCATAATTTGTGGCAAATATTTTGAAAGCCAGTTTTCAGGTATCTGAGGCCTTAGCATTTCTACTGCTTTTATTTCACCACGGCCTCAGTTGTAAAGTATCCTTAACGTTCCTGAGCACAAGGATCTGTGTCATGCTTCGATCATATACATTTCCACTTAAAGCTAGAGGCACGCAATCTGCCCTCATCCTAATAGCATCCCATCCGCAACCCAACTTGCCTTTTTCTTTTTTACTCAGCCACTCATGCTGGCCCAATTAGACAGCATTAGCTAACGCTTTGTTCCTATTCATCTCTACCTCCCAGGACAGTTTGAACATTGTGGTTTTTAAATTATTGAGAGAGCCCTAGGAGTTGCCAAATATAGATGCATTCATGTGAACAGCAAACAAAATAAGTTTGGAGCCACACAAATTTATGACTCTGCAAAGACCTGGAAGAACCAGATGGGTTTTTAAAATTGTATCTCCAAGTATTCTTAAACTGGACATGGTGGTTAAGGGCAGAATGCGGTGCAGACAGCCTGAGTTCCCATCAAGCCACTGCTTTGTACAGACTGGGTGGCCTCAGGAACCTTTAGCCTCTCTGCAAGCCCCAGTCTCCATCTGTGAAACGGGCCAAATAATTGCACCTATTTCAGAATCTATTTGTGGAGATCAAATGAAATAATGTGCTTGGCACACACTCTGTAAATATCTGTTGCTGTATTTATTAACAGGATCATCTCGGCTAAAACACAGCGTCATGCAGGCAAACTATAGGAACCATTGCCCATAGTTTTAGAAACCAGTTAGACACCTATACCTGCTGAGTCCAAAGCTGGAGTCAATTGGTTGAACGAATCCAGAAATATTCAGAATTCAATATTTAAACAAATTTTAATACAACATTTGAGGACTAGAATGATAAAGGAAATGGATGGCTTCTTTATTAATATTTATTATAAAGAAACTCCAGAAAGAAAGCAATAAACTGCCAGGTCAAAACTGGTTTTTAAAGACTCTTTCGCTCTTATTAGAAACCTGAATTTGATGAGCCCTAACCTTCAATTCCTTCCTCCTTCCCAGCTGTGTACATTGTGGCCCATGTGCAGAAACCAGCCCACTCACAGGAAGGAGGGCCCGGCTGGTAATGACAAAGGCCATTGGCAAGACACACTGAACAAAAGAATAAAACTTTGCCTAAGAGAGAATTAGCTTAACCATTCTTATTTGCCTTTCTGGATCAAAAAACAAAATATAAGCAATATTTTTAAAGGCAGGAGGACATTATAAAATGTACTTTGCTTTCTGTTTGTTCATTGTGTTTGTGCTAAGTTGACGGTAAGTTGAGATATACAATTTACAATAGTTAATGTTGTTTTCCCTAGTATTTGGATAAATTGGTTGATTTAAAATTAATCTAAATTAGTCTTTCCCTGACTGTCAACCACAAAACATTGTTCCTAAAATGTTAATAAACATGCCAGGAGAAAAGTGTCCCAGCATGAATGAGTTTGAAATAGAGGCGTTCATTATACATATTTATCAGCATGTCAAAAGCACATTAGCATATAAAGGACTAGGATGTCCTGTGGTGAAGAGCTCTATTTTGTTCTGTAATCCACATTTTCTCCAAATTATTTGAGCCTAGAACCCAGTTTTCCCAGCTTCTCTCTTAGCATCCTACAGAACACAGTTTGCAAAATTCCAGTCTGGGGACACAAGGAGTACATTTGGGCAGGGCTTATCTTGCAATTAATTGAAAGGCTATCAAATTAAAAATTGTCAGGGTTCTATATATCAATAATAAGAACAGGTACCATTTATTGAGCTTTTAGTAAATCTTCGGGAAAATGCTTCTTCCCCCATGCCTTTTTTTCCTTGAGGAGGCTCTCCCCTCAACACCCATGGCTTCTTGTCACTATGGACTCTTCTCCTTGGAGGTGGTGCACTCTCATTGGCAGGTAGCCATTGGTCAACAATTTCTCAGTTAGATGGAGCTAATATGTCCACAGTGGGAATGAACGAAGACTCTAAGCCTTTTCTATTTCCTCTGCGTCTGGACCAGGGGCAGTTAGTACCCTGCTCCTATGAAACAAAACTTCCCTTGGATAGGTTGTTCCAAGGCCAAGAGTGGGAGTTAGTGAGCCATTTTGTTGGTGAAACCATGTTGTGTCTTGCAACTTAGCCCTCACCCTTGATAATGCTGATATCTTAATTCTTCATGGGTTACTTTTATTATATTTTAACTGGTCAGAACTTGGGCAGTGAAGAGGTGTGTTCTTTTTGAGTCTCCTTCATAACATCAACAGCATGTATCATTAATTCTCTGTTATTTTACATGCATTATCTCATTATCTCATTTAGTCTTTACAACAACCTTTTACTATGGATACTAATACAGCCCCATTTTACACCTAAGGAAATTGAAACATAGAAGTAACCAGAGGCAATGCAGTATAAGAGACCAGATCTCATCATTTGAATGAATGTAACATCATGCACATTATTTAACTGAACTATTATTATAACTAATGCATCTCATAGGATGGTGTACAATTGGACCCCTTCGGTATTTATGTCTCAACTCGTCCTCTATTATGCAACATGCATATTGCTCTATAAGACCAAGATCAGTCATATGCAATGAAAATTAAACAACATAACCTTGGTCAATGAGTGAGATACTCAGGAAAGTCTGAAAGTCCAAAAGGCCTAAATCTGAAATTTAAACTGGCTGCCAATCCACAGACTTGTTTTGTTTGGCTCGCAAAGCGTTAAATGTTTGAATTAGTTATTATCATAAAAATATAAATTTATAACTTCTCCAAAACACATAAGCATCTAGGCAGCAATGAGGCTGAATTGAAGCGCTTCTGTCTCCTTTTGGAGCACGTGCCACTCAGTTCACCTCAGTCCCCGCTGTGTTACTTCATTTAAGTACTTTGCATGTGCTCCTGTAAACATTTCAGTTTGCCTCCCTAGTGCGAGATAGGATGCCTCCCACCCTCTCCCCTTTCGCCCCTGTGGCACGTCATGGCCATTGCAAGAATCCCAAGGTTGGATGTCAACATCTGTGATCAGGACACTAAGTGAACATTAGGCGCCTTGATGTGAAACAGCCAAGCTCTTCAGAAGGGATGCTGTTCAGTGCAGGTGCTCATTTCAATCCCTCAAAAAAAAAAAAAAAAAATCCAGTTGCAGCCTGGAGAGACATCAGGGAGTGAAAAGAACCGCTAGGCTGAGGGGTCTGGGTCCGCCACACACACTCAGCCCAGTCTGCATCTACGTTAGGTACAGGACATCTGTGTAAATGTTATTAAAACATGGGCTTCTTTGGCTTAAAAATGTGGTAAAACCACTGCCCCCAAGTCCTCTATAGTCTCATCCCCAACACTGACCTTTCTTTCTACATTAGTGTTTTTTATGTAGCAGTTGATCAATAAAAATTTTAAGTGAGTAAATGCACAGACTATGTGAATTCTAGAGCGGATAACTGTCCTTCCCTTAAGAAATGTGTATTTGAATGAGTGAAGAATGCCCCACCAAGACATTTTTTCACCCTTTGTTTAGCCTCTGTTCCTGAATCTCACCCCGCCTCCATCACCAGGATGAGGAAGGCTATTTCCCATTAAGGTTAGGTGTTACCTTTTCCAGAGGAATCTACATTGAAAGGATTCTCTAATGATGACACAAAAAATCTATCCCCTCTTGTAGGGGCTTACACTAATTATTTGACTGGGCTGAAAGATCATAGGCACATCTTTAACTGTCAAGTGGGCCGAACTGCCTTCCAAGATGCCAATGGTGTGAAACAATCCAAGCCAGACAGACTTGTCATCAGGAGATTTCTTAAAGAACGTGCCACTCTGACCATTAGAATATTCAGTGAAGAGACTTTCTCAGAAGGTTACTGAAGTGCTTACAGGTAGCTATTTTGAAAGTTTAAAATATCGTAATAATCACTAATATGAGCATGAGGTTTGAATAGTATACTTTTAAAGGGCAGTACACTACAGCTGCAGGAAACAGCTGAGCAGTTCCCAAAGGGTAGAGGCCCAGGAAATTCAAAGAAATCTCTCATTTCATCCCTTTTAATATAGGGGAAATCAGCCTCAAATAAGGCTACTTCTGAACTCAGCCCAGAGTTGCCCTTGGGGGTGGGTGGGGGGGCGGTGCCCGTCACCCGGCAGCCCACCTTTCACGGTGGAGCAGCCATGACTGCTTGGCTAACCCGGCCAGTCTTTCCATCACTCTTCCCCCTTCCAGCTCCTGCCACAGAAGCTGGCAAACTAAACACTCACTTTTCCAACTCTCCCCCTGCATTTAGGAATGAATGTGGCAAGAAAAAAGTGTGCTGAGGGATTTAGGCAGAGTTACTGTTTTTTCTTTGATTACTTATAAAAACAATGGCGGGGATGCATTTCCTCGTCTTTGTCATCCTGGAACATCCTGGAACATGCATTTTTCTGCCTGGGGCTTTGGAAGCAATTTTGTGACATTATTGAGTCTCTGAAGCAATGTCAGAGGCCTGCTTCCTCCTGGTTGTGGGCCTATGAAAAGGCTTTTTGTTACTTGCAGCCAAAATACACACTTGAGGACTAGTAACACCTCTCTCTGTGGTTTTTAGTCTCTTTGTAATAACATTTCAAGGGTTAGATTTCTCTCTCTGGGGAAAAAAAAATATTGAAACACTGCATGGTTCATGGGGTCCACTCTCACTCTAGAAAAATGTATCTAAAAATATCTTCACTACACAAGTTTCTTGGTGTAATTTCCTCTTGTTTGGTGTAGTTTCTTTACTTCAGTTTGACCAAAATGTTATTTTTATTTAAAATACTAATTATCCACATGAAATCAGCATACTCTTGTTTTTTCATAGAGGCTTTTTAACTTTATTTTATATTTTAGGTAGGTAATACAGTCCTCTGGTTCATAAAACAAAACAGTATAAAAAGGATTACAGTGAAAAGTCTCCTGCTCCATTATTAGAATTAATGTTACAAACTATAGTCAGATACTTCTCTTTCAAATAAAACTATTAGCCACAGGGGGATTGCAAAGCAAACAAAAGGGTCTCATGCCCACCCATTCCCGAATCCAACTTGCTTCCTTCATCCTCAACCATTTTATTAGTTTCGAATTTATTCCAAAGATTTTTAATTCAAATATAAGATGATGGGGGTGTGCACTCTTTTTTTTCTCCCTTTCCTACACAAAAGTTAGACAACACATGCTGCTCTGGACTGTGCTTTCTTTGTGGGACCACAGATTGGAGGCTCTCCATTTCCGTGAATGGCATCCACATGTTTACAGTGGCAGAGCATTCCATTGTTTGAATGTACATGAGATGTTTAACTATCCTCCCTTGTTGGATGCTTGGACTGTTGAAACAAACAAATGGTGGGACCGAACTCACACCCACATCATCCTGCACAAGGGAAAAAATTATTTGACTGGGCTGAAAGATCATAGGCACATCTTTGTCAAGTGGTCTGAACTGCCTTCCAACCTGCCTGTAGGATAAATACCCAGTAGTGGGCATGCCAAGTGAAAGGGTAAATGCAGTTGTAATTTTGATTTTTAGTGTCAAATTACTCTCCACAGGAGTAGGACTAATTTACATTCCCACTAGCAACATAGAAATGTGCCTGAAGACAAACTTAGATTTTTACCAATCCAGCTTGGTGAGAAATGGTATCTTAATAGAGTTTTAAATTGCATTTTTTTTGAGGAATTTTGAACATCTAAGTGTTAGGGACCATTTATATTTCTCTTTTTTTTTTTTATATTTCTGCTCCTATGCCTTGCTTGTTTTTTAAATGATGTATACTCTTTCATATAAAAGAGCTTTCTCTATATTAGAGATAGTTGTTTTTATTTGTAATATGACCTGAAGAGTTTTTTCCTAGTTTGTTTTCGAATATTTGGTGATTTTTTTTTTTTTTTTTTTTTTTTTTTTGCTATTAAGAATTTTTGGTTTTCACTTAATTAATCTTTCAGGGAGTCTGAAATTTGAATCATAGACCTTCCCTATTCAAATCTTATAAAGTTTTAATCATGTTCTTTAAGTAATTGCATGGTTTTCTTTTTTTACATTTAAACATTTGGTTCATTTGAAATTTATACCAGTTTACAGTGTGAGTAGAGATCCAGCTTTTTTCCCCGTTATTTACCCAATTGTATCAATAGTAGTGACTAAAAGTTCATATTTTTAATGTCCTTAAATATGAATTTTTAAAGTCTGGCTAAATGCAGTAAAGTTTTGCTATTTTCTAAGCTAAAATTCATCAAGAAAAGAGTCTAGGAAAGTACCTACTGGCTTGTTGTACACAATCCACTTGAAGATGGCAGTGAAAAATTTAAACTTGCTCTTGAGAATCTGTCTTTAAATAAATAGTAAAATTATGAAAATGGATGTAGATCATTTTGTAGGGAAAATGTTAAGTTATGTTAGGAGTATTGCTGTGGCTTTTTATAATTTTACTCTTAGGGATTTAAAGCAAAGGTTACACATTTTCATTATAAGTGAGTGACCAACCTAAAATGGATTTGATACAATCTGATTCAGTGCCATTTCCAGGCCCCACCCCTAATCTACCAAATCAAAATATCCAGAGCCAGGATCGGGGAATCTGTTTTCAGAAGTTCTCAGATGACTGTAATGCAGACCAGCCTGCAAAAGTCAGTGAACTCCTATCTAGGAAACTCTGCTTTCCAGACTGAAAAAGAAAGGGCAGATGCTAAATTTAGGACGTCAGAGCCGGAAAGAATGTGAGGGCATGATTGGTCCCCACCCACTGTCTTTATTCTAATTAAAGGATACAAGAGTGCCTCGGGTCCCTTCAGAAGTCTCAGCAATCCACAGGTGCCTTCAGAAGCTCAGTTTCAGGGTCATCACACCAACAATCAAGAATTCTTGTCTTTCCACAAATGATCTGTCTGGCTTTAGTTTGAATCACTTTCTTTTTGGTACGTCCTACCCCAGGAAGAGAGAAAGGAATAAATAGTCCTTGAGCTTTGAGGGTACGCCAAGCACTTCACATGCCTTAACCTTTTCCCTTGCTCTCCCACAAACCTTGTGAAGCGGATACCGTGGTCTCATTTATAATTAAGAAAACTGAGGCTTGTAGAGATTACACAACACTAGTCCCAGGGCCCTCAGTAAGTGCTAGATAAGTGTTCAGGACCTGTTTGGTCAAATCTTTCTATAGAGAAGAAAATGATTGATCAGCATCTCTCCGTATGACTCTTCAGATGACACCATGATCATTTGAAGATGAAGTAATCAAGCAACTTTAAGCCTTTGTATTGTAATTCACATTCTCTTAAATACTGTTTGGACCTGAAAAGCCTATTTTTTAAAAGCACGTCTCCTACCTTATCACTCTCCATCTCTTCACCTACTTGGTGTTTTCCCAGCGCCCACCTCAGTATCTGACAGTATATGCTCTAATCTACACTCATGCCGCCCGCCTCTGCAGCCAGAATGAACGTTTCTCCAGCGCAGACTCTTGGTCTGTCCCCTTCTCACTGTATCCCCAAGGCTCAGAACACAGGAAGTGTTCTGTCAGTATTTGCTGAAGGAGAAACTGCAAGTGAATTCTTCACTTGTACCAATTTGTTTTCTTTACAACTGCTCAGGTTTGAGATTTTGTTTTGTTTTCAGATCCTGGGCGCATAGCTGGACGTCTGGCTTAATAGCTGCTTTGGTAACCTGCTAACTAGAGTATCTCCTTCCCCTGCTCCTTGGGAGGATGAAGAAAGAAAGGAAGCAGAGCTTTGAAAATTACTGTAACACCTCAGCCTTCTTCTCTGGGCTCATGGGTGTCCCTCTGTTTTTACTTTTTTCTTTTCTGTATCTCTCTCCTTTCTCTCCGTTACACACAGTCTGGAACACTGCCATTCACTGAGGACTCCCAATCTGCCAGGGAGTGTAATTTGTGTTTCATAAGGCACCTCATTAAATCATTCCCCAAACTCAGTGAAATGCCTTACCCCCCTTCCTTACATAGGAAAACTGATGTTTGGAGAGACTAAGTCACCTGTCCGAGGAGCTGGAGCTGGGATCCGAATCCAGATTTGCATCCATTTAAATCCCAAGCTTTCTTCACACCATCTTCAGTGTGTAAGAGAAACCCAGTCGGCTATCACGTCTCTATGGGCTCTAATGCCACTGTTCTCCAGAGACCTGTCACTGACTGATCTGCTTCAGGAAAAAAAGGAAGGGAAACATCACATTTCTTTACTTTCCTAAATCATATTAAATATGGTTCATTCCATTACCCACTAAGGTCTGTGGGAAATGTAACCTCAGTCATTCTGTGGGATGTATCAGTTAGGAAAAGCCTTCATTTGTACATAACTGAGATTTAAAGCAACTAAAAGAAACAATGGTTACTCTATCAAGTGACAAGTCTGGAAGTAAGGAGTCCAGACGTGGAATCTCTACTGTCTTCTAATTCTCAGGACCCTTGCATTTTTCTGCTCTGCCATTTTTAGTGCACAACTTTCATTCACAAAATTATCTCATGGCCCTAGGAGACGGCTGGAGCTCCATTAGTGACACCTAAATTCCAGACAAACAGGAGGGAGAAAAGGTGAGGGGTCATCTTGTTAAGAATTTTTCTCCAACCCGTCTAATTCCTCCTCCCACTGTACCAAGTGTGGCCATGGAAACCTTTTCCGAGGCTCCCACTGACTGGCCTTGGCGCTCAGTTTCCTAATAACCACACAGCATTCTTTAGTATGAGATTCGGTTACTTCTAGGATATGTTGAAGAAAAACGCATCTCTGAGATAGAACGTGATGCAAGTCTCAGCCACCATGTTACCCACCACCAAGCCCTTATTCCCGATCTCAGGCAGTCTACCTGTTTCAGTTATCTTTTGCAGCATAACAAGTAACCCCTAAACTCAACAGCTTGAAATACCATCAGATATCTGCTCATGATTCTTCAGTTTGGGCAGCTTGGTGGGAAAGCCTCACCTTCCTTCCACATAGTGTTAACTGGGAACGTTCGTGCAGTTGCTTTCACTTGGGGGCACTAATGGAGCTAGAAAGTCCAAGATGGTCTTTTCTGTCCCTCCAGGGCCTCCTTGTAGCCTCTTATCACTCAGTGGTCTAGTCCATGCATCTTCCGTGGTGGCTGGATCCAAAGAGGGGACATTCCAAGAAGGAGGAAAGAGAAGCTGACAGTCCTGTAAGGAGCTGGGCCTGGAGCTGAAAGGCATGCCTTCCTCCATGTTCTATTGATCAAAAGAAGCCGTAAGGCCAGCCCCAAATTAAGGGAAGGAACCTCAGCCTCTTGAAGGAATGTGGCCAGTGTAATCCACCAGTCTATGGCCTCTCTCTGAAGTGAGACCACTCTTCCTTTCTTTAAACTTTCCATATACTGCATCCTCTCAGGACAAGCCCATGATAATTTCTTGATAGACCTAACCTTTCAAAACAAAGCTGTCAAAAAGCTACTAACACAATCCACCTGCCTCCTTCTATGTAAGGGAGCCAATAAAAGCAGGTTTCTTATGAAAGAGAATTGTTCTTTTCTTTCCTTTTAGAAATGAAAAAAACAGTGGGAAAGTGTCAAATTTATTATTTCATATTGCTTATCCAGTTATGGTCACATTCGTTTTTAAAAATATAATTAGCCTCTATTCTCTGTAGTTTGGTAGAGTATAGACACAAGAAAACAAGACCTAATGATGTTTATAAAGGTTTATTTTGGCAGCTTTAGCCTCATTTGTATTCAAACATAGTTATCAAACCCCTTTAAAAGAAGGCAGAAAAATTACTGTGTTGGCTCCCACATCCTTCCTCTTCTCATTACTTAAGGAAAAAAAAATATGGGGAGTCATTAGTGTAGAAAATCAGCTCAAAGTAGCTCAAGCAAAAAGAGAACTTACTGGTTCCTAAGCCTGGAAATCAGGGTGGGTCTGATCTGAAGTGTAACTGGATACAGGTGCTCAAATGTTATGATCACGGCCCTTTTTTTTTTTTTTTTTGCCACATTCTGGGCTACAATTCTCAGTCTCTTGGCTGCATTCCCTCCTGCTGCCCACGAACCTCCTCCCTGTAACTACAAAGACAGTTGCCAGCAGCCCCAACATAATTTTCTTCAAGGTTAGTCACTCCCAAGGTTAATACTCCTCCCATCCTAACGATAATCCCAGGGAAGACCTGCGTGTTCCTGTTCAGCTCACACGTCCACCTGTGGATGGATTACTTCCCCAAGGGTGGTGTGGGTACAGAAAAACAACCTGGCCCCCAGACAGAGTCACATTCTAATCTCTTTAACCTGTGAATATGTTGCTTTACCTGGCCAAAGGGCCTTTGCAGAAGTAATTAAGGTAAGGGTCTTGAGCTGGGGAGCGTATCCGGGATTGCACAGGTGGGCCCAATGATATAATCACCAGGACCCTTATAAGAGGAAGGCAGGCAGCCTGGGAGTCAGAGTGAAGATGGCGTGGTGAGGGGGGCAGGGGTCGGGGCGACGTGCTTTGAAAGTGGAGGGAGCCACGAGCCCAGGAATATGAGTGGTCTATAAAAGCTGAAATAAGCCAAGGAAACAGTCTCCTCTAGAGCCTCCAGATGAAACCAGACCAGCCGACACCTATTTTGGACTCTGGCCTCTAAAACTGTAAGAGAGTAAATTTTTTTATATATTTTTAAAAATTTTAAGCCTCCAAGTGTGTGGTAATTTGTTACAGCAGCGATAGACACTAATGCAAACGGGTTTCCTGATCTGGCTCGGTTAGTATTTTTGACCTGTGGTCCCGAAAGGGGGTGGGAGATGCCAGGAGGTGACGGGGTGGGAGTACATGGCTGCTGGTATAACCAAGACCACATCAGATCAGAGAATTTCCCCAAAAGGCAAAGTCCTCTGTTACAAGAGACAGTGGATAGAAAAGAAGGCTTAATAAATAAACTAACAAGCAAACAACAACTCCATAAACAACAGCTACCAGAATCCAGTACTACCAGGATGAAAATGCTAAGAGGTGGGCAGAAGGAAAGAACGAAGCGAGGCAAAGGCCTGGAGGACTTACAGCTGAGCCTGGGTAATCATGTCTCATGGAAGTAACAGCCAGTGTTTTCCCGCTCTAGGTCCTGAAAGTCAGAGAATTAGGAAGAATAAAGCTCACGTCTTAGGCTCAGTAATACCTAAGCTCTAATCCTCCACTGAGAGCTGACACTCTAATCTTAGTTTCCAACGGGAAAGTGAGAGAGCTGGTGCTTCAGAAACTGAACGTGAACGCTGAGAACCTGGGAGCCTCACAGGGACCCTCTGCAAGGAAAAGGTTCCTTGAGTATTAGTTTCATTATTTAAAATTTAGATTAACATAACACTAATACTTTAAAATTCTTATGAGTTATATTCTATTCTCAAATATTTAAGTTAACTGATGCTCCAGGAAGGTTTACCATTTTCAACCTGGCTTCAAATACTCTGATTACAGTGACTTATGTGGCATGTGTAGCCCAGCTATGGGATGACCAGGTCCCTATCAGGCCTCCAGCTCTAAGACAGTCACCATAGCTCTGCTGTCCCCATTGTCTGCCACCTGAGACCTGAGCTAGAAGGATGGCGTTGTCAGCAATAGTGAGAACTGAACTGTGGTGATGAAGAGGTTGCAGCCAAGTCCCCTTCAGAAAACACTTCACAGCTACACAAAGGAAGAGCTGAAGTGTTTTGTTTTGTTTTCCAGCTGAAGCATAGTTGACTTACAACATTGTGTTAGTTTCAGGTGCACAGCAAAGTGAATCAGTTTCATATACATATATATATTTATATACATACACACACACACACAGACACACATATAAATTCTTTCAGGTTCTTTTTCATTATAGTTTATTAAATGATATTAAGTATAATTCTCTGTGCTATATAGTATGTTCTTGTTGTTTATCTTTTTTATATATCGTGTGTATCTGCTAATCCCAAACTCCTAATTTACCACTCTTCCCTTCCCCTTTGGTAACCATAACTTTATTTTCTATGTGAGTTTATTTATGTTTTGAAAATAAGTCATTTGTGTCTTTTTTAGATTCCACATATAAATGATTATATATGATAGTTCTCTTTTTCTGACTTAGTAGTATGATCATCTCTAGGTCTATCCACGTTGCTACAAGTGGCACCATTTCATTGTATGGCTGAGTAATATTCCTCTGTGTGTGTGTGTGTGTGTATGTATATATATAACACAACTTCTTTATTCAGTCATCTGTGATGGACATTTAAGTTGCTTCCATGTCTCAACTATTGTAAATAGTGCTGTTATGAACATTGGGATGCATGTATCTTTGCGAATTAGAATTTTCTCCAGATATACAGCCAGGAGTGGGATTGCTGGATCATATGGTGATTCTGTTTTCAGTTTTTCAAGGAAACTCCATACTGTTCTTCATAGTGGCTGCACCAATTTACATTCCTACCAACAGTGTAGGAAGGTTCCCGTTTCTTCACACCCTCTCTAGCATTTACCGGTTTATGGACTTCTTAATGATCATTCTGAGTGGTGTGAGGTGATACCTTTTTGTAGTTTTGACTTGCATTTCTCTGATAATTATCGATGTTGAGCATCTTTTCATGTGCCTGTTGGTTATCTGTGTGTCTTCTTTGGAGAATGCCATTTTTTTTAAGTTGGGTTGTTTGTTTTTAATATTGAGCTATACGAACTGTTGGTATATTTTGGAAATTAAGCCCTTGCTGTTTGTATCATTTGCAAATATTTTCTCCCAGTTCTTATGTTGTCTTTTTGTTTATAGTTTCCTTTGCTGTGCAAAAGCTTATTCAGTTTGATTAGGTCCCATTTGTTTATTTTTGCTTTTATTTCTTTTACTTTAGGAGACTGACCTAAGAAAGTATTGCTACAATTGATGTCAGAATGTTTTGCCTATGTTCTCTTCTATGAGGTTTATTGTATCTTGTCTTATGTTTAAGTCTTTAAGCCACTTTGAGTTTATTTTTGTGTTTGGTGTGAGAGAGTATTATAACTTCACTGATTTACATGCAGCTGTCCAGCTTTCCCAGCACCACTTGCTGAAGAGACTGTCTTTTCTCCACTGTATATTCTTGACTTCTTTTTCAAAGATTAATGGACAGTAGGTGTATGAGTTTATTTCTGGGCTCTTTATTCTGTTCCACTGGTGTGTTTTTATGCCGATATGACACTGTTTAGATTACTATAGTTTTACAGAATTGTTGAAGTCTGGGAGGGTTATGCCTCCAGATTTATTGTTTTTCCTGAAGTTTGCTTTGGCAATTCTGGGTCTTTTGTGGTTCCGTATAAATTTTAGGATTATTTGTTTTAATTCTGTGAAAAATTTCATAGATAATTTAATAGGGATCACATTTAAACCTGCAGATTACTTTGGATAGAGTGGCCATTTTAACAATACTAATTCTTCCAATCCAAGAGCATGAGCTATCTTTCCATTTCTTTGAATCATCTTCAATTTTATCAGTGTTTTATAGTTCTCAGCATATGTCTTTCACCTCCTTGGTCAGGTTTATTCCTAAATTTTTTGGGGGGGGTGCAATTTTAAGGGGATTTTTTTTTAATGTTCCCATTCTGATATTTCATTGTTAGTGTAAAGAAATGCGACAGATTTCTGTATGTTAAGCTTGAAACCTGCTACCTTGCTGAATCTGTTTATCAGTTCCAGCAGTTTTTGTGTGGTGTCTTTAGGGTTTTCTGTATATAGAATTGTGTCATCTGCATAAAATGATGGATTTAACTCTTCCCTTCCAGTTTGGATCCCTTTTATTTCTTTTTCTTTTCTGATTGCTGTGATTAGACCTTCCAATACTACGTTGAATAGAAGCGGTGAGAGTGGGCATCCTTGTCTTGTTCCATATTTTAGCGGGAAGCTTTCCTTTTCACTGTTGAGTACTGTGTTGGCTGTGGGTTTGTCATAAATAGCTTTTATGTTAAGATATGTTCCCTTTATACCCACTGGTAAAAGTTCTTATCATGGATGTTGAATTTTATCAAATGATTTTTCTGCACCTATTTGGATGATCATGTAGTTTTTGTTCTTTTGTTGATGTGTTGTATCATATTGATTTATGTTGAACCATCCTTGTGATCCTGGGGTGAATCTGACTTGATTGCAGCATATGATCTTTTCTATATGTTGTTGGATTTGCTTTGCACTCAGTTTGCTAATATTTTGTTAAAAATTTTTACATCTATATTCATCAAAGATACTGACTTGTAATATTCTTTTTTGGGAGTGTCTTTGTCTGGTTTTGGTACCAGGGTGGTGGTGGTTTCATAGAATGAGTTTGGAAGTGTTCCCTCCTCTTCTGGAAGAGTTTGAGAAGAATCAGTATAAGTTCCTTGTAAGTTCAGTGAAGCCATCTAGTACTGGACATTTGTTTGCAGGGAGTTTTTTTTTTTTAATTATTACAGATTTTTAAAAAATTATTACAGATTCTATTTCACTTCTAGTGATTGGTCTGGTCATATATTTCTTTTTGATTCAGTTTTGGTGGGCTGTATGTTTCCAGAAACTTGTCCGTTTCTTCTAGGTTGTCCAGTTTGTTGCATATAATTGTTCATAGTGTTCTCTTAGGGTTTTTTATGTTTCTGTGGTATTGGGTGTTATTTCTCCTTTCGTTTCTTATTTTGTTTGAATCTTTTTTCTTGGTGAGCCCAGCCAGAGGTGTGTATCCATTCAACTAGTCTGTGTTTTTAGGTTGGCGCATTTAGTCTGTTGACATTTAAGGTAACTATCTATCTATCTATATCTGTATCTATATATAAATATAGATACTCTTATTGCCATTGTGTTAATTGTTTTGGACTTGTTTTTGTAGGTCTTTTCCCCCCATTTTAAAAAATATACTTTTACTGAAGTATAGTAAGTTTACAATGTGTCAATTTCTGATATATGCCCCAATACTTTGGTCATATAGGAACATACATATATTCGTTTTCATATTCTTTTTAACAATAAGTTGCTACAAGATATTGAATATAGTTCCCTTTGCTATACAGTACAATCTTGTTGTTTATCTATTTTATATATTGTAGTTAGTATCTGTAAATCTCAAATTTTCAGTTTATCCCTTCCCACCCTCTTCCCCTGTTAACCAAAAGTTTGTTTTCTATGTCTGTGAGTCTGTTTCTGTTTGTAAATAAGTTTGTCTCTCTCTGTTTTTTTTTTAGATTCTACACATAAGTGATATCATATGGTATTCTTTCTCTTTCTGGCTTACTTCACTTAGAATGACATTCTCCAGGTCCACCCATGGTGCTGCAAATGGCATAATTTTATTATTCTTTATGGTTGAGTAGTAGTCCATTGTATAAATATACCACTTCTTTATCCAGTCATGTCAATGGACATTTAGATTGTTTCCATGTCTTGGCTGTTGTAAATAGTGCTGCTGTGAACATTGGGGTGCACGTATCTTTTTTAATTAGAGTTCCCTCCAGATATATACCCAGAAGTGGGACTGCTGGATCATATGGTAGGTCTATTTTTAGTTTTTTGAGGAATTTCCAGTTTTCCATAATGGCTGTACCAAACTTCATTTCTACCAGCATTGTAGGAGGGTTTTGTTTTCTCCACAGGCTCTCCAGCATTTGTCATTTGTGGACATCTGAATGATGGCCATTCTGACTGGTGCTAGGTGATACCTCATTGTAGTGTTGATTTGCATTTCTCTGATACTTAGTGATCTTGAGCATTTTTTCATGTGCCTATCGGCCATTTGTATGTCTTCACTGGAGAACTGCTTGTTTAAGTCTCCTGCCCATTTTTGGATTGGGTTTCTTTTTTTTGTTGTTGTTATTAAGTTGTATGAGCTGTTTATATATTCTGGAAATTAAGCCCTTGTCATTCTCGTCTTTTGTAAATATTTTCTCCTATTCCATAGGTTGTCTTTTTGTTTTGCTTATGGTTTGCTTTGCTGTGCAAAAGATTGTAAGTTTAATTAGGCCTCATTTGTTTACTGTTGCTTTTATTTCTATTGCTTGGGTAGATTGCCCGAGGAGAATATTGCTGAGATTTATGTCAGATAATGTTTTGCCTATGTTTTCTTCTAAGAGGTTTTTAGTGTCTTGTCTTATATTTAAGTCTTTATCCATTTTGAATTTATTTTTGTGTATGGTGTGAGGGGGTGTCCTAGCTTCACTGATTTACATGCAGCTGTCTAGTTTTCCCAACACCATTTGCTGAAGAGACTGTCTTTAATCCATTATATGTTCTTGCCTCCTTTGTTAAAGATTAATTGACCAAAAGTTTGTGGATTTATTTCTGGGCTCTCTATTCTGTTCCATTGATCCATATGTCTGTTTTTATACCAATACTAGGCTGTTTTGATTACTTTAGCTCTGTAATATTGTCTGATGTCTGGGAGGGTATTCCTCCAGCTTCACTCTTTTCCTTCAGTAATGCTTTGGCAATTCTGGGTCTTTTGTGAGTCCATGTAAATTTTAGGATTATTTGTTCTAATTCTGTGGAAAATGTCCTGGGTAATTTGATATGGATCCCATTAAATCTATAGATTGCTTTGGGTAGTGTGGCCCCCATTTTTTTTAATTGAAGTATAGTCAGTTTACAATGTGTCAATTTCTTGTGTACAGCATAATAGTTCAGTCATATATATACATACATATATTCATTTTCATATTCTTTTTCATAGTGGGTTACAAGATATTGAATATAGCTCCCTGTGCTATATAGTATAAACTTGCTGTTTATTTTATATATTTTAGTAAGTATCTGCAAATCTCAAACTCCCAATTTATCCTTTCCCACTCCCTCCTCCCCCTGGAACCATGTTTGTTTTCTACGTCTATGAATTTGTTTCTGTTTTGTAAATAAGTTCATTTGTCTTTTTTTAGATTCCACGTATAAGTGCAATCATATGGTATTTTTCTTTCTCTTTCTGGCTTACTTAGAAAGACAATCTGTAGGCCCATCCATGTTGCTGCAAATGGCATTATTTTATTCTTTTTTATGGCTAAGTAGCAGTCCATTGTAAAAATGTATCACTTCTTTATCCAGTCACCTACGATGGTTGTTTCCATGTCTTGGCTATTGTAAATAGTGCTGCTATGAACACTGGGGTGCATGTATCTTTTCAAACTAAAGTTCCCTCTGGATATATGCCCAGGAGTGGGATTGGTGGATCATATATGGTAAGCCTATTTTTAGTTTCCTAAGGAATTGCTATACTGTTTTCCATAATGGCTGCACCAAACTACATTCCTACCAACAGTGTAGGAGGGTTCTTTCTCCATTCTTCTCTTGTTATATGATAACTATTTTTAGTGTTATGTTTGGATTCCTTTTTCTTTTTTGTGTGCATATCTACTATAGATTTTGGTTTGTGATTACCATGAGGTTTTTATATAGCAGTTTATAATGTGATTGTTTTAAGTTGCTGGTCTCTTAATTTCAAATGCATTTTGAAAACCCTGAATTTATATTCTCTTCTCCTCATGATGACTGTTTTTGATATCCTATTTTACATTTAATTGTTTTGTGTATCCCTTAATTGCGTATTGTGGATAAAGATGATTTTGTTACTTTGGTCTTTTAACCTCCCTACTAGCTTTGTGTGTGGATGATTTCCTACCTTTACGGTGTTTGCCTTTACTGGTGAGCTTTTTCCATTTTGTAATTTGCTTATTTCTAGTTGTGTTCTTTTCTTTTTTGCCTAGAGAAGTTCCTTTCACATTTATTGTAAGGCTCAATCAGTGGTGCTGAATTCTTTTAGCCTTTGCTTGTCTGGAAAGCTTTTGATTTCTCCATCAAATCTGAATGAGAGCCTTGCTGGGTAGAGCATTGTTGGTTTTAGGTTTTTTCCTTTCATCACTTTAAATATATTGTGCTACTCCCTTCTGGCCTGTAGAGTTTCTGCTGATAAATCAGCTGATAGCCTTAAGAGTTTTCTTATATGCTATTTGTTGCTTTTCTCCTGCTGCTTTTAATATTTTCTCTTTATCTTTTAATTTTTGTCATTTTGATTATAATGTGTCTTGGTGTGTTCATTTTAGGATTAATCCTGTAGGGGACTCTGTGCTTCCTGGACTTGGGTGACGGTTTCCTTTCCAGGGTTAGGGAAGTTTTGAGCTATTATCTCTTCAAATAAGTCCTCAGGCCCTTTCTTGCTCTCTTCTCCTTCTGGGGCCCGTATAATGTGGATATTAGTGTGCCTGATGTCCCAGAGATCTCTTAAACTGTCCTCCTTTCTTTTTATTTTTTCTGTTCAGCAGCACTACTGTCCTCCAGCTCACTGATCCATTCTTCTGCATCATTTAGTCTACTATTGATTCCTTCTTGTGTATCCTCTATTTCAGTTATTGTATTCTTCATCTGTTTGCTTGTTCCCTTTATTTTCTAACTTTTTGTTAAAAACTTCTAACTTTTAGCTCTGTGCATCCGTTCTCCTCCCAACTTCTTTGGTCATCTGAACTGTCATTACTCCGAACGCTGCCTCAGGTAGGCTACCTACCTGAGAAAGTGCTCAGTCTACCTCCACTTCACTTAGTTCATCTTTTGGGGCTTTTTCTTGTTCCTTCATCTGGAACACATTTCTCTGCCACCTTATTTTGTCTAAGTTGCTATTTGTATTTTTATGTATGTGGTACATTAGTTATGTCTCTCAACCTTGGAGAAGTGGCTTTTTTAAGAGGCATCCTACGCACCCCTGCAGTGCAACTCCCCTCACCACCCAAGCTGTATACTAGAGGGGCTCCCCCTAAGAGGGCTGCACGGGTTCTTCTGTTGTGGTGGGCTGACTATGTGGGTGGTCTGACAGACTTGGTTGGCCCCTAGTCTGGTTGGTTGCCAGGCCCTGCCTTGTGCAGATGCTGCTGGCTGGCCCGGTCAGGAGGTGGCTGACTGCAGAACCCTAGGGGGCCCCAGCATTAGTGCTGGCTCACTGGCGGGCAGAGTCAGGGTCCCAAAGACTCTGGGGCTGTTGCCTACCGATGGCAGGTGAAGTCAGATCCTGGGGTCAGTGCTGGACTACTGGAAGGCAGAGCTGGTTCCTGGGGTCTGGCTGCAGGGCCTAGGGATCCCAGAGCTTGTTTCAGATCATTATTGAGGGTGGGCAGGAGGTGCTGGTCCTGACACAGTTAGGTATGGGCTCCGGGTTATCCTGAAGTTTACATTGGCCTGCTGGTGGGCAGGGCCAGGGCCCAGCTGGTCCCAGGGTAGGGTCTGGCCTGCTGTTGCTGGACTCAGTTCTCAGGCTGAAGGACTGTAGTTTTCTTGCTTCTGGTGTGTGCCCCCTGGTGGGTGAAGCTGGTCTAGAGACTTGTGCAGGTTTCCTGGCAGGAAGGGCTGGTGCCTGCCCCCTGGTGGGTGCAGCTGGGTCTTGGCTCCTTGGTGGGCAGGGCTGTGTCTAGGGACATGTCTAGAGGTGGCTGAGGGCTCAGGAATTCTTTAGTCTGTAAAGGCTGTGCTCTTGCCCAGTGAGTTGTTTGGCCGAGGTGTTCTCACACTGCTGTCTGTAGGTGTTCAGTGGGGCCAGGACTTGGCACTAATGAGCAAAGATGGCAGCCACCAACAGCTGTCTTCATGTGGTTCAAGTTCCCAAATATGTCTGTCGCCAGTGTCTATGGCCCCAGGGTGAGCTGCAGTCACACCCTGCCTCTCCAGGAGACCCTCCAAGACCAGCAGGTAGGTCTGGCCCAGCCTCCTATCAAATTACTGCTTTTGCCCTGGGTCTCAGTGCTTGTGAGATGTTGTGTGGCCCTTCAGGAATGAAGTCTCCATTTCCCTGAGTCCTGTGAGGCTCCTGCAGTTAAGCCCCACTGGCCTTCAAAGCCAAGTGCTTTGGGGGCTCATCTTCCTGCTTCCAGACCCCTGGGCTGGGGAGCCCGATGAGGGGCTCATAACTCACTCCTGTGGGAGAACCTCTGCAGCATAATCATTCTCCAGTGTGTGGGTCGCCCACTGGGGTGTGTGGGATTTGATTATATCATGGGGCCGCCCCGCCTACCCATCTTGTTGTGGTTCCTTCTTTATGCCTTTAGTTGTAGAACTTTTCTGGTATGTTCCAGTCTTTTTTACTGATGATTGTTCTGCAGATATGATTTTGGTGTCCTAGTGAGAGGAGACGAGCTCAAGGTCTTTCTACTCTGCCGTCTTGGCTGCTCTCCAAACAGGGCAGGACTTTATAATTTCCTTGGCTAAGAAAATGCAGTATAAGTGAAACTATAGGACATCTGAGGCTATGTTAGCAGAGGAAATACAGCTTCCACCTTCCCTCTTGGAATTTTGACCTTGGTGCCCAGCTGCCATAGCGTGAGGAAGCTCACGCCAAATGGAAAGGTGATATATAAGTGTCCTGGCCAACAGCCTCCAGTAAGATTCCTGCCAAAGCCACCACCACTTGCCAGCCATGTAAGTGAGGTAGGCTTTGAGCTGACCCTAGTTAAAGCCATTGTTAAGAAAGGCTTTGAAATAACTTGTTTCAGATACTGTCTGATTGCAACAGCAGAGAGACTAAGCAATAACAGCCTTAGTTCAGGCAGCTAAAAGAACCAAGAGAAGTAAGTAATTAAGTTATTGTTTTACACCACTAAGTCTATGCAGCAATAGATAATCAAAACAACGGTAGCATCTGTAGGACTGAATCCCTGGAAAGGGAAAAGGATGGAATATGTAGCTCAGAGAGCACAATCTTCATTTAAAACTCAGGGGTGTCATTTACTAAGTTGGATTTCTGGTTTCTCCTGAAAAAACAAAATTGGAAGAGCCCACAACCTTAGGCCCACCTTCTCGCGTGGCCACAGTCAGCTGGTGCTGAGTTTGTTTCGTCATTTCATTTAGACAAGACCTGGTCCTGGTCCTCACCACTTCCTGTCCTCACCACCAGCCGGGTTCATGGCCAGCTTTTCTTGTCCATGTTTCCTGCCTAGGCCTGGAAGTATTTTACTTTACATCCCCAGTTCTAGGTTTAATCTTTTGGGCCATTTTTTAATATTTTAACATTGACTGTTCCAAATTTCTAAAATTTTCAGGATACTAGTCTTTTTTTAAATAATTGTATTTTTTTTATAATTATGTACTCAGTTTCTTTTTGCTTTTTTCTTCCAATTTTATTGAGATATAATTGACATCCAGCACTTTATAAGTTTAATGTGTACAGCACAATGACTTCACTTATTATGTACTCTTATTTTTGCTTTTTTCTTCCGTTTTTATTGATATAATCGACATACAGCACTTTGTAAGTTTGGTGTGTACAGCGTAATGGTTTCACTTACATACATCATGAAGTGATCACCACAATAAGTTTAGTGAACATCCATCATTTCATAAAATACAAAATAAACAAAAAAAAATTTTTTTCAAGAGAATAGTCTTAACAGTCAAATCCAGAAATTGGGCCTTATCTGCCTAAGTCCCAAATCAAAAAATTATGGAGCCGAAGTGGACCTACTTTTCTGATCAGTCATAGGATTCTGAAGGCTGCCACACAGCCACGGGGATCAGAAAGAGCCCCAAGATTGCCTGACTGACTCTCAAGGAAGAATCAGACTCACAGCATGCATCTTCCCCAGAGTCCCAGGAAAATCGGGCAAAGAGGGAAGGAAAGGAGGTTAAACCAGGTTATTGTAGAGCACGCGCTCTCCTTGTCGGACACAGACTGCTTCCCGCAGTGTTGGAAAATGAGGAGAGGGGCTCCCAAAGTGTCTGGATTGTGTCAAGAATGGGTGGGGCTGGCCTCCTTGCCAGGACATGGACAGCTAGGTAACTGAGCCCAAGTACCTGCAGAGAGAGAGTGTGTGTGTGTGTGTGTGTGTGTGTGTGTGTGTGTGTGTGTGTGTGTGTCTCCGTCTCCCCGTCCACATCTACTTCATGGGCACTGAATTTTCACAGTGAATCATGGTTTTGTTTTCTGGGTTCAGCAGCCTGTGGGCTGGCAGAGATTAAGGTCTGGGATTTTGCAACAGCTGTTTATGTTACCTGGGAAGGCAAGTGAACATGCACTAGGATCTTTTTCTTTCTTTTTTTTTCACTGGGATCATTTTCATCAGCTCATGAGCTCAGGCTTTGCCTGCCAAAAGGCCATGATTTCTCTGTTAGAAAAATAACACCTCTATCTGGAATCAGTGCAAAGTCTTAAATGTCAGAGTCTAAATTCTGATCTGATGCCACAGAGTCTTAAATTGCTCACATAGTCTCTAATTCCAATTGAAGGTGATGTAACTCCTAAAAGGAACAGCTACACCGTCTTTTCAGACACTACCATAACGTGGAGAGAATCATCAGCAAATAGAGTGGAGATGCAGTCTCATTCTGCCTCTTTAACTTATCTTAAAATAACTTTCTTATGGTTTCAGGAAATAGCTGCCCTATTCTCCATTCATGAATGTAACATACAAACTTCTCTACCAGGCAACTGCTACAGGCTCCTTTAGATCACCCCCCTCCGCCCAGGTCTTTCCAGACCTCATTTTTAGCACATCATCTATGAAAGTCACCCTAATCCCTTGATCTTGCATTTGCGTCTCCCTGGACCCTTTCCAGCCTCTCTGTGGAGAGAGGCACAGTGTCCTTTGGACCGTGACCATGGGAGAAATTCTGATTATGTGATGACCACAGGCACTGTCTGTTCCCTCAAACAGCACACAGCAGTGACAGAGGGATGTCACGGGGGAATGCCGGGTCTCCTCTTGCTGTGGGAACCTGTAGTCACATGTTTGGGATAATGAAACCAGCTAGTTTGGTCAGCAGATGTATCATAAAAACTTATCAAGCATACTTAGCTAGCAAGCCAAAGACATGGGCCATAATTAAGTCTTGGAAGACAGTTAAAATCTGAAAAGTTCTAACACGTCTATCAGTGCCACTAATTGGGAACTCTTCAAAGCTCCCTCATCTAAATGCCTGGAAAATAAGATGCTCATTTTGAAGGCTGCCTGGTACAACATAGGGAGCTTTTAAGGCAAAAAGCATTTAGACATTATGTAATATTGGAGGAGAGGAGAGTGGAAATTTTTGTTTAGGCCATTATCTAGTAACATTATCTGCCTCCTATTTCCAGATCCAGTAGTATTGGCAGAAAATTATAGATAAAATTTATTCCTGTAAATTTGTGTGATTGTCACTTCAACATGCAATGATTTACTTTTAATACTAATTCTTAGTCTCATCAAATCTGGGCCTCTTATTGCAAAGCACTGACTCCTACCCTAATAATTCTTCTATTGTAACATTTTTCCCCTCTGCTTCTGTGGAGTTCTTAAGGCTTCTGGTCTTCAGTCCTGTAAGATGCAAATAATATAGAGAGTATATTTTTTTGTTAGCATCAGTGGTATCATGGAGAAAAAACCCCACAAACTTAGGAAGGATTCATTGTCAGTAGAAGCTAAAAAGGGAACTCGGGAGAGGCCTCAGAAAGGCAGAATGAGAGAGCAAGGAAAGAAAAGTGTGTGTGTGTGTGTCTGTCTGTCTCTATGCCTTCAGATTTGGAGGAAGGGGCAGGAGGCAATTCTAGAAAGAAACTGAAGAACCCTTCCTCCTCCTTTTTCCCCCTTCACCTATTCCACAGTTTTGCCACAAGTGAGCCCTGCCTCTGTGGTCTCTAGCAACTTGCCCACTGTACCACCTTACGCCATCTTATTCAATTTATAAATGAAGAAGGTGGCCCAAGACAGGTAGCTGTTCTGTGCACACATCAAGGAGGAGATATTGAGAAGAGTAAACAAGAGAACTAACTCTAGCTCAGCATGACATAGGGACAAAGAATAATGGATTGGTTCTAAGAAATGCTGCACCCCCCAGATCAGGCCCCAAGTTGCCTTTTGCCAGCAGACACTTGGGGGCCATTACTCCCAGGGAGGGAATTACTGCATTCAATCCTATGAGAAGCCAAGCATGCCTGCCTGATGAAACAGCACGCCAGCCTGCTAGCAGATGAGGATACTGTTCTGGGACAAAGGGGAACATACATAAGCTATTCTGGGAAGGACAGACAGTCATGATTACCCCACAGCTTGGCCCAGAGAGTTTCATCAGTGTGGGGGCAATGCAGAAGAAAAGCATGTTATTAACATAATTTTCCTTTTTATTTAATACAAGTGGTAATTCTTTTCTAATTACCATGAGTTGACTCAACAAACAGCAGCAGCAGAAGTATTTGCTTTTGATTATCTGCATTGTTGTTTGCCTTGGGAACGGAGGTGAGTGGGGGTGAATATTGAAAAGAAGGAACCAGAAGTCATAAACAAGACCATATTCTTGGCTCCCACTTAGGAAGCAGAATGTTTGGAGCAATGTCACAGACATCTGCTAAACATCCATGCTCCTTGGTCTACCACAAACAGGTTCTTTCCAAATCATAAATACCTACATGTTTTTCCAAAAGAGGAGAATCAATACCATTGTTTATTCACACTATTTTTTCTTAAAAATGTTAAGTTTCACCGGATATGCAGTATGATGAAGAATCGTTTTCAACTCTTGCCTATTTTTTTCTTAAAAAAAAAAGTTGAGGTTCTTGATGTGAGATTCTTGTGAACTTTATTTTTGAGGCAATTTCTGTAAATAAGCTAAAACAGTATGTTTTGTGGATAACTTTCATTTCAGCTAAAACAGTTCATCCATTTCAGTTGACAATGGCAAGAAAATACCCACCAATTTCATCTTGATTGATTATTTCCATAAACTATAAAAAAGGAAGAGTGCCTCAAAGATACTTAATGTCCCAGGACATGGTTAAGCAAAAGGCCAAAATGTGTAAAAAGAATGCCATGTTGTGAGTTGTGCCACTAGAATGACAATAAAACATCACCCTAGAAAGTGATGCTATGGCATCCAAACAGGGGCCCCCATGTTCTAATACGAGCCATTGAGATCCTGGCCCTCACTGAGAGGACCACATCCTTTGCCTCCATGGATCCAGATGCTATTTCATCCTTGGACCCCAAAGGGAATGACCTTGTTCAGTCTGTGACCTAGAACCAGATTTCTGCAAAAGCAAACCACTTGGAGAGACTTAGCAAGGATTCTAATCTATTTTGGGCAATGTCACTGGGTGTGACACTGAGTGATTTAGGGAGCCAAGGAGAACTGATTTCAAGATGACTAACGAAAGGCCCAGGGGCTTTAGGTATCTGAATTCAGAAGACAGCTGCTTTGTGTGGTAGCCTGAAACAGAGTGGACTTCTTGACACGGACTACCCCAAATCCTGGAAGCAAGAACTAGGGAATACCAGTTAAAGGACATGAATTATTTTGAGCCAAGTGGTGGAAGAGGTGAACTCAGTAGGCATTTGTTATTTTAAAATGCTGATCCACAGCTAAAACAAGGGTTTAGATAAATTCATCTTTTGCAGATCCATAATGTATCAGTAGGAAAAGCAGGTGGTATTTAGGGCACATTTTGTGGCTGATGTCTACAAGGTTAATGATGTCCTTTCACAAAAGAGAGACTTAGATCTTCGAGCTGCAAAAGACCTGAAAGGTCATGTAATTCAGTCTCTTAAATTTACAGGGGGAGAAAATAAGGTCAAGAAAGGCTAAGTGACTCAGATAAGATCACACAGCCAGCTAAGGACTCTCAACTGGGTGCCAAACCTGGGGTACACGGTTTTATCCAGATGCTACTAAAAATCTATCTCTACCTATAGATATATACACACTTACGTGTTCACATATAATCATTAGAGATTCAAAATGTGCATTACCATATAAAAAATTCTGAGTAATCTTCCAGGAAAGAAATCAGCTTTACTAAACTCAGCTCTTCTAAACGCCCGTAACCATGAAGCCCTTTTTGCCCTGCAACAATTATTCAGAGCCCATGAAACTGAATCATGAAAGTTCTGCATGAAAACCCCATTTGTGTCCATAATTATTCTATTTGGTATGCTGGTTCATTTTTTAACCTACTTAATTCAAACTAGAAATATGGGCAACACATAAAAATAGGTTCTTAAACCCCACACAGTTTCTTACTCAACCAGGTCACTAAAATACCAGTGAAATTCCAGGGTGACATCTACACAGTTCTGTGTGGCCAGAACCAATGGTGGCCTCTGTATTTTTATACCTTTGCCCACTAATACAGCATTGGCCCACTTTTTTGAAAGGCAGATAGCCATAGCATGACACTTATACCAACTGATTTGAAGGGAACTGTTTTCAGAATTTACTTTTAGACATTTCGGGGCATAAAACAAAGTGAGTATCCCACACAACAGAGCAACGTATGCAGACCTTTACTGCATGTTAACAGGACATCTAGCTTGAGCCATATCCTTGTCTCTAAGTCAAACAAAAAGGGAGATGCAGCTTAATGTCTTACAGAGTTAGGAAAGCTTCATTCTGTTTTAAGAGCTACTCAGCAGTTCCTGTGGCCTTGTCATTCACCTTTGTGGAATGGGTTAGGCTGTTAGATGATGTGGAAATTCTTATATTCTTGAGTGTTTGTAGAATCTTCTGGCTGAAGAAAAACAGACCTTGAGAGGCAGCATGGACTTCTCCCAAATGTGGCAGAACCTTCTGTTAGATGCACTGACACTATTCGTTTCATCCCTCATGGCAGAATAATTTCTAATAGAGTCATGCATACACCAGCCAGTATGAGTAAGTCATCTGAGTTCCCTTGAGATGAGCATATTCTCTCTCTCTCTCTCTCTCTCTCTCTCTCTCTCTCTCTCTCTCTCTCTCTCTCTCTCACACACACACACACACACACACACACACACACACACACACACACACACACACACACACACCATCCTCACAAATAAATGCCTGGAAGGTATCTGACATCCCCTTGGGCTTAAAATGTACCCAGCACCATTATCTGACGTAGTGGTGTTAGGAGACTTAAATGCCAGTCTACTCAAGATTCTGCCCAATCTTCATCTGTAAACCATCTATATTCGTGTTGATTCCCTGTGAACCACTTCTCCTGAGAGAGTTGCTAAATTAAATAGAAAAGTACCTGGATAAACTCGTGATTATCGTAGTCTAATACTGCTAAATTGCAAACCATGGGATAATTTAAGAGGAAGTTACATTTACATCTCCAATCAAATAATCAATGTTACGACTCATTTGTAACCAGCAATTCTTTTGACTTTGCTCATCTTCACCCTTGAAAGGATATTTTTCGACTGAGGTGGAACAGATTATTGGTTGTAATCTTGTCCTTAATATGCTTTTGTGTATATTTCCATATACATAATTGGCTCTGTGAGAATTGGAGGATAATAAGATTGTTAATAAGGGCTAGTATCTCTCCCGTTCCCTAGGAAATGTTCTGAATTTCAAAGAGTTTACAGAACTTGAAGTAATTGTCTTTGTGGAGTGGTTTCTCTCTACGTGCCTCATAGAATAGTTGAAATCAACCTTGACTATTTTGTAGGTCTAGTAAATTGAGGAACTGGCTGCCTTGTATTTTAGTTCTTCTAGGACTGCTTGCAAGCCAAAAAGTCTAAACAAAACAGCAAGATGGTGTGTGATACTAAGGTCAGGTCGAGTCCTTCTACAATAACTCATGCTTTTTGGTACTTATGGATTAGACTAATCTCACTAGAACCAGAGTTTAGCAACCTGGGTAAATAATGAATACAAGTCTGGTGATATTTTCAGTCAGTTTTTCTCTAGAAGAGGCAGTTATAGAAGTACTAATTTCTATTGAGACTGGAGGATATAGTTCATTTAATGTAATAATTTTAAGATGACATCTCTATATTTTTTAATTCTCAGTATTCTTCCTGTTGGTATTTAGTATCCATGTAAAAATTACACGTGCATCATAAAACAATCTTTCCAAGTCAGAGCTATTCTTTTACCCTATTACTAAGGCAGCTAAAATCTACCATTTTTAACTAACGCTTTCCTTCATTTTCCTCTCTTCTACAATCTCTTAATGTTGGAACATGCCGGGGCTCAGTCCTTGGGACTCTATGTACACTCACTGCTTTGGTGGTTTCATCCATGCAGTAAATGCTATCTATACACTGAGAGCTCCAAAATTTGTATCTCCAGCTTAGACGTCCCTCCAAAATCCCAAACTCTTATACCCAAATTCCTAGTCAACATCTCCACTTGTATTTCTTTATTATTATTATAGTTGACTTACAATACTTTCTTTCAGGTGTACAGCATAGTGATTTGGGATTTTTTTGCAGATTATATTCTATTACAGGTTATTAGAAGATATTGGGTATATTTCCCTGTGCTATACAGTAAATACTTGTTGTTTGTCCATTTTATGTATAGTTGTTTATACCTGTTAATCCCATACCCCTAATTTGTCCCTCCCCTCACTCCCTTTTGGAGTGTTTCTATGTCTGTGAGTTTTTCTGTTTTGTATATACATTCCATATATAGGTGACATCATATAGTATTTGTTTTTCTCTGTCTGACTTATTTCACTAAGCAGAATGTTCTTTAGGTCCATCCACGTTGCTGCATGTGGCAATATTTCATTCTTTTTATGGCTGAGTAATATTCCATTGTGCTTATATGTATAAGGAATATTGTGTATGTATATGTGTGTGTGTGTGTATCTAACACATCTTCCTAAGCCAATTGTCTATTGATGGGCACTTGGGTTGCTTTCATGTCTTGGCTGTTGTAAATAATGCTGCTATGAATATTGGGGGTACATGTACCTTTTCCAATTAGAGTTTTTGTGTTTGCAGGATGTATACCCAGGAGTGAGATTGCTGGATCATACAGTAGTTCTATTTTTAGTTTTTTAAGGAAACTCCATACTGTTTTCCGTAGTGGCTGCACCAATTTATATTCCCATCAATAGCGTAGGAGGGTTCCCTCTTCTCCACATCCTCTCTAGCATCTATTATTTGTAGACTTTGTGATAGTGGCCATTCTGACCAGTGTGAGGTGATACTCGTTGTGATTTTGATTTGCATTTCTCTCATAATTAGTGATGTTGAGCATCTTTTCATGTGCTGTTAGCCATCTGTGTTTTTTTTTTTTTTCCAATATGTATTCAGGTCTTTTCTCCATTTTTTGATTGGGTTGTATTTTTTTCTGATATTGAGTCGTATGAGCTGTTTGTATATTTTGGATATTAACCTCTCATCAGTTACATCATTTGCAAATACTTTGTCCCATTCTGTAGGTTGTCTTTTCATTTTGTTCATGGTTTCCATTGCTGTGTAAAACTTTTAAGTTTGATTAGGCCACATTTGTTTGTTTTTGCTTTTTTTTTTTTTTTGCCTCAGGCCACTAATCTAAGAAGACACTGCTATGATTTATTCAAAGAGTGTTTTTCCTATATTCTCTTTTTGGACTTTTGTGGTGTCATGTTTTACATTTAGGTCTTCAAACCATTTTGAGTTTATTTTTGTACATGGTATGAGGCAGTGCTCTAATGTCGTTGTTTTACAAGCTGCTGTCCTGCTTCCCCAGCACCACTTGTTGAAGAGACCGTCTTTTCTCCACTGTACATTCTTGCCTCCTTTGGCATAGATTAATTGACTGTAGGTGTGTAGGTTTATTTCTGAGCTCTCTATTCTGTTCCATTGATCTATGTGTCTGTGTTTGTGCCAATACATCCACTTGTATTTCTAATAATATCTAAAACTCCCCCTTCCCAAAACTAAACTCCTGGTCTTTCCTGCAAAATCTATTCTGCGCATAGCTTTCCCCTTCTTAGTTGATAGCAACTTTGTTCTTTCAATTGCTCAGGTCAAAACCTTAAGTCTTCCTGGACTCCTCTCTTTTCTTTCACATCTTACATCCAATCTAATTGGAAATCAAGTTAGTTTTATCATCAAAATACATCCCAGATAACAGTATGAGCTCATGTTTATTTTAGCATATATACAGACAGGTAGATACATAAATGTAGTGTGTGTCTATGTATAGAAGAATGCCTCTTCCACAAAGATATCTATCTATATTATAATCCTTGGAATCTGCATATATGCCATCTTACCTGGTAAAAGGTACTTTGAAGCTGTGATTAACTTTAGAACCTTGAGATGGAGGAATTAATATTGATTATCTGGGTAGATCCAATGTAATCGTAACAATCCTTATGAGCCAGAGGAGATGTGACAACAAAAGCAGAGTGTCAAAGTGATGCAATGTGGATTTGAAGATGCTGTGACACTGAAGATGAAAGAAAGGTCCATGAGCCAAAGAATGCAGGAAGCCACGTGAAGCTGGAAAAAGCAGGGAAACAAATCCCCTCCTAGAGCCTCCAGAAACAACAAGACCTTGCCAACATCTTGATTTTAACCCACTAAAATCCATTTCAACCTTTTGACTGCCAAAGCTGTCAGGTGAGGAACTGGTGCTGTCACTAAGTTTGTGGTAGTTTGTGACAGCAGCATGGGAAACTAATACACTTGTGTTGGTAATACACATCTGTTTCCTAGCTCTGTCTGCTGAGAGGGTCTAGAAGCAGTGACATCCCAGTAGTAACGAGTCCACCCAGTGCCCAGATCCTGGTTTCTAAATATTATTTACCAACACAAGGTACCAGGGCTTCTGGGGAAAATGGTTGATTCTAGGGCTGGAGCAGGGAAAATGCAAGAGAGTCTGGAGCATTTTATAGCACCAGAGAATAAAGGAGTGCTCTAAACATGGGCCATTTCAAAAGGGCATAGGAGCAAGGCTGAAAGAGTTTCTAATGGCCAAATCTGGAACAATTTGAGCAACAAAATAACAGTATTGGATTATAACTCAAAGGGGAAAATAATCCATGAATTTATACTGATACAAATAAATAATAAAGTACATAAATACACTGGTGAGTAAACACAAATCTTCCTTACCAAAAAATGTCAATAAATGTAGAAGAAATGAGTGATTAAAAAAATCACTGTTGGAACACCATAGCAGTAACTTCTACAGACAGGATACACCACATTAATAAAGAGAAACAAGATATCTGCATAGCTTCAAAGTATCTCCCCCGAAATGTTTATTAATTACTATAGTGATTTTATCTAGGTCCACAAATTCTTTGATATTCCTCCCTCTAGGAGGTAAAGCTTAGTTCCCTATCCTGTGAGTGTGGGCTGGACTTAGTGACTCACTTCTAAGGAACAGTGTATGGAAAGAGGGAAATAGTGACTTTATAGAGCAACCTAGAAGACACTTCTTCAAACAAGTGATGACGGTTGCATCACTGGCGGTACGTCACATTGGTATCACGTATCCCCTGGTAGGATGTGATAAGAAAGGCCCATCATCTTTATGGTATTTATGCCCCTAATCTATAATCTTAGTACAATCATGATAAAATATCAAACTCAAGTTGAGAGAGTTTACAAAATACCTGACCAGTACGCCTCAAAGGGGCAATGTCATGAAAGACAAGGCAAAACCGAGAAACTGCCACAGACCACGGGGAGACTAAAAAGATTTGAACTGGGTTCAAGGTGGTATTCTGAACTGGATACTGGAGCAGAAAAAGGACACTAGCACAAAACAAAAGCAAAAAAACTGGAGGGAGGGTATAAATCAGTGGTCAAGTGCACGCTTAGCATGCATGAGGTCCTGAGTTCTATCTCCAGTATGTCCATTAAAATTTTTTAAATAAATAAATTATAATTATCCCCCCAACACACACACAAATTGATGAAATCCAGTGTATTTCTCCACATTAGAATGTAAACTGCCCTTCTGAGAGCAGGAATCTGTCTTTTTTATCCATTAATCTATCCCAAGCACCTAGAACAGTATTTGGCACAGTAGAAGTACAATAAATTGTTGTTGTTAAATTGAATTTAACCTGGCACATTCAGATCCCTAGAGTGTGAAATAATCTTCAAATGGTATCAGAATTCCTGGAAGCTTTCATATAAATTCTTTCAAGTCCATGTATGTATGTGTTTTTTTGCTTTTAAATGAAAGTTTATTGTTTAGGTTTTAATAATTATCTTTAAAATTCATGATACAATACTTTATGAAATTACCATTTTTGTAAGTCAAAATAGGTGAACATTACACCTTCACATAATTCAAGCTAATAATATAATTTTGATCAGTTGTTTACTACTAATAATTACAATAACTCAATTTTTAAACCACTCTATTGAGGGATGATTGACATACAAAGGCCATATATATTTACGTACAACTTCACAAGCCTAGTTTTAAGTATACATTTATAAAACCTTCACCATAATCTATACCATAAACAATATCCACAACCTCCTTTACTCTTTATTATTATTGTTTTATATGATAAGAACATTTAACGTAAGATCTACCCTCTGAGAAAAAGTTTAAGTGTACAATTCAGCATTGTTTACTATAGGAAGTACGCTGTACAGCAGATCTCTAGGACTTACTCACCTTGCATGACTGTAGCTTTGTACCCTTTGACTAATTATTACCTCCCTGTTTCCCCCTTCTTCCAGCCCCTGGCAAATACCATTCTACTCTCTACTTCTATGAGTTTCTCTATTTAGGTTCCTCAAATGTGTTGTCATACAGTTTTTATCCTTCTGTCTGACTTACTTCACCCAGCCTCTTGTCCTCCAGTTCACCCATGTTGTCACAGTAGCAGGATTTCCTTCTTTTTCCAGACTGAATAATATTCCATTGTAGCGATATACACCACATCTTCTTTATCTGCTCATCTGTCCATAGATATTTAGGTTGCTTTCATGTCTTGGCTATTGTGAATAATGCTGCAGTGAACCTGAGAGTGCACATGTCTCTTAGAGATAGAGATTTCAATCCTTTGGATATACACCCACAAGTGAGACTGCTGAATCATATGGTAATTCTATGTCTAATTTTTTGAGAGAGTGCTATACCATTTTCCATAATTGCTGCTAGTTTACATTCCCACCAGTAGTGTACAAGGGTTTCCTTTTGTCTACATCCTTGTCAACACATATCTTTTTAAAATATATATATAATATCCATCCTAACAGATGTGAGGTGATATCTCATTGTGGTTTTGATTTTTATTTCCCTGATGATTAATGATGTGGAGCACTTTTCATATTCTTTTTAGGCATTTGTATATTTTCTTTGGAGAAATATCTATTCAGTTTCTTTGCCCATTTTTAATTGGCTTATTTGGTTTTTTGCTAGAGTTATAAATGTCCCCTATGTATTTTTGATATCTGGTCTGCAAACATCTTCTCCCATTCCATACATATCCAAACTGGGATAGCTGGTCACCTTTCCAGTACCCATATGAAGGTTTACTGAAGATTTTAAACTATATGAGCTTACTCTTTACGAGGGATGCCACACAGACAGATCTGGGCAACTGCCAACTGCTAGTGGGCATCTAGACAATAACCCAGAAAAAGATGTTTCGGGAGTCTTTGTCTCATGGACCAATGGTTCAGAGAAAGGCCCCATCCTGTACCCATCACCCCTGTAGCCACCAGAGAAAGGGGTGATTAAGCGCCAGCTCTGAGGATATAGCAACAGAGCATTGTGTCTGACCCAAATACCATTTTTTAGAAGATTAATAGACTGCATTTTAAATACAAAGATTTCACATTAAAAAAAATACTTTCAGCTTCTCGTAAAAAAATTGGAAGTTCTGGTAACATTGGATTAAGCTCTTATACGCCAAAAATCAGTTCCAGCTGAGAGTAGCAAGTTCCTACTTCAGATAGGGCATTTGTTTCCAATCATCAGTCCCCCATGACCAGCTTTGCTCTTGCCCTCTCCCCGGCCCTGCAGGCAGTCTCGACTTCAGAAATGAACAGTTCAGAGCTGAGTTCTACAACTGGCCAATTTCTTAGGTAAACTTTTAGAATTTTTATCTACCTTTTATCTTTGAAAATACCAGGATATAGAGAATTTCACTGTCATTAGAACATAAACATATTAGTTTTAAAACATATATAAATGATCTTGTTTGAAAGAAAATAATAAAAGAGAGGCTATATCAATTATACTTCAAAAATAAACAAACTCCTAGAAAAAGGGATCCGATTTGTGGTTTCCAGAGGTGGAGTGGGGAATTGGATGAAGGCAATCAAAAGGTACAAACTTCCAACTATGAGATAAATAAGTACCTTCAATATCTTATAGTAACCTATAATAAAGAATATAAAAATACATACATATATATAACTGAATAACTTTTCTGCACACCAGAAACTAACATAACATTGTAAATCAACTTTAATTTTTAAAAAAAGATAAATAAGTACTAGGGATATAATGTACAACATGAAAAATATAAATAACACTGCTGTATGTTACATATGAAAGTTGTTAACATACTAAATCCTAAAAGGTTTCATCAAAAAGAAAGTGTATTTTTGTATTTATTTTTTAATTGAAGTATAGTTGATTTACAATTTTAGTTTCACGTGTATAGCAAAGTGATTCAGTTATACATATAATATTTTCTTTTTCAGGTTCTTTTTCATTATAGGTTATTACAAGATATTGAATATAGTTCTCTGTGCTATACAGTAGATCCTTGTTGCTTATTTTATATATAATAGTGTGAATCTGTTAATCCCAAACTCCTAATTGATCCCTACTCCCCCTTCCCCTTTGCTAACCATAAGTCTGTTTTCTATGTCTGTGAGTTTACTTCTGTTTTGAAATAAGTTCATTCATGTAATATGTGGAATTTTTTAGATTCTACATATAAGTGATATCATATATTTGTCTTTCTATGTTTGACTTACTTAGTATGATAATCTCTGGGTCCATCCATGTTGCTGCAAAAGGCATTATTTCATTCTTTTTTATGACTGAGTAGTATTCTATTGTATACATATGCCACATCTTCTTTATCCAGGCATCTGTGATGGACGTTTAGGTTGATTTACATCTTGGCTATTATAAATAGTGCTGCTATTAACATTGGGGTGCATTTATCTTTTCAAATTAGCATTTTTGTCTTTTCTAGATATAGGCCAAGGAGTATGATTCCTGGATCATAAGGTAACTCTGTATTTAGTTTCTTAAGGAACCTCCATGCTATCCTTCTTAGTGACTACACGTTTACATTCCCACCAATAGTGCAGGAGGGTTCCTTTTCTTCCACAGTCTCCAGCATTTATTATTTGTAGATGTTTTAATGATGTTCTGACTGATGTGAAGTGATACCTCAATGTAGTTTTGATTTGCATTTCTCTCATAATTATTAAGGCTGAGCATCTTTTCATGTACCTGTTGGCCATCTGCATTTCTTCTTTAGAGAAATGTCTATTAAGGTCTTCTGCCCATTTTTTGATTTTTTTTTTTTTCCATATTGACCTGTATGAGCTGTTTGTATATTTTGGAAATTAATCACTTGTCAGTTGCATTGTTTGCAAATGGTTTCTCCCATTCTGTAGGTTGTCTTTCCATTTTGTTTATGGTTTCTTTTGGTGTGCAAAAGTTTTTAAGTTTAATTAGGTCCCATTTCTTCATTTTTGCTTTTATTTCCATTACTCCAGGAGCTGGTTCAAAAAATGTTATTGCTGTGATTGAAGTCGAAGTGTTTTCCCTGTATTTTTCTCTAGGAGTTTTATAGTATCTGGTCTTACATTTAGGTCTTTAATCCATTTTGAGTTTATTTTTGTATATTGTGTTAGAGAATGTTGTAATTTCACTCTTTTGCATGGAGCTGTCCAGTTTTCCCGGCTCCACTTATTGAAGAAACTGCCTTTTCTCCGTTGTATACTGTTGCTTCCTTTGTCATAGATTAATTGACCCTAAGTGTGTAGGTTTATTTTTGGGTTTTCTATCCTGTTCCATTGATATTATATGTCCATATTTGTGCCCATACTGTTTTGATTACTAGTTTTGTAGTATAGTCTGGAGCCACATAGCATGATTCCTCAAGTTATATTCTTCCTAAGATTGTTCTGGCTATTCAAAGTCTTTTGTGTTTCCATACAAATTTTAATTTTTTTTGTTCTAGTTTTGTGAAAAATGCCATTGGTAATTTGATAGGAATTGCACTGAATATGTAGGTTGTCTTGGGTAGTATGGTTATTTAAACCATACTGAAATTGAATCAGTAATTCAAAAACTCCCAACAAACAAAAGTCCAGGACCAGATGGCTTCACAAGTGATTCCAAGAACACGATGTATCTTTCCATCTGTTTATGTTGTCTTCAATTTCTTTTATCAGCATCTTACAGTTTTCCAAGTACAGGTCCTTTGCCTTAGATAGGTTTATTCCTAAGTATTTTATTCTTTTTGATGCAATGATAAATGATTGTTTCTGTAATTTCAATTTCTGGTATATTGTTATTAATGTATAGAATGCAACAGATTTCTGTATCTTAATTTTGTATCCTGCAACTTCACCAAATTCACTGATGAGCTCTAGTAGTTTTCTGGTAGCATCTTCAGGATTTTCTATGTATAGTATCATGTCATCTGCAAACAATGACAGCTTTACTTCCTCCTTTCCAATTTGGGTTCCTTTTATTTCCTTTTATTCTGATTGCTGTGACTAGTGCTTCCATAACTATGGATAAAAATGATGAGACTGGGCATCCTTTCTTGTTACTGATCTTAGAGGGAATGCTTTCAGCTTTTTGCCATTGAGTATGACATTACCTGTGGGTTTGTCATATATGGCCTTTATTATGTTGAGGTGTGTTTCCTCTATGCCTACTTTTTGGAGAATTTTTTAAAAATCATAAATGGGTACTGAATTTTATCAAAACCTTTTTCTGCACCTATTGAGGTGATCATATTTTTTTTATTTCTCAATTTGTTAATGTGGTGTATCACATTGATTTGATGATACTGGAACATCCTTGCATCCCTGGGATAAATCCTACTTGAACACAGTGTATTATCCTTTCAATGTATTGTTGAATTAGGTTTACTAGTATTTTGTTAAGGATTTCTGCATCTATGTTCATCAGTGGTATTGGCCTGTATTTTCTTTTTTTGTGATATCTTTGTCTGGTTTTGGTATCAGGGTGATAGTGGCCCTATGGAATGAGTTTGGGAGTGTTCCTTCTTCTGCAATTTTTTGGAATAGTTTCAGAAGAACAGGTGTTAACTCATCTCTAAATGTCTGGTGGAATTCACTTGTGAAGCCATCTTGTCCTGTACTTTTGTGTGTTGGGAGTTTTTAAATTACTGATTCAATTTCAGCACTGGTAACTGGTCTATTCATATTTTCTATTTCTCCTGGTTCAGTCTTGGGAGATTGTGCTCTTCTAAGGATTTGTCTTTTTCTTCTAGGTTGTCCATCTTATTGGCATGTAGTAGTCTTATTGGCTCATAGTAGTCTCTCATGATCCTTGGTATTTCTGTGTTCACTTGTAACTTCTTTTTCATTTCTAATTTTATTGTTTTGGGTCCTCTTCCTTTTTTTCTTGATGGGGCTGACTGAAGGTTTCTCAATTTTGTTTATCTTTTCAAAGAACCAGATTTTAGTTATATTGATCTTTTCTATTTTTTTTTAATTCTCTATTTCATTTATTTCTGCTCTGATCTTTCATTTTTTTCCTTCTACTAACTTTGGGTTTTGTTTGTTTTCCTTTCTCTTCTTGTAAGTATAATTTTAGGTTGTTTATTTGAGATTTCTCTTGTTTCTTGAAGTAAGCTTGTACCTCTGTAAACTTCCCTCTTAGAACTGCTTTTGCTGCATCCCATATATTTTGGACCATTATGTTTTCATTTTCATTTGTCTCTAGGTTTTTTTTTTTTTTTTAATTTCCTCTTTGATTTCTTCAACTGTTTACTAGCATATTATTTAGCCTCCATGCATTTGTGTTTTTTGCAGTTTTTTCCTTGTTGATTTCTAGTTTCATAGTGTTGTGGTCAGAAAAGATGCCTGATATGATTTCAATTTTCTTAAGTTTACTGATGCTTGCTTTGTGGGCCAGCATGTGATCTATCCTGGAGAATGTTTGTGTGCACTTGGAAAGAATGTATATTCTGCTGCTTTCAGATAGAATGCTCTACAAATATCAATTAAGTCCATTCGATCTAATGTGTTATTTTTAAGGCCTGTGTTTCCTTGTTGATTTTTCTTTCTGGATGATCTGCTTATTGATGTAAGTGGGGTGTTAAAGTCCCCCACTATTATTGTGTTACTGTTGATTTCTCCTTTTATGTCTGTTAATATTTGCCTTATATATTAAAGTGCTCCCATGTTGGGTGCATGTATATTTACAATTGTTATGTCTTCTTGGATTGATCCCTAGATGATTATGTCATGTTCTTGTCTATTGTAACAGTCTTTGTTTTGAAGTCTATTTTGTCTGTTGTAAGTATTGCTACTCTAGTTTTCTTTTGATTTTCATTTACATGGAATATCATTTTTGTTCTGTTTATTTTCTGTCTGTATGTGCCTCCAGATCTGAAGTAGTTCTCTTGTAGGCAACATATACATGGGTCTTGTTTCTGTATCCATTCAGCCAGTCTATGTCTTTTGGTTGGAGCATTTAGTCTCTTTACATTGAAGGTAATAATCAATATATATGTTCTTATTACCATTTTGTTGACTGTTTTGGATTTGTTTTTTTAGGTCATTTTTCTCCATTCTTCTCTTCTCTTTTCATTTGATGACTAATATCCTTAGTGTTAGGTTTAGATTTCTTTTTCTTTTTTTGTGTGTGTATATCTACTATGTATTTTTGGTTTGCAGTTACCATGCAGTTTTTGAATAGCAGACTATATATACATATAATTGTTTTAAGTTGCTGATCTCTTAATTTCAAATACATTTTTAAAATCCTGCATTTGTGCTCTCCTCCCCTCACTGTTTTTAATATCGTATTTTACATCTAATTGTTTTGTGCATCCCTTCACTTCTTATTGTGGATAAAGATGGCTTTATTATTTTTGTCTATAACCTCCCAACTAGCTTTGTGTGTGAACGATTTCCTACCTTTACTGTATGTTTTCCTTTACTGGTGAGTTCTTCCATTTCAGAATTTTCTTGTTTCTAGTTATAGCCTTTTCTTTTTTGCCTAGAGAAGTTTCTTTTTACCAACATTTACAACATTTGTTGTAAAGCTAATTTTGTGGTCCTAAATTCTTCTAGATTTTGCTTGTCTATAAAGCTTTTGATTTCTCCATCAAATCTGAATGAGAGTCCTGCCAGGTAGGTGGTTCTTTGTTGTAGGCTCTTCCCTTCCATCACTTTAAATATATTGTGCCACTCCCTTCTGGCCTGCAGAATTTCCCTTGTATGTTATTTACTGCTTTTCTCTTGCTGCTGTCAATATTCTCTCCTTATCTTTAATTTTTGCCATTTTAATTACAACATGTCTTCGTGTGTTTCTCTTTGGATTAATCCTGTATGGGACTTTATGAGCTTTTTGAAATTGGGTAACCATTTCTTTTCCCAAGTTAGGGAAATTTTCAGCTATTGTCTCTTCAAATATTTTCTCAGGCCCTTTCTCTCTCGTCTCCTCTGGGATCCCTATAATGTGGAAATCAGTGCTCTTCATGTTGTCCCAGAGGTCTCTCAGACTGCCCTCATTTCTTTTTATTCTTTTGTTGTTGTTGTTCAACAAAACAGCAGTGATTTTCATTACTCTGACTTTCAGCTCACTGATTCCATTTTCTGTATAATTTAGTCTACTATTGATTCCTCCTAGTGTATTTTTTATTTCAGTTATTGAATTCTTTGTCTCTGGTGGTTTTCCATATTTTCTCACTCTTCATTAAAAACTTCTAACTTCTCACTCTGTGCATCTATTCTTCTCCTTTATTCTTTGATCATCTTTATGATCATTACTCTAAACTCCTTCTCAAAGTAGACTGCCTATCTCACTAGTTCATCTGGGATTTTATCTTGTCTTGTCTGGAACATATTCCTCTGCCACCTCATTTTGTCTAAGTTGCTATTTGTATTTTATATATGTGGTAGGTTAGTTATGTCTCTCAAACTTGGGGAAGGGGCCTTCTGTGGAAACATCCTATGCACCCCAGTAGTGTACTCCCCTCTCATCACCCAAGCTATACACTCTAGGGGTTTCTCCTAAAAGAGCTGTGTGAGTCCTTCTGTTGTAGGGGGCTGACTATGTGAAGTCTGATAGGATTGTCTGGCCTTCCGTCTCATTGGTTGCCAGGCTCTGCCCTGTCCAGATGCTGCTGGATGCTATTTAGTGGAGCCTGGTCACAAGGTGGCTGGGTGCAGAGCCCTAGACAGCCCCAAGTCTGCTAATGGCTCACTGGTGGGCAGAGGCAGGGTCCCAAAGGCTCTGGAGCTGTTGCCCACTTACTGGCAGGTGAAGGCAGATCCTGGGGTTAATGCTGGACTACTGGCAGTCAGTGCTGGTTCCTGGAGTCTGGCTACAGGGCCCAGGGGTCCCAGTGCTAATTTCAGATCGTTGGGTATGGGGGCTGGGTGCCCCAAAGGTTGTACTGGCCTGCTACTGGGGACAGGACCCAGCTGGTCCCAGGGTAGGGTCCGGCGGCTGTTGGCAGACTCAGTTTGCAGGCTATGGGATCATAGTTTTCCTTTTTTTAATATATTTTATTGAAGTACAGTCAGTTTACAATGTTGTGTCAATTTCTGGTGTACAGCATAATATTTCAGTCACACAGGAACATACATACATTTGTTCTCATATTCTTCACCATAGGTTACTACAAGATATTGAATATGGTTTCCTGTGCTATACAGTATAAGCTTGTGGTTTATCTATTTTAGTATCTGCAAATCTCAAACCCCCAATTTATCCCTTCTCACCCCCATCTGTCCGTGGTAACCATAAGTTTGTTTTCTATGTCTGTGAGTCTGTTTCTGTTTTGAAATAAGTTGGTTTTTTTTTTAAATCACATATAGGTGTTATCATGTGGTTTTTTTTTTCCTCTTTCTGACTCATTTCACTTAGAATGACATTTTCCAGGTTCATCCATGTTGCTGCAAATGGCATTTTATTTTTATGGCTGAGTAGTATTCCATTGTATAAATATACCACAGCTTCTTTTATCCAGTCATATGTTGATGGACGTTTAGGTTGTTTTCATGTCTTGGCTATTGTAAATAGTGCTTCTATGAACATTGGCGTACATGTATCTTTTCAAATTAGAGTTTCCTCTGGATATATGCCCAGGAGCGGGATTCTTGGGTCATATGGTAAGTCTATTTTTAGTCTTTTGAAGACCCTCCATACTGTTTTCCGTAACAGCTGCACCAAACTCATTCTCACCAACAGTGCAGGAGGGCTCCATTTTCTCCACACCCTTGGCAGCATTTATCATTTGTGGACTTCTGAATGATGGCCATTCTGACTGGTGTGAGGTGATATCTCACTGTAGTTTTGGTTTGTTTCTCTGAGAATTAGTGATATTGAGCATTTTTTCATGTGTCTATTGGCCATTTGTATGTCTTCGTTAGAGAATTGCTTGTTTAGATCTTCTACCTATTTTTGGATTGGGTTGTTTGGTTTTTTCTTATTAAGTTGTATGAGCTGTTTATATATTCCAGAGATGGGATCATAGTTTTCTTGCTTCTCGTGTCTGCCCCCTGCTTTGCAAGGCTGGTCTAGAGGTTTGTGAAGGCTCCCTGGTGGGACCCATGCCTTCTCACTGGTGGGTGCAGCTGGGTCTTGGCCCTCTGGTGGGCAGGCCATGTCTAGTGGTATTCTAGAGGTGGCTATAGCTCAGGAAGTCTTAAGGCAGTCTGTCTGCTGATGGCGGGGGCTGTGTTGCTTCCCAGTTAGTTTTCTGGCCTGAGGGGTCCTAGCAGTGGCTCCTACAGGCTGTTGGTTGGGTCCACGTCTTATTTCTAATGAGCCAAGAATGGCAACCATCAGGAGCTGTGTTCACATGGTTGAATGTTCCCAAGTATGTCTGCCACCAGTGTCTATGTCCTCAGGGAGAGCCACAACCATCCCTGCCTCTCCAGGAGATTCTCTAGCAGGTAGGTCTGGCCCAGGCTTTTACTGAATTACTAGTAATAGTAATAGTAATAGTAATAGTAATAGTAATAGTAATAGTAATAGCAATAGCAATAGTAATAGTAATAGTAGTAATTCAACAAGAGTGAAGTCTCTACTTTTCCCAGTCCTGTGGGGCTCCTGAAATTAAGCATCACAGGCATTCAAAGTCAAATGCTCTGGGGACTTGTCTTCCCAGTGCTGGACCCCCAGGCTGGAGAGTCTGAGATGGGGCTCAGAACTCTCACTCCTGTGGGAGAACCCCTGCAGTATAGCTATTCTCCAGTTTGTGGGTTGCCCACCTGGGAGGTGTGGGGTTTGACTATACTGTGAGTCCACCTCTCTTATCCATGTCCTTGTGGTTCCTTTATCTCTTTAGTTGTAGAAGATCTTTTCTGGTAAGGTTCCAGTTTTTTTCATTGATGGTTGTTCTGCAGTTAGTTGTGATTTTGGTGTGCTCGTGAGAGGAGGTGAGCTTAGGGTCTTTCTACTCCCTCATCTTGGCCACTCCTCTCTACCCACTTGTTCCTGCTCTTAAAGTCTTCCTTGACTCCTGTCTTTGCAGAGATCTGCCCTGCAATGCCTGCCCTTAGTAAACATTTCACTAATTTGTGGTTTTCCTAGGTGGACTTGTTTTTCCCTCTGTGCTTCCTCTAGTCCCACTTGCTCACTGGGTACGTGCAGAGGCCTCACTCCCAGCCCTTCAGGCCAGAGTTCCTTATGCGAAAATCTAGGTTTTTAATTGTATATCTGTATGAGCTGACTGTTCACTAAACTTACTGTGATAATCATTTCATGATGTGTGTGGGTCAAATCATTATGCTGTACCCATAAAACTTAGTGCCATATGTCAATTATAGTCTCTTTTCTTCCAGTTATATTGAGATATATCTAAGTTTTATTTAATTGTATAGTATAGTTTCCAGGAGCTCAACAAATATTTTTAGCTGAAAGATAATAGTCTATTTTTTAAGTTTTAAGTTTTAAGATCAAGGAGGAGGGGAAATACATGCTAACAAGAAAGCCAGTATCGTCTTTTGAAAGGGGCAAAAAACCCCTTTTTTGAAACATCATTAGATGAAAGGAAATCAGTAACACTTGTTTTACTTCTATTAACTTTTTTATCCCAAAGCCCAAGAGTCCTGTATAGTGGTGATCTTAGATCAAAAAAGTACATCTTACGTTAGTTTCTCTGCCTCTCCATGCTGTGATTTCTTTTCAAGTGGCAGCTGTCTTGTATTTGCTCTTGCATACACTTCTTAACATAATACTAAGTGAAATCAGATGAGGAAAGAAAATCATTATTAAAAAAAATCTCAAAGCCTTCACAGGTCTTTAAACCTTGTTACAGACCCTATTTTGGTTTCCTAAAGTAACTCAAAGCAAAGAATTCTACTGTACTATACATTTTAATTTTCTTTTATTTACTCCAAGCTTCTTACATATATATATATGTAATTCCAACCGCCATCAGAATTAAGTCACTATTTACACATTCTTTTCTTGAGAGTAAGTAGATTGTTTTTTTTTTTTTTTTTTGGTTTATTGACTGCAGTGTTAACCAAAGGTTGTAGCAGGTATGTGCTGTTTTATCAGACAATATTCTTTTAAATATGTATTTCAATGAATTTGAGCAGGAAGGAGTGAACTCCCCATTTGTTCACAAGGTTGTCACTATTTACTGTTTTCTTACGTTGGTTTTCCATCACTCTCCTCTGCTACCTTGCTGTCCCCAAAGACATGTGAATTATGGGACCTGTGAATTATCGATGTGTGTATTAACACAGAATTCACCACAACTAAATTAGTGTCAGATTGAGAAAGAGCAAAAAACCATTTTGTAATCTTTAACTTAAAAAGAAATTCATGGATTTCAAAGAAACAGACTGTGTCAAGATTTTTATTGATACATGACCAAGCTGAGATGCTATTTTAGGAACGTTAGAGAGATGACTTGGAGAGAGTGGTTCTTAAACAATCATGCTCAGACTTATCTGGAAAACTTGCAGAAATACCGATTGCTGGGCCCTACATCTAAAGTTCCTGAATTCAGTGACCCTGCAGTCCAGCCAAATATTTGCCTTTCTAACAGGTTCCCAGATAATGCCGATACTACTTGTTCAAGGGGCCAGATTTTGAGAACTACTCAAGTAAGAAATACCCAGAAACATGAAATTGTCTTAAGCAGAAGGATACCTCTTTGTCAGATTTCTCTTTCAGGACACACACACAGCTACAGAGACTATTTTCTTTACTAAATGATTAAAATTCCTTTAGATAGTCTAGTGAGAGCAATGATGATAGCAGTAAATTACTGGAAAGGATATAAGATTTAGAAGGGTTAGAAAGAGGGTTTGAGGGGCAGGCTTTATGAATACAGAGCACACTGACTGGAGAGAAACCAGTCTCTACCCAGTCAACCCCAAACGACAATATAGCTCTGGATACTTATTTGCAAAGATGATTCCTATTACACAGATCCCTGATCTGACTGTGAAACATTTTTATCAACTTGCTAGGGAAAAAAACCCAAATCTCTGTTACTCTTTCAATTAACTACAACGCGATTTATAACTACTGAGCCTTTATGTTTGCATCATTCTTCAAGTCCTTCTATAGGCTGTCACCAACTCATACACCATCCATCCCAAGGACAGAGGAACTCCACCAGTTATTCCAGGATTTTTCCTTTACTGTTTCTTAGACTAAGACAATTAATCTGAAGGGCACTAATGCTTTCACTATCTATCTGGGCTATGTCCTCCCCATAAAAGAAATTCCAGTTGATCACTGCTAAGTAAAATTCTCAGGCAATGAGTTTCAAATGCTTCTCAGTAACTAAACTTCTTAATGTGGTATCAAAGAAAATTCGGATATAGTTTGAAAATGTAACAGGGAGCTCTGCCCTACACTTGACCCCGGGTCTGCTTTCCTCCAGATGATGCATCACAAAACCTTGCTGTCTGCTTTGATGCCACTTTGTTCCTATTACCTGACATGTTTACACACCGTGTCACTTTTCTTCTCAGTTTTCCTTGACACTAACTGTGGCCGTAAAGTTACAAAAATTAATAAGTTGCTGCTGCTGTTATGGCTTTTAAACCTCTGTGGAATCCTGGATTAGTCACCACTGAAATGCCCACTGGATTATTTTTTCTCTTTTCTCTAAAGTGGATTTATGTAGATCTAGACCCTTAAGGACATCTTCTGTAGGATTACTTCTGTGGGTATTTTTGCATCATTTCTAAGTCCTAGGACAGTGAAGCAAAGTCTCTAAACTTGAAAGTTTTAAAGTCATCAGTTTCTAGAGGCAGGTACCAGGCCACCCGCAGTGAGACTTTCAGAGCTCCCACATCGTTGTCACTGAATGCTGCCTCCAATGGATATGCTATCAACAACGATAAGAAAGTGCATACATCAGCCTCAGCCTTAGAAGAAAAAGAAAAGGGAGGAAGGAGAGGGAAGAGAAGACTGCTGAGTATCTCACACCAACCAGAGCTGTTCAGAGTGCTTTAACTACATGAAGGTATACTTGAATGGGATATAAAAAATAAGCAACAGATACATGGAACAGCATAAGTAAGATCTAAATCACTTACTGTAATGGTACAATGCTCTCTTCACCTCTGCCAGGCTTAAATACAGACTTGAGACAGCATTTCTATAGCAGAAACAATATATAGCATAACATGGTTATCTCCAGGCTCCAAAGGAGACTCCCTGGGTTCAAGTTCTGATAATGACAAACTGTGACTAGAGCTTGTTGCTTAACCTCTCTGAACCTGTTTCTTCATCTTTAAATGGACATAATAATCACACCTAGTTAAGAAGGCTGTCATAAAGATTAAATAGGCCAACATATCCCAAAAGCTCAGAACAGTACCTGGCACGTGATTCAGAGCCTTTGGGCAAGAATTCAAATTCTGCTGAGCTGGTGACCAGCTTGAGACTTTGGGCAAGTCCACCTTCATATGTCTCATTACGCACATCTACATATACCGACTTTTCATGAGAATCAAGTGAAATAATACATAGGAAAGCATTTTTACAATTATAACATGCAAACTATTTTGTAAGTGCATTGAAATGATTTTGGATTGATAACCCACTAAATTGCTAATAGTGGTTACCTCTGAAGAAGTGAGTAGAATTGAAGATAGATAGGTGAAGGGAATCTAAGCTTTTTACTTTCTTCTGTATTGCTTGAAATGTTTAGTGAGTAGAGGTCATTTATTGCATAGGTATTTTTTTTTAATGGAGGTACTGGGAATTGAAGCCAGGAGCTCGTGCATGCTAAGCACACACTCTTACCGCTGAGTTATACCCACCTCCTGGCATGTGTATCTTTTAATGATAGTCTTCCTCGCATGTTATTGTTATAGGTGAGAACTATGCAAGCATCTAGAAACCCTTGACATCTAGGGATTAGTTTTACTTCCAAGCAGCTGTGTGAGTAACTCTGTACAGCACTCACAACATGAATAACCTCAACTCACTTTCCATACTGCAGATATAAGGGTTTAAAGTTCTATGCCCCTTTGTTCCTTGGAGGAGACTGAGGTTGCGCCAAAATTTAAAAGCTGGAAGGAAGCAGTTGTATAAATGTAGGTGTTGGGAAAGAGGGTGGAATATGTTAGGGCCAATAGTGGTTCTTTTCCGGAACAAGATGTGCAAAACTGGCTTAGAGCTAGAAACAAAAGCAGGCAGCCCAGATAGAGCTGGTTAAGAAACTTAAGTCCTAGGGTGCAAGATCCCTTACATCACGTGTGTGTGTGAAGGTCTGGGTGGTCAGAGAAGCTCTTACTGAGACAGTAATTGTCTAAAAACACCAAATTCTAAGTAGTGCTCTTCAAACTGTTGATTAAGCCACCAATTTTGAAATCAGCTTGGTGGGATGAGAATTGTATTTTGCTTCAAATATCACTGAGTCCACTTACTTGTATCAGAGGATGAGGCTGAGAATCCAGATATGCTACTTGAGTGGCAGTAAGAGCCAAACAGTTCTCGGCATGTTTAGCATTCTGATGGGGCCAATACACTAAAGGCTTCTTGCCTAAACTAGAGAAGCCCCCTGAAAGAACTCGTCTTTGTCAGAGAAGGAGCCAGGCTTGAGGAACTTGACGCAGGGATTGTGAATTTGGTGTCGCAGGGGCCACTTGAGTCTGCCTGTCCCTCTCCTGCATGTAGCTCTGGATTCTGGGAAGAGAGAGGGAAGGTGGAGGCTAAAAATTGAAAGAACTGTTTAAGCTCCAGGGCACACATGGCATAGGCATCACTGGTTTGGAACTCCACCAACAGCAACTTGAGCATAGACACCACACAAGTCCAACAAGGGCTGTGATGGGAGAGACAGGGAGAGGTGGGAAGCCATCCAAACTGAGGTGTCCTGCACAGGAGAGGCGGTGACTAGAAGGAGCAGACATCTCAATGCCCACATCGAGACCCTCCTGGGTTCCTCAACAGGAGGGAGGCAAGAACCAGGGAAGTCTGAACTACTGGTATTAAAGGCGATCCCATTACCTCTGCAGGCTACTGAAACCAGAAAAGAAGTGTTGGTTACATACATTATTACAGGAAAAGTGAGAGAATAGGAAGTAAAATGACAAGAGCAGAAAGGAAAAAACAAAATGGGATGAGTCTGGCCACATGCTTGAAGAGTCAGTCGGACTCTGACTCTAAAGCAAGCTGTCCATCTATTGTCGACAGGCTCGAAAGCAAGTTTCTACCTTTAACCAAGACAAATGAGGAATATGCCCCCTGTCTACAATGTGCTGATGAGGTGACCATGTTTATTAGGCTAAGGGATTGCATTTTCTAAATCAAACTGCATCTTATCCTGAGCATACCTTCACGTGATACAGATGAGAGAAAACGTGGCTATGAGCACATCAATATGCGAACCTCTAAAAAGCCTATCTCCATTTACTCTTCACTGCTGGACGAATTTTACAGAATGAGTAACCTCTAACAACTCAAAATGGTTTCTCCATGACCCCGTTTTATTCAGCTTTAAGATTCCAATCAAAACCCTAGTTCCATTAATATTCATAGGCGTAAGCTCCAAAAAGAACTTTGACAGATACATATTTGTGTCATTTGGAATTTTGAATTTATAAGGGCATGTATGCCCAGCCCAAGAAAATGACTGAAAACGCACTTAAATCTAGGATAATGACCAAAGTCCTAAACTCTGGACTACTCCTGACCTGAAAAAAAAAAAAAGAAAAAAACCATAGCTTTGGGCCCACTTATGATTCAGATGATTTATAAGAAATTGCATACCCGTCTCACTTTTGCAAACCAAGAAATCACTTTCAAAAGAGTGGAATGAAAGTAAAACATTCGTCCATCTCATTCTCTGGGAAATTACCAACTCAGAATAGTATTCTTCTGTCCTTGGTGTTCTTTCCTTTCCACTAATGGAATCTTAGGCTAATGTATATTTATATCTTAAGCAGAACTCCTGCCTGTCCAAAAAAAGGAAAGAATGAAAAAGGGGGAGGCAGTGTCTGAGAAACTGCAATAAGCAAACATAAGGGCTAATAAGTAAATTAAATAATGAAATAGGAAATGTCCTAAAAGAATAACAGAAGTTAAGATTTATTATAAGATCTCTAGATGAATATTGTAGTCATCCCTGAGTATCTGCAGGGGTTGGGTTCGAGGACCCCCATGGATATAAATATCCACAAATGCTCAAGTCCCTTATATGGCATTGTATTTGGGTTTTTTTTTTCTTTTTTAAAATTGAAGTACAGTTACAATGTGTCAGTTTCCAGTGTACAGCACAACGTCCCAGCCATGCATATACTTACACATATTTGTTTTCATATTATTAAAGGTTATTACAAGATATTGAATATAGTTCCCTGTGCTATACAGAAATTTTTTTAATCTATTTTTAAATACAGTGGCTAACATTTGTAAATCTCAAACTCCCAAATTTATCCCTCCCACTGCCTTTCCCCAGTAACCATAAGAAAGTTTACTATGTCTGCAAGTCTGTTTCTATTTTGTAGATGAGGTCACTAGTGTCCTCTTTTTTTAGATTCCACATATGAATGATATCATGTGGTATTTTCTTTCTCTTTCTGACTCATTTCATTTAGAATGACACTCTCCAGGTCCATCCATGTTGCTGCAAATAGCATTATTTTACTCTTTTATGGCTGAGTAGGATTCCATTGTATAAATACACCACAGCTTCTTTATCCAGTCATCTGTCAATGGACATTTAGGTTGTTTCTATGTCTTGACTATTGCACATAGTGCTGCTATGAACATCTGGGTGCAGGTCTTTTCAACTTAAGAGTTTCCTCTGGATACATGCCCAGGAGTGGGATTGCTGGATCATATGGTAAGTCTATTTTTAGTTTTTTGAGGACTCTCCATACTGTTTTTCATAGGGGCTGCACCAAACTACATTCCCACCAACAGTGTAGGAGGGTTCCCTTTTCTCCACACCCTCTTCAGTATTTGTCATGGACTATTGATTAAGTGATACCTCACTGTAGTTTTGATTTTCATTTCTCTGATAATTAGCAATAATGAGCATTTTTTCATGTGCCTATTAGCCATTTGTATGTCTTCCTTAGAGAATTACTTGTTTAGGTCTTCTGCCCATTTTTGGATCAGGTTGTTTTTTTGTTAGGTTGTATGAAGCTGTTTATATATTCTGGAAATTAAGCCTTTGTCAGTAGAATCATTTGCAAATATTTTCTTCCTTTCTGTAGGTTGTCATTTTCATTGTTTTGCTTATGGTTTCCTTTCTTGTGCAAAAGCTTATCAATTAGGTCTCATTTGTTTATTTTTTCATCTTATTTCTATTGCCTGGGTAGACTGCCCTAGAACATTACTAAGATTTATGTCACACAATGTTTTGCCTAAGATTTATTGTGTCTTATATTTCTTTAAGCCATAAAATAGTATTTGCATATAACCTATGGATATCATCCTGTATACTTTAAATCACCTCTAGACTACTTATAATACTCAATACAAAGTAAATGCCATGTAAACAGGTGCTGGTGTGCAGCAAATTCAATTTTTGCTTTTTGGAAGTTTTTGAAATTATTTTTCCAAATACTTTATATTCCCAGTTTGTGGAATCCACGATGCAGAACCCGTGGGCACAGAGGGCTGGCTGTACTTGAAAATGTTACATCAGGTTGTGTGCAAGGACCTCACTGCTAGCATTCTATTCTCCAGGGAATTTCCTCAGCTCTACCAGGCTTGCTGCCCATGAGGCATTTCTTTAGACATTTCAAACTCGTTGGAGTTTCTCTCTTTTCCCAGGCACAGAGAATAATAAAAAGCTTTATTTAAGAGGTTTTTATATGTTCTATCCTAATACAGAGTATAGAGAAAGTCCTATTCTCAGCTCTGATATCAATACATGCCTTGTAGGGGGAGGGACCAATGATTATGTAAGGCCCACCACTTTGCAATCAGATAATTTTTAGAAACAATTAACTCATTATAATCTTCTCAAATAATTATATCTTAGCACTTTGAAAGAATGTTAAGCCGAAGATGTTGGAAGTTTACAGCGTATAAGATTCTATGCCTTGTAAAGTCTGTACACCACCACCTACCTGCTCCTAGTGTTCACAGATCACTAGTTACTCCTTTGAGAATTCCATTCCAGCTTAAATTGTTCCAATGATATCTTTTAAGTTCAGGGTTAGAACATCAACACTGTGCATTCAAGAATATTATAAGGGGAAAATAATTACCCATTTGATATAAATTTACCAGTTGTCTATTTTGTACTAGGTAAGTCAGAAAGATGAGAAATGGATTCACCCATAAAGGGCTTAAATTTAGCAGAGAAAATAAAACTCACATATACGAAAATATTAGTAGAAAAATATATATCACTGTACTTCATTTAATTAAATATATAATGTAATATAAGCTAATAAAATAAAGTACTACATTTTTTTTGTTGCAGCAATAAACAGAAAAGTAGTTGGGACTCACCACTATAAGCTGTCATTGATCAGGGTCTTAGTATCGAGGAGTATTGCCTACAAATCCCTAAACATAACTGGTGTGTTTCCAAGCTTCTGTGATAATTTAAACAAACCTGGGGAATCAATTTCCTAACAGGTCATCATTAGACCTTCAGAGCTGCTTGAAAATCTTTAACAAATGACTGAGTTGTTTCAGGTCAGGCAGGTTTAGAAAACCCTGCAGTCCTTGCAACAATCCCGTGAAAATATTTTTCCTCTTTCGGAGTTGAGAAAACTAAGGTTAGAGAGATTAAAACAATCTGACGTCCACAACTTCTGTTCTTTTCATGGCACTAAGCTTTCGTTGTTCTGAGAAAATGATCAGGTTGCTGGTGGAAGCGTGGTATTAAAATACTCAGAGACAATTCATTTCTGTTGCTGCTTAAAAACAACTTTACAGTCTGTTTTAAAGTGCTAAAGAGAAGCATATTGAGCCCTTGAATTAAGAAAGTCTTTGTCAGAGATAGAAAGCTAAGATTTCTGTGAACACTGAAGCTTTTTATGTTCCAGAGAAAAGTCAGGCACACATTTGAACAAGAAATGAGATATCCTCTAGCTTCAAAGAGCTAAAGAAAAGGACCAGCACATGTGGAGAAAAATACTCCAGACTAAAGAAAAGAACATTGCTCAGACAGAGGTTGCCATAATCTTGTTTTCTAGCTCTGTCTGTGTGTATAAGAATGCAAGGAAGTTGACAGGTGGTGCAGGAATGGTGTCAGCAGAAAGAAATACAGGAAAATCTAGTCTAGCTAGGAAGAAAGCTAACATATGAGGTGATGTCCTGAATCCCGAATGAAACCAGAGCCAAGTTGTGAAGAAGACTAAAGACTTCAGAAAGTTGATGACAGCCCAGGGGCTAATTTACCTAGGATGTCTTCCCCCCCCCCCTTTTTAATGAAGTATAGTTGATTTACATTGTTGTAGTAGTTTCTGAGATATATATATATACACACACACACACATTTTTCCTATTTTTCATTACAGGTTACTACTATAAGCCACTGAATACAGTTTCCTGTGCTATACAGTAGGACCTTGTTTATCTAGTCTGTACACAGTAGTTTGTATCGGTCAATGCCAAACTCCCAGTGTATCCCTCCTCCTCTCCTTCTCCTGCTGGTAACCACAAGTTTGTTTTCTATGTTTGTAGGTCTCTTTATGTTCTGTAAATAAGTTTGGTTGTGTCATTCTTTTTAGATTCCACATATAAGTGATATATGATATTTGCCTTTGACTGACCTAATTCACTTAGATCATCTCTAAGGCCATCCATGTTGCTGCAAATGACATTTCATTTTTATGGCTGAGTAGTATTCCACTGTATATATATACTAGGGTGTCTTTAAATGGATTTCAAGACATCCATTGAAGTAGCATCTTGACATAGCATCTACAATTTTGTTTGCATGTATGTATTCTGAGAAAGTCTACAGCTTTCATGGGTTTCTCATTAATGTCTATAGGCCAGAAAGAAGTCCAGTGAATGAAAAGACCATATTTTTAGTAAATTCAAACAGAATGTGAAGAAGGAAAAAGGCAGATGGTCTTGAAGCCCTGACAAGCCTATATAAGCATCAGGCAAGTCAAGAGGATTCAAGTCAGGGGTATCCTGGTGAAATGTTTAAGACTGTCCAGTGGGAAGAAGCCGTGAGTTATAGCACTTTTTGATTTCTGTGATGTAAATAATCCCAACATGGCCAATTTCAAGCTGCCAATGACACGCTGACTAACTTACAAAATTCCTGAAATTTTAACAGCTGTCTTTAACAAGACTACAGAAGCCAGCTCCAGTAGCTCTCTGATTCAAGGAGTTCATTTCTCTTAAGTTGGGAAAAAACTAAAATTAGGTCCACTTAATGAAAAGAGTTGAGCCTAATTTTATATACATTTTCTGTTAACATTTTATAAATATTGCTTTAAGTAGAATTTTTTAAAGAAGCTTTTTTGAGATGTTTAACCAAGCTTAAAAGAATCAATGAATAAAGCCAAAGCTTTCTCTAATTTTTTTGATAGGGAGAGTAATTTCTGTAGAAAAACTGAAAAGAAAAGGATGCTGTAGTTACAAGAAAAACTGGGTCCTTTCTTAGTTCACTTGGGCTGCTATTACAAAACAAGACTGACTAGGTAAGTAGCTTATAAACATTAAACATTTTTTGCTCACGGTTCTGGAGGCTGGAAGTCCAAGATCAGAGAGCCAGTATGGCCAGGTTCAAGTGAGGTCCTCTTCTAAGGCTGCAGACTTCTCACTGTCTCCTCACAAGGTGAAGGGGCTAGAGAGCTCTCTGGGTCCTCTTCTATTAAGGGCACTACTCCCATTCTTGAGGGCTCCAGCTCATGACCTAATCGCCTCCCAAATCCCACCCCCCAATATCATCTTTGGGAGTCAGGATTTCAACCTAGGAATCTGTGGGGAGACATAAACATTCAGACCCATAGCACTTCTAGAGCAGTGGTTCTCAAACTATGGGTTCTGAGCCAGTAGCGTCAGCATTACCTGAAAACTGATTAGAAATGAAATTCTCAGGCCCCCACCCAGATCTCCTCAATCAGAAACTGACAGTGAGGCCCAGCAACACGTGTTTTAACAAGTCCACCACCAACTTGCTATACTATTAGGCTTATCTGTTTTAATTTGTTTTAAACTTGGGAGATTTTTTTTTTTTTTGGTTTTTGAATTTATAAGACATTTAATTGATTCCAAAATAAGGGAAACTCAGAGATATCTAGCCATTTGTGGCTCCTCTGTCCCAATATTTTAATATAAGCCATTTTGGTGCATATTGGTATATAGTCCTTCCTGTTTTATACAAAAAGGTAGCGTACGTTGTTCTGTACCTTGTTTTCTCACTTAACACTTTGCCCTGGAGATGACACCACAGCAGTATGCAGAGAACCCCTTCACTCCTTTTTACAGCTGTTTAAGTGCCACATTATGTAGACAGACAACAGCTTATTCAGTTAGTCTTCTATTAATGGACATTTGGCTTTTCCCATGCTTTTGTTCTAATTATGCCATAATGAATAGACTTGTGCACATACCATTTTGCATTTTTACCAGTGTACCTGTGGAAATATCAATATTCTTGGAAGAAGGATAGGGTCAAAAGTTAATACATATGTAATTTTCATAGTTTGACTACCAAACACCCCTAAAAATGTTGTACTATTTTGAAGTTTTAAACACAGTATAGGAGAGTGCTTACTTCTGCATAGCCTTACCAATATATTGATTGTCAAATATCTTCATTTTTCCCATCTGAAAGCTAAGCCATGGTTCTTCAGTGCAGTTTAACTGCAGTTCTTATTAAGGGCCCAGTTTACATTTACACTTGGTTTTAGAAGAACTCTCTCTTATCTCTAGCTCATTTTGTCTGTATTTTTTGAGAGGTGGCCAAAACAATTTAATGTAATTAATTTACCAGAATGTTTTCTATTGCTGATGCATTTTAAGTCACAGGAAAAATTTTCTACCCCCTAGGTTACAGAGAAATTCATCTATATTTTCTTACAGCTCTTATTTGTACCCAGAATCTTAAACATGTTTCTAAGATATTCTTATGCACACCAAAGTACCAGTTTACAAATCCAAGTTTATAAACTGATGTCAAACAGTGCAGTTATTTACATGAGAAACATTTAATAATTTGTTATTTTCATATTTTTCTTAATTCTTCAAAATGATGTCAATCTGAAGTCTTCCTGCCTGCATGATAAAATGTTCCATTAGTAAAAGAGAAAAGGTTATTTCTGGAGTAATGTACACTGTTTATGAGTAAACATATTCAATTATTGAAAACGTTACCTTTCTAAGAGAAGACAACATATACCATTACGATGCATCCCACAATCCAGCCAATCAAGAGAAGAATGGGGACCAGGAGGTGTGAGAATGTGGACTCTGCTTAAAAATAAACAGAACAGATTAGGTGGGTCATTTTGGTATTAAATCTTCTGAATCAAGGGGACAAGAGGAAATCTGGTATCATACCAGGGGAAAAAAATGCACTCTCTCATTATACCCATAGATAATTATTACTTTCTTTCCTGCAAAAAGTACTCATAACTCAGCCTGGTATTTAGAATAGAAGACCTGTGTTCAAACTATAGGCCTTCCTTGTACAGTTATGTGACCTTGGGTAATTCTGAGCTTGAACTTCCCTATTTATAAAATACCGATAAAGAAACTTGTGGTAAATACCTCCCAGAGGTGGGAGGATCAAATAACGTTGCCTATGTGCAAAGGCTTTGTGAACTCTGACTTTGCATGTGGTGTACACAGAACACATTTATGCATTTGTTCAATAACACAGAGATGAGCTGTTTACATAAATACAATTGAAAATGACTCTGAGGTAATTCCTACTAAACTAAATAATCATAACATAGGGAAAGGTGTTGAAAATCATTCTGAGCCTTGATAGCTGACTTTAATCTTAAGAATCATAGGGAAAGGAAGCATTATACCTTATACAATCGTTCTTGACTAGAGAAAAGAGGTTCTACACCTTTTTAACTGGTTGAACCCACACTGCTCCAACACACACATAAAAGCCAATAGTATAATAATTCCTCCTGTGTTTCCTATTTGCACCCCTACCTATAAAAAGCAATTTATAAAAGTATCTTTTAAAATATTCACGGCATCTCAATCTTGTTCTTTCAAACACACATATACCTCACAAAAAGATTCAAAACAGCACAGAAAGACGGAATTACTTTCTCTGGGTTAAAGATGCAGATACAGTCTTAATTGAAAAGCAGTTAGTTTATGCCATTAGCTAACAAAGACCATGTATATTATTAGCAATTATGTTCCTATTCCAATATCCATCACTTTACAATGTGAAGTTTTTTAATGCTATTAAAATAAAATCATCAATTAGAAGACACTCGTAACAGCAAACCTTCTGAAATTAAAATGAATTTTAATAGTTTAAATCTACATTTCCAAAAATGTCACGAGTCTCTCAACTTTCACGAAGTTCAAGGGCTTTCCTTGCTTCTCCATCTCACTGACTTTGAACAAAGCTTTAACCACTAAATGAAAATACCTTTCTCTTTTACCCACCAGTGGTATTGCTTTAAGGATAAAGCGAACTTCTGATACGATCTTTACCCCCGTTTGGATGAAAGCCTTTTTATGAATTAAGGTGCCATTACGGTGGAAGTATGGAGTAATTTTCTGAACTGTTCCTAGATTGATTTAAGTTCTTTGAAATAGGGAAAAATACTAAAAGTCAATACTGATATTTTAAGAATTTATATTTTATACAAGTGTATTTTAATATAGTTCTAAAATTTACATCCAGTAAAGTGCTAAAAGTAATATGTATCTTATTACTTATTCCTGGTAAAATATAATTGACTGCATTTAAATACTCAAAGTATGCTTGCATTTGTGTTCTGTTAACACTAATATTTTAAGTTTTATTATAATCTGTAGCATTGTTTTGAAATAGGAATATATAGGAACACAACAGACTCTATACGTCACTTACATTAATAGCACAAATCAGTACAAAACCTCTTTTTAAGTATGAAGAGTAATTTCAAAATGCTTCTCTCCGTCTACTCCTGAGCCTGCCCAAGCAGTTACACCTGCAAGTATTCTTAAGGGCACTGTGCTCTGGAAGAAGACTCTCTGGGTTCAAAAACCTGGTGCCACCACTCTCTCGTACGTGATCACAAGCAAGTTTTTAAACTGCTGTGCCTCAGTTTCCTTATCTGTAAAATGCGAATGATGATAATACTTCATATCTCATGAGGTTGTCAGGATTAAAAGCATCAATTCCTGTAGGCATTTAAAAACTTTCTTGGACACAGTGTATATATTCAGCCCCCTTTTATCCTAGTAGAGTCAATCATTTTTCCTAAATATAAAAAATACTTAAAAACCAGAAAAAAAGAAATTCAGATGTGAAGCATCTAAGAGATGCCTATTTTACTTATGTTTGAGAATCAGAAAATAGACCAAGAGGTAGAGGGACTGCCTCAAACTCACAAGGCCAGTTAGCTGAGATCTGACACAGAATTCAAATGTCCTGAATTCTGGGCCAGCGCACCACAGTACCTCAAATCCAGCACAACAATGGAGGAAAATCGACTTCTAACTCATCTTTCAAAACAAGCATGAACAAATTAAGCTCTTCTGTTCCTTTGAAAATTATGCAATTTATGGACCATGTCTACACATTATATGAATATCTAATGCATTTTTTGCAGCCACACTAACAATACACGTTTAAATGCTCCTTTAGCAGAGCTACCACGTTCTTCAGAATAACTGAGAAATAGCAAATATTAGGAAATACAAATAAACCAGGGAGTCCAGAGCCTTTTTGGCCAAGAGAGTCAGATGCCTTAAATCTTACCTTTTTCAGCCATTCTTTGTGTTGTTGGGTGGGCTGGTCAGGGCCACGCTTACCTCTGTTATTGTTATCCAGTGTCTCTTTGAACTTTAAATAGATATCTGAAGAGTGGCAGCTGCCATCTCCTGGCTGCCAATTGTCTGGGTGATGTAAGGTACTGGAAAGCAGAACTCCTCTGTCTCTTTCTCTATCCTGTTGTTATGGAGGAAACAAGGGGATACATGACCTAAAAAAATAAGTAAGTTGAATTACCCTAACCCAGAGATATGCAGATTTTTTTTTAATTCACCCAGTGCCTTGGACAGCATGAAGAAAATATTTGGTGAAGGGGGTGTACAGAGGAAGAATGGCATTGCAATTAAACAAGTCCTATTAAAGAGGGAGGGTGATATACTGCAAAGAAAGGACTTTGGAGTTGGAGAGACCTGGCTTCAAATTCCGACTCTGCTTTTTCTGTAATAAAGGCCAAGTTGCTTAACCTGAGCATTAGCTCCTGTAATATTAAAATGAGGATACTAATACCTACTCGCGGAAGAAGCGTCATAAAGATGAAATGGAAAAGCTATACGAAATATAGACAGTTCTTTATTACATTGCAGAACGCAAAAGATAAATGGTGCCCCTTCCTACAAACCATTCTAAAAACAAAACTGTAATAGAAATATCCTAATATTGCCTAGAATTTTCAGAGAGCAGTCATAAGCTTGTTGTTTTATTAGCAATGTATTAAAAATAGGACATTCCATTTGTCAAAGTCCAGCCCGGTTTATGTAACATGACCTAGATCATGCTCTAGATTCTCTTTGGAATAACTAATGTTTGGGTCTGGATGGAGAAGTTTTGCAAAATTACCTTGCAACCAACTTTCCAAAAAATCCAACACAAGATTAAGCGTGTCCTCCTCTATAAGACAAGACTTGCCTGATCAGATCCACCTCCAGAGTTCCAAGTGATGTTTCCCTGCAAATGACCATGTCTCGTCACTCACCAAAATCCACCAATGGTTCTCCAACTCCTTGTTAAGATGCCTAAAAAGCCTCCTCTCTCTACTTTCCCATTTGCAATGATGCTTCAACCATACCACACAACTTCTTATATGAATCCGGAATGCTACCACCCACACAGGCAAGGATAGCATAGAATTCCTATCTCAAGTCATATACCTACAGATTGGATTATGCAGCCAAAACTCTGGTAAATGTATTGCATGCTTAATGTCATTTAAGCCAAGCTGTCACCTCTCTCTCTTTCTATAATTTAATATTGAAAAATATGCCTGGCTATACCAAATAAGAGAGATTATGTACTATGTAACAAAATCCCGGTAAAGTCAGGAGGTATTTTTCAATATTAAATAATGAAACTTTGTTCAATATATATTATTAAGGGCAAGACAAAGACACAAGAAAAATGTAGTGATTGATCTCACTTAAATGCTGAAATTTTTAACTAAATAGATTCAAATGAACACTATCTCAAGGCAAAAAAAAAAAAATTCAAAAGAAACAGGTACCCTTCAAAGGACAAAGATAAAGATAGAACGTATGAAAAAGTTTCTACATTTCCACTTTAGTTGTCTTAAGCTTGCTTTTTTGATATGAAATATTAACATTATTGTTATAAGTTTGGATTTGGGGGGAGGGATCACTTTGTAACTCATCATTTTTCTTAGTTTTTCCATAGAAAGAGAGGGGGGGAAAAAAAACTAATTCAATGAACATGAATTGCCCAGGTCTCAGAAAAGCGTTCAATCTAGAATCAGACTTCCTTGATATCCCTTCAGTTTAAAAAGTTTTGTAGGAAGGGATAGACTGGGATTTCAAAACTGTAGAATAGATAAACAAGAATATACTGTATAGCACAGGGAAATGTATACAAGATCTTATGGTAGCTCAGAGAAAAAAATGTGACAATGAATATATGTATATTCATGTATAACTGAAAAATTGTGCTCTACACTGGAATTTAAACACAACATTGTAAAATGATTATAAATCAATAAAAAATGTTAAAAAAAAGTTTTGTAATTTAGTCTGTGAAAAAAAGTTTTATTCAGGAATAGACTAGTTTTGCTTTGAACTCACAAACCCAAAGGCCTATATTTGACCATTTTCTAATCTTCCTCTTAGGGCATACCATCTGGGTGTTTAGGTACATTTTCTGTTTCTACTTTGCATACTTTCTTCAAGATTTAGCTCTCAAATCCTTTATTATCAAGATGACATTAGATTCTTCTAGGGTTATTCAGCTAAAAATTCAAATACTTGGTTTCTTATTTAAGATAAGTCAGAATTCTTCACTCTTCATATTTTTATTCACTTTTTGGGGGTTATTTCTATGAGTCTTGATAAACACATGTAACCACCACCAAAATCAAGATCTAGAAAATTTCCATCACCCCTAAATATTTCCCCATTCCTCTTTGTAGTCATTCCCTCCATTTTCAGCCCCATTTTTCACACATTTTTAACCATCAGTGTCTGAAATTATAGTAAATAGACCTGCACATGCTAGATTAAATAGAAAATTTCTTATAAAGACATCAACTATCAAAACTGACTCAAAAAGGAATAGAATATTTGAATCGACATATAAAAAGTAGAGATTGAAATCATAATCCAAAAAAAAGTCCCACAAAAGAAAAGCCCTGAAACAGATGATTTCACTGGTGAATTCTAACAAACATGCAAGGTTAATACTAATCCTTCAGAAACTCTTTCCAAAAGCAGAAGAGGAAGGAAGTCTTCCCATCTCATTCTACGAGGCCAGTATTAGCCTAATACCAAAGCCAAAGATATTTTAAGAAAACTATAGACCAATCTCTCTAATAAAATTCTCAATAACAAACAAACCAAATCCAGCAACATGTAAAAGAATCATACACCATGACTAAGTTGGATTTATCCCAGGAATGCATAGTCAGGATGGCATTCAAATACTAATTAACATCATACACCCTATTACCAGAATAAGAAACAAAAACCACACGATCATCTCAGTAGATGCAGAAAAAAAAATTCGACAAAATCCAACATCATTTCAAAGTAAAAACACTACATAGGAATAAAAGGGAACTTCAACTTCATGAAAGGAATCTACAAAAACCCCCCACTAACAACACACTTAATGGTGAAAGATTAGATGCTTCCCGCTTTACATCACGAACAAGACAAGGATGTTTGCTCTCACACTTTGATTCAGTATTGTATGGGAGGTTGTAGCCAGGAGTAAAAAACATCTGAAAATCCTGAAGAATCCACACCAAAAAACCTGGGAGTTAATAATCAAATTCAGCAAGGTTACAAGATCAAGACACAAAAATCAATTGTATTTCTAAACATTAGCAATGAACGGTTTGAAAATTATATAAGAAAAAAAGACATTTACCATAGCATCAAAAATAATAAAATACCTAGGAACAAATTTAACCAAAGATAAATAAGACTTCCAACTGAGACTAAGAAAATATTGCTGAGGATAACTAGAGATCTAAATAAATAGAAAGACATTACATGTTGACAGACTGAAACATTTAATATTGTTAAAGATGGCAGTACTACCCAAAGCAATCTATAGATCCAATGTACGCCTATCAAAATACCAATGCTCTTTTTTTTTCTTTTTGCAGAAATAGGAAACCTAACCTTAAAATTCATATGGAATTGCAAGGGTCCCTGGATAATCAAAACAATCTTGAAGAGGATAATAAAGTTGGAGAACTCACATTTAACTGATTTCAAAACTTACTACAAAGCTGTAGTAATTAAGAATGTGTGGTACAGGTATAAAGACATATAGATCAATGGAATAAAATTGAGAATCTAGAAATAAACTACTTACAGTCAATTGATTTTCAACAAGGCTGCCAAGACAAAATATTAGGGAAAGAACAATCTTTTCAACAAATGATGCTAGGACAAATAGTTTTTCATGTGTAAAAGGATTAAGGCAAACCCCTTCTTCATACCATATACAAAAATTAACTAAAAATGCATCAAAGACCTAAATCTAAGAACTAAAACTGTAAGATCAGGAGGAAACATAGGGGTGAATCAGGCAATGATTTCTTAGATATAACACCTGAAGTAGAAGTAATCAAAGAAAAAATAGGTAAATTGGCCCTCATCAGTATTTAAAAGTTTTGTACATCAAAGAACACTATGAAGAAAATAAAAAGGCAATCTATGGAATGGGAAAAATATTTGTAAATAATATATGTGACAATAGTTTAGTATCCAGAGTATATTTTTAAAAACTCTTAGAGTTCAACAATCAAGACAACCAATTTTAACATGGGCAAAGAATTTAAATAGACATTTACCCAAAAAAGATATTCATGTGGCCAATAAATCATTAGTCATTAGGGAAACGCAAATCAAAACCATAATGAGCTACCACTTTGCTTCCACTAAGATGACTATAATAAAAAAGACAAACCATAACCAGCGCTGACAAAAATGTAGAGAAACTAGAACCCTATGGAGCTGGTAGGAATGTGAAATGGTACAGCCACTTTGAAAAACAGCTTTGAATTTCCTCAAAATGTTAAATATAGAATTATCTTATGACCCAGAAATTACATTTTCACATGTATACCCAAGAGAATTAAAAACAAGTGTTTAAACAAAAATTAGACACAAATGTTTATAGCAGCATTATTTATAAAGCCAAAAAGTAGACATAATGCAGATGTTCATAAACTGATGAATAAATAAACTAAATGTATTACATCCATACAATGTGTTCAGCCATAAAAAGGAATGAAGTTCTGCTCAAAAATGGTTGTACCTTGAAAATAGTATCTTAAGTAAAAGAAGCCATACTGTATGATTCCATTTTATGAAATGTCCACAACAAGCAAACCTATAGAGATAGACAGTAGATCAGTGGTTGCTTGAGGGTGGTGGGAGCTGAGGGTGGGGAGTGACTGCTAAGGGGTATGGAGTTTCTTTCAGGAGTGATGAAAATATTCTGGAATTAGATAGTGGTGATAGCTGCACATCCTTCTGAATATATTAAAACCACTGAGTTGTACACTTAAAAAAGAGTGAATTTTATGGTAAGTGAATTATATCTCAAATTTTTAAAGTTCAAATTGGTTCCTGAAACAAAGTTTTAGAAAAGAACCCCCAGCCCCTCAAGGTGAAAAGGGGAAGGGAGGCAGAAAAGGACTGGGAGAAATGCCAGGCAAAATAGTAACAAAGTTGAAAATTGTGTTTTTAAAACAAGTGTTTGCTGAGCACCTACTACATGCTAGACACCATCCTAGGCACTTGGGATACATCAATAAACAAAGATCCCCGCCCTCCCAGAATTACATTAAAAAAAGTGATTAAGCGCTATGTAAAAAGAAGCAGGGCTGACTAATAATTCGGTTGATCCTAAGGCTGGCTTTTCCTTGAAGATTGAAAGAAAAGAAGTGAAGGATTGAAGAACAGTAAGGAGTTAGTATGGCTCCAGCGGGGTGAGCAAGGGGCCCAGCTATAAGAGAAGAGATCAGAGAGGTGAGGACAGAGGGCTTTATCAGCCATTGTTAGAATTTTGGGGTTTTCTCTAAATGAAACAAGAAGCCAAAGGAAAGTTTTAAAGAGATAACTAACATAATCTAATGACACATTTTTAAAGTTACCATTCTGGCTGCTGTGATTGGGAGCAAAGACAGAAGCAGGGAGACTTGTTATCCAGACAAGAGACAAGAGATGATGGAGACTCAGACCAGGGTGGGGCTTGATTCGTCACCAAGAAGGGGGGATTATTGATGAGACCAAAGTAGGGTGGTGCATTTATGATGGATCTGACTAACGTGGTTTTGATGGGTTGTGTGAGACTTTCCCCTATTATCAGCTTGTGTTGAATGTGTTGCTATGTGAAGAACTGTATGTGTTCAAAGTCCAAGAAAAGTGTTCAGCAAATTGCAGTAGAATGAATTGGGCAAGGTTTTTCCAACCTGAGATGTCCAAAATGTGAAAGGTATCGAGACTAACGAGTAAGAAGCAACAAAGGGTTACAAACTTCCTGATCTTCCCTGGGAATCCTCCTTGTGAGTTCCAGGAAGGAAAGGGTGGCTCAGAGCAGAAGGCAGCACTACAATAGTGGAGAAGCGAGAAACTGGGATTACGTCAAGTAGAGGGACCATATCTATTGACCCTCAGGCCACAGCAATAAAAGGGGTTGCAGGAGTCCATTTTTCAATTTCTTCTCATTCCTTGACGAACCTTCTGATATGGCTTCAGCCTACATTTCTCCACTCAAACAACTTATTTCTAAGATCACTCAGATCTAAGATCACGTGACTGCTGTGTTACTAAAATCAATGGAAAAATTGTGCTGAACACTGGAATTTGACACAACATTGTAAAGTGATTATAAATCAATAAAAAATGTTTAAAAAATAAAAAATAAATAAAATCAATGGAAATTCTTCAGTCCTGATCTTACTTACTGATGAGCTCTTGGGGTCACTTGATGCCACTGGTTACTTTATCTTTCTTGAAATCCTCTATTCTCTTCGCTTCTGTGGCATCAGACTCTTCTGGCTTTTCCCCTTTTTGACCATTTATTCTTAGTCTTGGAGGTTTACCCCCATCCAACTAAACACTAAATAATGGTTCCTTGATAAAGATATCAGAACTGAGCTTTCTGACATAGAAAGATGTGTTAGAAAGAGCCGGTAAGTGAAATCACTGTCATGTGCAATTACAGAGCCCCGAGAGTTCCTTCTAGGGCCAGCTTCTCCAGAGTGGAACCTGTGCAGTCATCTCAGACTCCATGCTGAGAAGAACCTCATGCTCATTTTAATGCTCTCCTGCAAGGATCCTGAAATTCTTCGTAACTTCATCTTGGAACTTGTGTGTCCTCAGTATGGTTGGGACAATGGAGCATGTGCATGAGCAGAGGTGATGCTGAGGAGGCAGTGCGCATGAGCTGCAGTGGTCCTGTAGCAGCCCGTGTGTGTGAAGCTCAGGCTCAGGGCACCGCAAACTGCAGCCACAGAGCAGTCAGCCTCAGGTGTATGTCTCAGCCTGGGACAGCCCAGAGCTGCGGAGAGCAGAACCGCACCGGGACCTGGGAGCAGAATGGCAGTAGGGATGGGAGCAGGCATGCCTGAATGCAGTTCCTGGTAGATAAGCAGTGAATTTTGGCAGTAGATTGTGTAATCTCTCGTTTTAAAAATTGTAAGACAAAATATCCACAGATTCCAAAATAGAAATTAAATTTAAAGATTGTTACATTTGATGTAAAATAACACTATTTTCATATGAAGCTTTGGATGAACTAAATATGGAGAAGTAGACAATTTTTAAATTACCTTTTCCTTATAATTGAAGAATGCATAACAGATGTTTTGAAATACATACAAATCATAAAGCTACTTTTGGTTTCTTGCACAACTTAGACAAGTTATGGAAAATGTCAGAAGAAATATCAAACTACCATTGTGTAAGTTTATATTTAAGATTAAATTCAGATTTACACAAAACTGATTTGGATGGAGAGTTAAATCTTTTTCTAGAAAAATTGTTTCATACGAATCATCAGCTCTAGATGTTTTAAAATTTATATTTTGATGTAAATTTATCAGAAATTTATCCTTATTGTCACAGCCTATAAACTACTCTGAACAGCTCTCCAGTAACAGTTATACCAGCAGAAAAATCTTCTTGAAATTGAAAATTATCAAAAATTATTTGCAGCTTAAAGACTTAAATATAAGACAAGATACAACAAACGTCCTAGAAGAAAACATAGGCAATACATTCTCTGACATAAACCTTAGCGAAGTTCTCCTAGGGCAGTCTACCTAGATGACAGAAATAAAAGCAAATAAACAAATAGGACCTAATTAAACTCATAAGCTTTTGCACAGCATAGGAAATCATAAAACAAAACAACAGCCTGTGGAATGGGAGAAAATATTGGCAAAGGATGCTACTGACAAAGGTTTAATTTCCAGAATATATAAACAGCTCATACAACTTAACAAAAAAACAAACAACACAATCCAAAAATGAGCATAAGATCTAAACAAGCAATTCTCCAATGAAGACATACAAATGGCCAATAGGCCCATGAGAAAATGCTTAATACTGCTAATTATCAGAGAAACGCAAATCAAAACTACAATGAGGTATCACCTCACACCAGTCAGAATGGCCATTATTAAGAAGACCATGAATGATAAATGCTGGAGAGGGTGGGGGGGAAAGGGAACCCTCTTAAACTGTTGGTGGGAATGTAGTTTGGTGCAGCCATTATGGAAAACAGTATGGGGATTCCACAAAAAACTAATAGACATCATATGATCCAGCAATCCCACTACTGGGTATATATATCCAGAGGAAATTCTAAGTTGAAAAGACACCTGCACCCCAATTTTCACAGCAGCACTATATACAATAGCCAAGACACAGAAGCAACCTAAATGTCCATTGACAGATGACTGGATAAAGAAGTTGTGGTAGATTTAAACAATGGAATACTACTCAGCCATAAAAAATAATAAAATAATGCCATTTGTAGCAACATGGATGGACCTAGAGATTGTCATTCTAAGTGGAGTAAGCCAGAAAGAGAAAGAAAAATACCATATGATATCACTCATACGTAGAATCTAAAAAAAGAAAGAAAGAGGACACTAATGAACTCATCTACAAAACAGAAACAGACTTGCAGACATAGTAAACAATCTTAAGGTTACCGGGGGAAAGAGGGTGGGAAGGGATAAATTTGGGAGTTTGGAATTCGCAAATGTTAGCCACTATATATAAAAATAGATTAAAAAAGACAAATTTCTTCTGTATAGCACATGGGATTATATTCAATATCACATAATGGAAAAGAATATGAAAACGAATATATGTATACATATCCATGACTTGGACATTGTGCTGTACACCAGGAATTCACACATTGTAACTGACTATACCTCAATAAAAAGTCAAAATGAAAAAAAAATTATTTGCAGTCAGTCTTGCATTTGCCAAAAGTGACTATCATTGCTTTCAATTATATGGAAAATGAAATTGCATAAAATACAAATTCTGATGATCTAATATATAATTTACAGAAAAGTGAGCCACAAAAAAACTCATGGTCAATAAAGATATTAAATTATTAAAGTATTATTATACATTGTGTATTACATAAAATTATGACACCCAAAATATTACTTTTTTTTTTGCTGTTTTTAAGTTTATGTTATTACTCAAGAATCACAACTACACCTCTAAATTTTATAGCATCAAATATTTTTAAAGGAAAATACTTTATAGCATATTTAATGTCACTTTCTTTTACTTAATTTTTAAGTTAATTATTTTTTTAATGGAGGTACTGGGGATTGAACCCAGGACCTCGTGCACACCAAGCATGAGTTCTACCACTGAGCTATATCCACCCCAAGTCTGTTAATTTTTGAATGGCATTTTTGAATTTTCATCTTGTATTGGGCCCTGCAGATTCTGTAGTCAGTCCTGATTCTTTCCAATAAGGAAAGGAGAAGAGAGGGCAGGAAGAAGGCGGGGGCTTCCATGTCTGTTTCTTCCTCAATTCCCTTAACCATAATATTTCTCTTTTATTTGCATCATATATTAAGGTTGTGGTGCTTAAAAAAGTTTAGAAACCTCTCATCTAGTGCAACCACACATATAGAAAAAAGTAAACTATAGAAAGGTGAGGTGACTTTTCTAACTTTAGAGTCAGCCTCCTGACTCCCAGCCTCTAGCCTTCATGCTGTTTTCCTGGTATTCATGACCTCATCCTGGTGACATGACATGAGATACCCCTTTCTGGAACCCAGTTTGGAGACACCTATTATTACTCCACTGTAAAATGTAAAAGAAGTTGAGAAAGGAGGTTGGCAGAGGGATGCCCAAATGTGAGCATCTATTTATCGATTTCTTACTCCAAGAGATATTCCCTAACCTTCAAGCCATTGATACCAAGATCCCTGCCTTGCAAACAGTTTATAGAATATGCTTCCAGCCTAAAAGTTTCTATTTCTCGAATGTTTTAATACAGATACAGACAAAGGTAAAAAATAAAGCACAGTCATTTTTATCAAAGTATAGTTGACTTACAGTAAGAAGTTAGTTTCAGGTATCCTACATAGTGGTTTGATATTTTTATAGATTATACTCCATATAAAGTTATTATAACACATTAGTTATATTCCCTGTGCTGTACATTACTTCCCTGTAACTGAGGGGTTAATATCCAAAATATATAAAGAACTCATACAACTCAGTATCAATGAAACAAACAACCCAATTAAAAATGGGCAGAGGAACTGATCATGCATTTTTCCAGAGAAGACATGCAGATGGCCAACGGGCACATGAAAAGATGCTCAATGTCATTTTTTAAAATTATTTATTTGGGGGGGTAATTAGGTGTGTTTGTTTTAATAGAGGTACTGGGGATTGAACCCAGGACCTCGTTCTTGCTAAGCATGCACTCTACCACTGAGCTACACCCCCCACCCCCATGTCATTCTTAATGTGATGCTCCTATTGCTGGAGTCTGTGGCCTCAGCAATCTCCACTAACACAGAAACAAAAGGTGTCATTACTTCAGATTGACGTTTATTGACCGATTTGGAAGGTTTTGCCATCCCACTAGCCATTGCTTCAGAGAGATGCCTTGGATATGAGAGAGAATTAGCTGCACAGACCTGATGGATTCCAGCATTCTTTTAAAATAAAAAACAAATTAACTCATTGCTGAGTAATAACAAAGGGTTGAATACCAGGACTGTGCAGTCACAGTGACAGGGGTTCAAATCTATGCTCCTCTAACTAATATCTGTGGGACTTGGGGGCAGGTTACTGTCAGAAAAAGTCTCCACAAACTTAGGAAAAAGGCAAAAGTGGATGCAGATCCTTTCAGTATAGTATGGGGACAAAAGTCACCTGAGAATGATCAAGACCTGCACTCAGTTCAGCTCATTTTTACTACTGATTAAAGTTCCCATACTGGAAGAATTTACTTGCAAACTTGTAAATTTTTGTCCAGTAGAGATGCACACAATTTCCATGCAATGGAACAGATAACCCCGAATACCAAGGGCCAGGTGGACATTAAACAGCTCTATGTCTAGCTCAGCCATCTCATCCTGACAATCCTTTGTTAAGATTTGTTGCTGACAAATACACTAGCTTCTTAAAAGCTCTTTGAACTGATCACAACATCTTCTTCCCCTTTTGAATGAATTCAATAAAGTATTTGATACTTTGTCCTTTTTATATTTGCCAGAGAGTCCTGATATTACCTTTTTTGAAAATCACACTTAACGTGACTTAACTTAACGTGGCCTGTTTCTTGTCTATAAAATCGAGATTTAAATAAGACCTACATTTTTAGGGTTGCTGTGAGAACCGAGTGGCAAGGTAAGTCAGGCCCTCAGCACGGGAATCTGTTGCCAAGGAAATGCACCTGAGACCTTGAGCTTTTGAGCTTTGCACCTGAGTTTCTAAAGAGGTTATTAAGGCAGCTGGAATCAGGGATGTGGTCCAGTTCCTCGCTGGTTGGCTTCTGCTCCTTTCCTAAAACACTCACAGAGGACAAACTTGCCTAAAATGACTTTTCTGCTTCTATAATCACATTCTTCAAAATCTTATTTGCTGACCCTCTGCTAATTATACACCTCATGGAAACAGTGTCCAGTGGGAACTATGTGTAAGAGCTGGGTGACCTTCATCACTGAAAGCTTTCCAGTGCTGGTTTCCAAGAGGGCTCAGGCAGGTGAAAGGTTTCAAAAGCCCATGATATTGTCGATGAAGAAAATTTAAACCAAAAGACAAACAAGTTTTTCTCAGAAATTTTGCATTAGCATTTCCATATTTCAAATGGTAATCTTTCAAGAGGCAAAAGGGTGGCATCAAATACTATACTTTCAATGAAGGAAGGATGACGCAATGTATTCAGCTGTAAACACATTCTGTAAACTGTTTTCTTTAATGCTTTCCCTTCCCTGAGAACTCTCAAAACTACAGAATCCTCATATATTTGAACTTCTGGTATTTCCTTTTTGCCACCAAAATATATACACTCTTTTCCTACCTCCACGCTCCAAATAAAAAGAGCCCCATAATTCCCCATCAGTCTCAGTACATCTTTAAGGTTGAGGAAGTCTGGCTGTTTCTCTCCACAAGGAACCAAAGTGGACTCCTGCTGAGAGCTGGGCTAAGTCCCCAGGAGCCCGCATTTTCCCAAACTCTCTCTGTAGAACAACAGATCGATGCTGCTCCCAAAACACTTGCTGCACGAAATCTTGGAGAAATATAAATGTAGGGCTGAGTAGCACCAAACCACGGAAGACAAAGAGTTAAATAATAGTACTTGATGAACTGCTCAGAACTCCTGAATAAACAGATCTGAATATTCAAGCCATTAGGTATAAAAGAGCAACGTAACCAAAAACTCGAAGGCATAAATATCACCATGCTTGAAGAACAGAGCCACCCTTGGCCGCCACAACATACCCTCTGGAACAGTGACTGTGTTCTTCTCCTAGACCTTTGCACATGTGCAGTCCCTGAGGACCAGGTCTCCCCTTGCTAGTCTACGTGGTTCCTTAATGAGAAAACATCCGCCCAGCAGAGAGCTCTCTTGGGAAGTGGTGCCAACTTTCCATGCGACCTCACAAGCCAGGACACAAGGATACACTAAAGAACCTAGGAGATTCACCTCAGGAGCTATTCTGTTCCCTACAACCAACCCCTTCCTACCAGCATTCTGGTTCTTGAAACCATCATAACAGGAGACAGAAATCTTTCATCCTACAAAGTTGTTACCTAAAGATATGCAGTTTTATCTTTATTGCATTCTAAATTTCTCTGCACATTTGACCCTGTTGTTCCCACACTTAAATACGAAAATTTCAAGCATATGTCAATGTTGAGATAATTCTACATAATTACAAATTTTTTCATTTATGCAACCCGCTAGCTGTCATCAATTCTCATTTTCCGATTTTTCCCATTTTCTGATTTGTCTTAAAATAAATTGCAGATATCAGCACAATTTCCTCCAAATACTTGAGTATGCATGTCATAGGACTAGAGTCCAGTAAGTTTTAATAGATTTTTCTTTCAAAATAAACTTTACATATGATGAAATGTATGGACCTTAACTGTACATTCACTGAGTTTTGACAAATGCATATACCTTTGTAACCCATGCTTCCATCAAGATGTATCTTGGAATCATATCTATTTCTGGACTTGCTAGTTTTTACTAATGATCTGCTTATTCATATCCTAGTAACAATCTGTTTTAAAATCTGCATGCCTTGTGCCCCTTCATTATTCTTATTTTCAGAATTATTTTGATTACTTTCACATGTTTCATTTTCCTCTTGAATTTTCAAATCACTTAGTTCAAAAAAAGAAGGAAAGGAAAGAGAGAGGAGAGGGAAGGGAAGGAAAAACTTCTGTTGTTATTTTTAATTGACTTGCATTAAGTAGAGTGATTAATTTAGGGATATGAGAAACATTGTAATATTCAGCCTACTCTTCCAAGAACGCCAGATACTTTTTCATTTAGTCAAGACTTTTTGTGTGTGTTAGAATTTTCCTCATAAAATTCTTGCACATTTCTTAAGTTCATTCTTTTTTAAAAAGTAGTTCTTGGTTGTTATTGTAAATATGTTTTTCCCATGACACATTTTTGTATGAACTGTATACAACTTACCAAATTTGCTTAGGGTCAATAGGAACTTTTCAGTTGATTCTCTTAGATTTTGATACATAAACCATTGCCTAAAGTAATTTTACCTCTTCCTTTTCAATTTCTGTCTCCAACTTTTCCCCTTACATTTATATTTGCATCAGAGCAATGCTTTCTTTCATTAGGGAAGCATTAGTGATTTTAATAACTTTCATCTATCTCTTGTATCGTAAATGAACTCTGAATATAGTAAATGGCTTTCCTCTATGAGGGATGGTTTTAGCAATTTACATTTTCCTAAAAATTATTCCACTTCACCTCAGTATTGAGATGAACAAGAGCTAATTATTTCCATTTCCTCTGTCTCTGTGGTCATTTACCCACTCTTATTTCTTATTATGTATAATTGTGCTTTTCTCATTTTAACTAGTTTTTCCAAGAACCAGAATTTATTTTTCAGGTTTCCAGTTTTCCTGTTTTGCATTTTATTAATTTGTGCTTTTAAAATTATTAATTATTATTTATTAACCTATTAATCATTTCCTTTAACTTTTCTTTATGTTTATCTTATTCCTTGTCTAATTTTTAAGCTGATGCTTAAATTCATTAATTTTTCTCCATCTATAGAAACATTTAAGTTCACATGTTTTTCCTATAAACATAGTTTTAGCTGTATCTCATGGGTTCTGACATGTAATGTTTTAATTAATGATATTTTCTAAATATTCTGACATTTTACTTTGATTTTCTCTTTGACCAAGAATTGTTTGAGAGAATTTTTAAATTCCCAGGTGGTATTTTGCTTTTAAATATCACACAGTGACACTTTTTGTAGGACAAAGACTTTAATGTCTTATGTCTGTGTTCAGGGAGTTTTATTTCCCATATGTTGAAATTTTCTCCTACAAAATACTCCTATTTAATACATGCATATGTGTATGTGTGTGTGTGTGTATATATACTTAAATACATTTTAACTAACGTATTAATTACTATGTGCTAGCATTTTGTGACCTCAATACAATGATTAGTTTTTTCCTTAATTATTCTCCTTCATTATAGAAGACTACATCTCAGAGAGATTAAGCAACTTGTCGAACACCACACAGTGACTCTCAGAGTCAAAGTCGTAGAGTGTGGATGCTTGCCAGGTATGGCTGATTCCAAAGATGACACAATTCTACCTTCCCAGACTGCATCACTAAAACCATATGAGAAAGCAAAGTACAAACTGCACACCATCTCTAGGAAATATATACAAAACACGGCACCTCAGTATAGAATCCTTTAGGATGTTAGGAATGCCTGATGAGGAAGGTAGATTTGTTAACTCACATTTTTGAAAGCTCAGGGCTCTCACAGATGTCAGCAGCAGAGAGAGCACCAGTAGAACCATTCTGCTCTTGGAGCCCTTTCAGATGGTAAGGTATTCCTTTCAGTGTTTCACTCTCACCATCAGGAAATTCCTCTTCATACCAACCTAATTATTTCATGCTGAGGCTTAGCTCTCTGGGATTCTTCAGAAATGGAGAACAGCTGGTCCCTATTCTCTATGTAATAGCCTCTCATAAACTTCAAGCCTTCCATAGTAATTGTCTTGGAGATAAATATGCCTAATCTCTAAATCTGATCTTTTTCCAGAAATATTTTCTAAAAGTGTGAGTATTTTTATGCCAGGGGAGGAGGACGCTGTTTATGTGGCCTACATAAAGTTGCTGTTGAGCTGTCTTGACCGTAAGGGGATCCTGCATGGCGAAGTGATTGTAATGTGACTGTTCTACAGTATCTACAAATCTAGTCTGTGCACGCCTCCTGAGGCCTTTCAATCTGGGTCAGGAGAGTCCGGACACTCGCCATCCATCTCTCACACTCAAAGTGCTGAGGAAAATCAGCACTGCATGTGTCCAAGGGAGATATGAAAAGCATATAAGCAGAGGAATTTGAGAGGTTTGCAGTGTTTTCTGTGAAGTGCACTTATTTTTATTTTTTTAAATCAGGAAGAATTATTTGAAAGCAGAAAGAAAATAAAAGGAATACCCGGGTCTGTAATAACAGAGTTAAAAAAACCCACATTTTTTAAGTAAAGAAAAAGTCTGCCAGAGTCTCTTCCCTTTTCAAAATTATAGAATGATTTCTGAGACACAGGCATCTCTAGAAATCAGAAGGTAACAACAGAAATTTAGTCTGTTACTGACAGAACAAAAAAGTTGGAGGGATTTATTGGGACTGAGTTACTGTATATAAGAAAATATAATTATAAATGTGATTTTTATAAAGATAAAATCATCAATACCTATAGTATAGTGCTTGAAAGAATAAATTAACTCTATATAATGTATCACGAATACATATTAGTGGTAACAATTACCAAGAGCTTTACTAGGTGCCAGGCATTGTTTTAGGCACATGGCACATATTAATATTTAATTCTCTAATAAACTATAATGAGATAGAATCAGAAAAGAATATATATATATATATACCAAATCACTTTCCTGCATACCTGAAACTAACACAATATTGTAAATCAACTATACTTCAATAAAAAAATTAAGTCTCACAACACCTTATCAAATAGTTTCTTGTCCAGTTTTTACAGTTAAGAAAACTGAGGCAAAGGAGGTTAAATTACCATATGGTGAAAGTCGCACTGGAGGTACATGGCAGATCTTGAATCCTAACACCAGGGTCTGACCCAAGGGTTTTCAATTACTCTGCTCTACTCATATAATTTAACCAAGGACTGAGCTGTTGAATCCACCAATTCAGCAAAACTAACCATTCCCAAGCATTCAGAGAAAAGAATTTCAATTGCAATGTTCTCTTGTGCTCCGATCACAGGTATGATTAAGAACATCATACCTGTGGTTGGATTTTAAAAGAGGACCTCCGTCAGATAGGCTGGTGGTTCAGATGGAGGTATTCTTTTAACCGTCTCCACCAGAATGCACTTGGATTTAATACACTCCAACCCCAATGTTTCTACTTTGAACTTCAAGTCACTCCAGTGTCTCCATCTTTTCATGGAATTGTCTAAGTATTATTTATGTCTGCATCTGTCTCCACCTCTGGATGACAAGTTCCTAAAAAAGCAAGGACTCTGCCTTGTTTTTGCTTGTATTATCAAGCATCCAACTCTCTGTAGTGTTCCTCCATAACAAGCAGAAGCCAATGCAGGGTGTACCCAAACACAAGTTCGCCTTGAGAGCAAAGTTCCTTAAACATAGAAGGGCAGAAGTGTCTGGTGTGAAACATCAGATGCTAGGTACTCTAGAGACCTCAGGATGCCTATGCTGAAACCAGGTAAGTTGTCCAAACACTATATTGCCTAGTGCAGAGTTTGAGATGGAAAAGAGGAAATGAACACAGCAGGACAGAAACGAAGCATGGGGAAAATGGGTTAAGACTAAGGAGTGTCAAAGTAAAACCAGACTTTAGTACATCAGCAGACAAACATCCATCTCATTCAGTCCCCACAGTAAAGTCTTTTAAATGTCACCAGCTGCATTCTGGCTATGTGGCCAGCTTGGTCTATACAGAGATATGTATTCTATTATTTTGATACTTATTTCTATTTCATAAAAATGAGTGGAAATGGAAAACTGCAATACATCTTATTATACAAACAAAAGCACAGGTCTTATAAAATTGCTACACACATGAAAGTGCTATGTGCCATAAGCGATAACTTGAGCTTCAACCTACAGTTCATTGGGTGTTATTTACGCTGGTCAAGTATGGGTTCAACTGTGAAGGAAAAACGCAAAGTTTAAAAATGTAAAAGTTGCTGCAATAACATCTTTATAATGTGCTACTGGAGGCTATGTTTATTTAAAAATTTTTACTTTCCTTTTATTTCTCTTATATAACAGAACTCTTTATAATATGTAAATATGCTGTTCACCTTTCAGACTTTTGACTTCAGATTTTTCAGAAACTCGTTATATAAAAATGTAGAGAACGCTCTGTGTTTTAAAAATAGCAACATGACTACATCAGACCAGCAGTCCTCAACCAGGGGCAAAGGGGACACCTGTAATGTCTAGAGACATTTTTTATTGTCACGGCTGGAGGGGGGGGGGCACTAATGGCACCCAAGTAGAGACCAGGGACGTGGCTACACGTCCTGTAACTAACGCAGAGTCCCCACAACAAAGATTTATCTAGTCCAGTAAGTTAATAGTGCAAGATAGAGAAATCCTGGCTTAGGGTAGGAAAAGAGCTGTAAAAAACAGCCACCCTCCTGTCTCTGTGACTTATACACCTAAGGTGTGCTGGCTCTGCCACAGTCCAGTGTGGGCTGGTGGTGGAGGGGCAGGGGGTCTGCTCCTTACAGGCATTGCGCCAGTAATTACAGCCACCTACTCCGAGGCTTCAAAATCTTCCACTAGATCTTAACGGGAGGCGAAGTAAGAAAAAGAGCCTTTACAGACATATATGGGAGACCTTACGCGCTCTTCCTAAAGGTGATGGGTGTCAATCTACCCAGGTTCCACTGGCCAGAACTCCATCATGTGTCTGGATCAAATGCCAAGGGAGGCCAGGAAATGTAGTCTAGCCGTGTGTTTAAAAAGTGGAAATAAGTTTGATGAGTACCTCCCCAGTCTCTGCCACCATGTCTAGTTAACTTTGCAACTAACAAAATGTTTTGCTCATGGGTACTTAACAAATTAATAATATTAACCAATACAAAAAATCTGTATTAATACAAAGCAGTATTTCCTTTTAAAAATAGGAACTAGAAGAATCTGAAACTAACATCTAATATGAGGACAATCTGCAAATTTTAAACAATGTATGTCACACTATAATAAAATTCAATGGTTAGCTAACCAGATTTTTAAGCATTGCTTCTAAAATAGAAGTGTATGTATTACTCAATATTTATTTTGTATCTTAGACTTTTCATACTCTTATCTATATTAGCTAATGTAACTTATGTTTCTCTTCTAATTCATTTTTTAAGATGTCTTCTTTCTGAATTCTTTAATTGCTTGAATTTTTAAATTATGCAACATTTACACAAATAACAAAATCATTATTCTTAAAAAATTAATGTAAAATCAAGTATTGGCTTTCTCCACCATTCTAACAAGGAAGAGAGACAGAACAGCTACAATGATCAACAGCATAATATTTTAATCCAACCTTTTGACATCTTTAAAGAGATATTTTTAAAGCAGTTACTTCCATATGCTTCCTTTAAAAAGGAAAAAAGGAAAAGAAAGGCTAACTTAAAAAAATTACGGGTCTCACACACCATACCCCAAATGTCAGCAATCTGGAATTTTCTAAGCCCAATCAAATGTTTATTTCTATAAGGGAGAAAAATAAATTTTAAGACCATCACTAGGCAAATTAAATTACCAGGCCACCATCTTTTCAACTGCCTATTTTAACATTGTTCTGAAACTATTCGAGTTAGTTTAGCAATGAATAGCATATTCTTAAAAAAAAAAAAGTTTCCACAATTTTTGATACTTTTCTCTTCATTCCTTTCCGAATGCCAAAGTTCCTCTTACTGACGGATTGCTTATGATATGCTAAGGAGTCCATCACCAGCAAAAAGGGAGAGAAAGAAAGTGGCTGCAATGAAACTGCTGTATTCCATCATGGAGGTGAAAAATGCAGGGTGCCTCATAAATATTTCTTACAGGGATGGAAGTATTCATGGCTTGGAAACCTCCGGCTATAAAAATGCATTCGAGTTTATTCTATGCTATCAAGTAGCCTTTTGTTAAAGTAGAGTTTTATGGGTAGGTTGTTACTAGGAAATCTGCCTTTAGAACATTAGTAATGCAATAAATTCCATCCAGTCCATCTCGGCTATTTCGGGTAGAACTATGTCTAAATGAGCCAACTGCATTTCACCAAAGGTATTATATTCTATTCAGAGGCTTATATGTGATCTTCTTGGTCCTTGTCTTTTTGAGATTATTAATGGCAGGAATAGTCATTAATGGCAGGGGGTTCTTTCATTTAGAGAATTTCAGTCAAAAGATGGCATAAAAAGTTCACTGAACAAGAATGTGTAGTTAAACCAAGTAACTGAACGGATCTTTACTGCTACTGAGTCACACTGCACTGCAGCTCATGAAAACAGCACATGAAATCCATGAAGATATTTTCCTGTCTGAAATCCCTTACATATGAAGTTTAGAATAGGTTCTTTCAAATTTGTACGGGCACTATGTAATCATAGTTCTTTGGCTCTATCATGTGTGTCTGTTTTGTTTCCAAGTGAGACTGACAGTTGATATAAAGGATTGCTTATTCTCAAGAGGCATTCAGCTCTGGAGTCAGAAATCCTGAGTTTCAATAATGGCTCTGCCACTTATCATCTGTGTGTCCTTGGACAAGTTACAGAGCAATCCTGTGCCTCACTGTTCTGCTCTGACAGAGGAGGACAAGAAAAATATCTGTTCTGTGAGGATCAAACAAGTGTTGGCTCCAATTATCATTATTCTCCTTCTGTATGTTCTTGCCCACAGCACCCTGCAGAGAAAGGGCACCACAGGAGGCACTCGGTTTTATCTACTGGATAAATTGGCCATAGTAGATTTTATATAGTTATAGAGGCATATAGTAGTAGCCATGTATAGACAGGGGGCATAGGGGAGGCAGGGACTGGGAGTCTGAGAGAACCAGAAATCCAGTTCATTTGAAATATGCCCTTTGCTAAGTAATGAAGTCTTGGTTTTTCCATCTGTAAAATGGTGCCGAGAAAACGATCTTAAATGATTACACTGGATTTGGAAACAATATATGGTGAGCATTAGCAAAATACCTGGCACTCAAAGACGGTAGCTATTACTAATACTATGATCTGTGTCTACTCCCAGAGCACCTTTGACACCAAATGTGTGAGGGTTTTTCCCCACATCAACCAATTGTCCAACTCTCGTGTCTTACAGTTCAGTTCTAACACTCACTTACCTGGAGTCAGTGCAGACCCCACAGGTTAAGGGCTCAGTCCTACAAGATTGTTCCCCCTTCAGGTGCCAATTGCAAGTCTGGACTTCGTGCACTTCTGATTAACTGGCTATAAATTGAGGGTTCCCATCACCCTCAAGTTTGCTAATTTTCTAGAATGGCTAACACAATTCAGGAAAACAATTTACTCACTATTACTGGTTTATTAGCAATCTTATAATTCAGGAGCAGCCAAACAGAAGAGGTGCACAGAGCAAGGTATGGAAGGCACACGGAGTCTCCACACCCTTTCTTGGGTCCTGTAAGCACATTGATGTATTCACCAACCCGGAAGCTCTCTGAATTCCATTGTTTAGAATTTTAACGAAGTTCTTATTACTTCATACATAGACATGATTGATTAAAGCACTGGCCAACGGTGATCAGTTCAATCTTCAGCCTTTCACCCCTCTCTGGTGGTAGGGCTGAAAGTTGGTTTCTCTGGCAACCAGAACCCATCCTCCAAGAATCACCCCATTAGCATCCTCATTAGCATAAACTCAGGTATGGTTGAAAAAAGGCTAGTTATGAATGCCAAAGATGTTCCCCTCACCCCTATCACTCAGGAAATTATAAGGGTTTTAGGAGCTCTGTGCCAGGAACTGGAGAAGATGACCAAACACATTTCTTATTATATCACAGTATCACTGTAATATGTGTAGGATGATGCTAAAAAAAAAAGGTGCCTTGCAAGTGACATGGATGGAGAGACAGAAATCACAGGACTACTGTGGCTCACAGTCTGTGGGAAGTAGGATTTTTAAAAGATGATGGAATAGATCATTTTATGCACAAGCATTGTCAAATGGCAAAACTAAAACAATTTGGTAACGAGTTTGATGCCCTTTATTCAAGAGAAAGCAGTCCACGGATTGAGGGACCACAGTGTCACATAAGCAGTGGGACATTCCTCCTGGGGACTTTGGGCAAGAGTGAGTTTTATAGAGCATTAGAAGCAGCAACGAGGAGACAGGGCTAATTGGCTGGGGTTGCATATCTGACCTTATCCAGAAAGACCAAAGAACAAGGAAATAAGGATAAAGCCCAGAGTTAGGTTGGCATCTGGGGACTGGCTGACTGGATATACTGTTTCTGGTCAAGCAAAGCATTTACAGGAATGGAACAGTGCAGGTGCTGACATAGCACCGTGAGCAGGAGCAGATCCATCCTGGGCCGAGAAATCCACCTCAATGGCATAAATTTTCAAAAGTGAACTCCAAATAAGTAGAAAGCATAGCTATAGATCCATAACCTAGTGCAGTAAACCATGGCCAGGCCTGTTTTATCAAGCTCTTAAGTAGGTACAGTAGCACAGTAAGAAATTAGAAATAAGGTCATATAAGATGCTTTGTAATTGTTAGGTACCTCAGTGGTACAAAGTGGGACTCAAAAAAATTAAAATAAATCTGGAACCCAGAAGATGGGTCTGAGTAACATGGTTTAAGAAAAATAGAAATTCACTGTTTTAGTACAACCCCCTGAGACCCCGCCTACACTCCCGCAGCACAGGAGGTGGTATCAGGAAGTCAGCGGCCAAGGGTGACTTCTCCAACCTGACAGACCCCTGCCTCCACGTGGATGGCTGAGGCCACCAGAGGGCAGCATGCCTCCATGGGGAACAAGGGTGGTGCCCCTAAGCCCAGTCCACTCACACCACCCTGAATCTTTCGCCTCCTTGTATCCTCTGAATTGCTTGTTTGCTGGTTAGGAGGTCAGTCAAAAAAGTGATGTTTCTCAAGATAGCTGCAAGAAGGAGAAGACAAAGAAGGAGAAGGAAAGGGAGGAGGGGTAAGAAAAGAAAAGTTGTGTTGCTCAATAAATAATTCTCCTTGATCCTCAAATATGGGCTGACTCAACTGGCCCACCTTATCAGAGAAGAAACTGAAAGGTATAAATTATTTGCATGTTTGTAGTGACTTTCAAAGCACTGGATAAAAAAAAAAAATCTAAAGTTTCCAGTTCATTTTACAAAGCTAGAAAAGCTGTAAAAAATATTATAATCAAAAGCAGAATGATAGGTCAGCATTTCCAAAACTGACCCACGGATCCCTTTCTAATACATATTAATGAATGGTGCACACACAGAAAAAATTCTGTGATCAAACAACTTAGATCAGTGCTCCATATGCTATTCCTTTCTCAAAGACTCATAACACATTTTCATATAAAAGGCTCTAAGAAGTTCTACAGTAAAGAAATCAATTTAACCAAGAATTTCCCAAATGTATTTGACTGTAAGCAATCACTCCCTTTTCTGTGACGCAAAACCTTTTCTAAAGCAAGGAAGCCAAGAGACACTAAAACAATGATGACAAGTCAATTTGGAAACATAGCAGACTTCATCAGGACAGCAGACACAGACCACAGCCCCTGCTCCAGATGTTAATAATGGATCGGTAATACTTCATAAGTCTGACAAATACGCGATTCTCCATTTGTACATTTACACATTAAATTAGTACTTAGATCTTTCAAAGGACATTTTATTCCCTTAAATATCAGCATCAGTGCAATTTGTTTCTCTATTTGGTTTTTCTTCATTGGCTTTGAGAGGCACAAGTGAAATGTGGAAGAATCAGAATTAGCCCCAGAGAAAAGGTTTGACCAATTGGAAATTATTTTCTGGAACGTGTACTCAGAGTCTTCTGTACCTTGACACTCAAGTAGAAAGACATGGATGGAAAAGAATGGGCTTCCAAGACAGGTTGTGGGAGCCCAGTGTAATTTTTTTTATGAGACTATTCTCTAACCCTATAAATAGCATGTCTCACATGCTATTAGAACCTTGGCTCCGTCCCGCCATGCACAGAGCCACAATGCCTCTCTGCTGGCTCTGTGTCGGCAGGGCAGGCTGTAACTGGAAAGGCTTTATATAGCCTTCATGGGGGATGCAAATGATACAGCGTCCTTGCCCCAGCCTGAACAGCTCCACGGCTCTCATAATACCAATCCACACAGATCGCTGGTATTTGACAAAGGAGAGCATCCATTATGCAAAATGTATTAGGCTATGAACACCTTGGGCTTGGAATAAACCGAATTTTAAAATGTCGAGTATTACATTCCATGCATAAAAACTTGGAGAGCTTCAGCCTAAAATAAATTCTTGAATGTATCTTGATTTCAGTACTGAAAAGTCAGAATTTTGTTTCATAAGATATTATAAAATTTTGAATTCCTCTATTTATTAGAGAATTAAAATTTCTAAGTGTCATATATATTTGTGATGTACATCAATCAAGATTTCTAGGTGTCACTTTTATATAAAGTCTATGTTTTGTTTAATAATTTCTAAATTTAGCAAGAGATTATAATACTAAAAATCCAACATTTTCTTTAAGAGGCAGATATCAATAGTGTCAATTGAGTATCTCTTTGGCTTGGTTAAAACGCAGATGAAATTATGACCTCCCCACCCAGAAAAATCCCTAAATATTTCAAAAATTGACTTTTCGTACAAAGCGTAGGGCATAGGCACATGGACTGGTACTAATTAGTCGTTAGGCGGTCTCTCTGAAATTTTCACGTTTTTTATGGTTATGACTTGAGTCATAGCAATGAAAAAAATAAATAATCACAAGAAAAAAATCTGGTTATGTATATGGTTCAGCTACATCATTTCTTATACCAAGTATTTTAATTTTTCTTTCTAATGATGAAAAAGGCTAGTAGATAAATCATATAAAAACACTATAAAAAGAGGTAGTGATTATTACACTGAGCAGTCTTGTAATTTTTAAAAGACTGCTCCAATATATCAAAAGAGGGAATGAGGCTTTAAGCATACTTGCAATAAATAAAAGGAGTCATTTTTCCTCTAGAATCATAAAATCACATCATTAAAAAAAAAAGCTACTAGACACTAAAGTGAAAAATACAAACACTGAATTTAACACGTTAAATTTCCAGGCAGCCAGTATTAACTTTTCCAGAAGAGTTCATCTAGCCAGGATTCAATGTAGACACTGGGGAAATTCATGCCATTGAATGGAAAAAGGTCCTGTCTCTGGTGGGTTCCAGGGAGACTGTGAGGCTGGGATTGGTGTGCAGGAGCCTTACTGGGGGGCAGAAGCAGGAGGTGGGGTCTGAGAAACAGACCCAGGAGGTAGAAAGGGATGTGGGACTGGGTAGAGGGGAAAACTGAACTGTGATGTGGCTGTGATCAAAGTCACAGTCACTTCAGTGAGTCCTGTAGGAAATCCTATGGAGCTGAGGTGGCCCTTTACAGCTGTGCGAACTTGAGGTTAAGGGAGTCAAGCCTTTGTACCTCCACACTGACTGGTTTTTGGAGGTAGACTACCCTAGGGAGGAAATGGAACCTGGTGCAAGATCACCTGCTTTGGCCAAGAGCAATGCCTGGGGAAGGACTCAGCTGTGAATTAGCAGCATGCAATACTCAGGGCAGCTGCTGGTGGGAAGGGTTCCCAAGTCTTGCAGGAAGCAGCCACTACCAGTCCCGAGAGTGGAGACTGTTACTAATCAGTGATACTGAGCTGCAAGAATTCCTGACATTAGTGAAATGCCATGAGAAATTCATTTCATGCTTGTCTACTCAGGTAAAATCCAAAGAAAAGTCTGCAGAACATAAATAAATAAATGCAAGCTGGAGTATAAGTTTGGGAAGAACAGAAATAGATGTAACTCTGAGATAACTGACATCTGCTGAAGTCTGAAGTCAAGGATTCATTTAGATTTTTCTCCCCCACATACATGCAACATACCATCCACACCATGATTCTCAAGTCAAGAAAATTTAGCCTAGCAATAGCTCCAGGTCAGAGAAATGTGACAATACTCTGTCGGACAGACATCAAATGAAGGACTCTGCATGCTATTTCTAAACTCGGGCCAAAACTAAAACCACACACTCGTAGATAGGTAATACCACGCAGAGGGACCTTGGCTTAGCAATAGCACAATAGCATTCTATTTCCCCCGTTACAGTGTTTTGGCTGCTGAGAGAGTTGTTTCCAAATACCTAACCCAAATGAAATGTAAAATGTAAACTCCCTACTTCTCAGTCTTCACTGCATCTCAAATCTAGAATGGCTCACACCAGCCTCCCCATCAAATTCACTCACACTTTTTTTTTCAAACTAACAGGATATAAAACAGATAAGAGAGGTACATGATACTCTCAGATGCATTCACTAAAACCAACTTGCAGGAAATCATTAATTATTTTTAAGTCAAAGGAACAAAATATTAGAAATTCAATCCATTTTTAGTAGCACAATTTTGGGGTAGAGGTGTTGATGCAATATATATCGTGCATTTTTCCTCAACCAGAAACCCACCCTTTTTTCAAGGCTAAAACACACAGCTTCAGAATCATTTATATACTCAAGTATATTGAACAAGCTATTATATGTGAAGCATACAGTTTCAAAGCAAGAAAGGATCTTAGATGACCTAGTTCAACCTACCCATTTTACAGATAGGGAAGGTGAGACCAGAAGTGTGCAGCCACTCACAGAAGAACACAGAGCTAATTAGTAGCCACTGCCACACACGAACCAATTCTCAAAGCAGTGTTCTTTCTGCAACAATAGCTCCACTAGCATTTCAGAAAATTGCAGTGTGTTCTTGTTTCCTACGTCACTACAATTAGCATTTACTCTAGTCAGAGTCTGTGGTTCCTAATGTGGTGATTAATGCTAGTGTGTAAATGTTTAAGCTACTTTGGTGTTTTGTGAACAATCCAGGAAACTGTAGCCAGATTTTGTATCTTAGATAAACCTGGTTATATATTTTGTATGGCTCTTAAAGCTGGGTAATGTGGTTACCAAGTCACAAAATTTTAAATATATGTAATGTGAGTTCTTTACCTGGGCTCCAGGCCCATGCACAACTGAGTCCATTAGACCCTTGTGCTGATGGAACTGGCGGCTCTAATAACCTCCAGCAATATTCCGTCTGGCAAGAGGTTTCCAGTCTAAGAGGATGCATGGCCTAAAGCCAGTACCAATCATATAGCATGAAAAAATTAAAACCAGAATATAGTTTCAAAATCTGTAAGGCATTTTGAATGTCTGGCTAACCCTGCATTGTAATCTTCATTCTAGCTTTCCCATTTTATTCAGAACAGCATTTTGTGTTACGATTTTTAAAGAAAATACAGAGGGGGAAAATCCGTAACAATACATCTTCCCAAAGTTCTCTAAAAATTCTTTTACTGCTTTTTGCTTTTGCTTTTATTCTGAGTGTTACAAGGAAAAAAAAAGAAAAATATATATATATTCTCATATTTCAATTTCTCATTTCCAGACATGATACACTTTTGCTGAGCATACTTTATATATTCTCTATGGCAGATTGGCTCAGTCTATGTTGGTGAAGCCAAGGTTAAAAGTTCAATTGCAACAAGAGTCAATGACTTTCACTCTGACTTGTGGCCCTAGACAGTCTTCCAGACCCGAACTACCCCTCTAATAAAAGACATTAGGAAAACCCCATACAAGAGCGAATGGTCTCCTCATACTACTAGGAAATATCTTCAATAACATGTCCTTTGTCCAGAGGCCAGTAGCACAATCTCTGCTTAAAAAAAAACAGAGGCACTGACATTTTTTAAAAAACTACTACATCCCAGGCCTTTCCCTGAACCCTACAGACATTTTAAAGAGAAAGCTAGTTACAGTCCCTGGATTCTAAATTCTAAATTCTGCTTCTTCCAAGAAGCCTGCTGGAAAATTTCAACTAACCCTGATTCCCTTCTTCGAGCTCCTCTTGCACTTAGAATCTATAACTGGATATTAGAACACCTTTCCACCGGTATTTTCTTTTTCATTTTCATTTGTTCTGCAACACAGGAGAGTCTCATTTCCCCCAACTAGATTACAGACTCTTGCAAATCAGGAACTATTGCCTCCCTTCTCCCTCCCACACAATGCTTAACACAAAAGTGATCACACCACTGATACCAACTGACTGTCGCTTCCTTAGTGCTCTTAAGCAGCTTTAAAAAAAAAATTATAGTTAAGAATGACGGTGTGATTTCAGATAAAATTTTGACTGAGAGTTTATTTCAACTGAGAATCTTTTTCCTTGAAAATTCGCTCTCAAAACACTGGCAGTAACCTTTAATCCACACAAAATGCAAAGGCTAAACATAAAACTAATAAGTAATATATTCATACATGAATTTCAGTACAGTTTGTATATAATACCAAGTGCAAAAGCAAGTTATTGTCACTATATGTATAGAAAAAAATAACGATAGATACCCAAGTATTACGTTAATCCATGTGAAATTGTGGAGGTTTTTATTTTTATTTTTTTTTATTGAAGTAGTCAATTTACAATGTGTCAATTTCTGGGGTACAGCATAATGCTTCAGTCATACATGAACATACGTATATTTGTTTCCATATTCTTTTCCACCATAGGTTACTATAAGATATTGAATACAGTTCCCTGTGCTATACAATATAAACTTGTTGTTTAACTTTTTTATATATAGTAGTTAGTATCTGCAAATCTCAAACTCCCATTTTACCCCTTCCCATCCCCTCCCCTGTTAACCGTAAGTCTCTTTTCTATGCTTGTGAGTCTGTTTCTGAAAACTGTGTTTTTTGTTGCTCAAGAATGTTCAACTCCCAGTAAGTCCATATGGCTAGACCTGTTACTAACTGTGCTTAGTTCTAGATGTGAACATTATAGGTGACTTAAAATGTTCTCCATATTTTAGGGTATTTCTATTATTAGGTATTTTCTATTTTTCTATAATGAGCATTTATGTTTAAATTAGAAAAACAATTTAAAATACATCCTGATCTATTGACTATACTAGTAAAGAATTTGTTTCTAATTTACAGAAAGATGGCTCTTGGTCAAATTAGATACAGCCCAATGCTCCTTGAGAAGGCAGCTCTTTAGTATCTAACACCCTCTAGTGAGCAGATTGCAAACCCTCAGTTCACTCTTCGAATTACACTTGAATATAGAGGACCCCTACAGTTAATGCCATCACTAATAGTTTTCAATTGCAGAATATTGCAAGCTCATTCCTAAATGAGTTCAGTTTTTATTTTTCCCTGGGCCAAATGAGTCCAATATTTCTTTTATTAATGGGTCCAGCCTTTACCTTGAATTCAATATGAATTGCAAAGACTCAGAGGAAAGAACGGTATCACCATGTTAAGGACATCAGTGTCAGCTCAATCACCCACCACCTTTCTAACATCAGTGCAACCCATGTCTGTTACCTAGTGCACTGGCCAGAGGAATCAAACATGTAATCTAGTTCAGGCAGGCTGGAGGGATTATTAAATGCTACAAATGAAGCTGAGGGCCAATGCCAAACATGGCTCTCATGTTGGTATATATTTATTCTGAAATTGTGTAAATGTCAGCCATTTCTAGAATTTCAATTTAGCCTTCTGTTGTTCTGCTGTGGGTTAAGATTTATTGTGAAAATTGTTATTTGATGCAACAAATAAATAAATGTACATCAATATAGGTATTCATTTGTAATCATACCTCATTCACTTCCTAAATTTATTATCTACTGCTTCCTGAGGCTGAATTACTTCTCATGGAGATGTTGTTGGCACATCTCCAGGATCACTCCTTTCTTCTCCAGGAAGTTTCCAGCAGCAAGTCCACATACATCTCTGGTTTCCCTTTACACTGGGAGGGCTCTTTGTGAGATACAAGCCTCGGACTGGAAACCATCTCACATTTCCTACTCTGTTGGTTCAATGAGCATTTTCTATGATCCTATTAGAAGTAAGTCACCGTGCTTTGTGATGTGTGGAGTATAAAGATGAATTAATTTTTTTAATAGACAATTCCCCTAGGACAGCTGACAACCTAGACAAGGAACTCACATCTGTGTGTGAGTAACTATAAAGTAAGGCAGATGGTGACAAGAGGCCCCTGTGAAAGGTTCGAATGAACTGGAGTTGTGAGAAGGCAGTGGTTCCACCATCACAGATGACTTTGGGGAGAAGGTGGCACCCTGTCTTCAACAATAGCCCAGCTCAAAATCTCTCCTCTGCCCCTTCCCACCCCACTCTCCTCTGCACCAACCTCTCCTTTTCCAAATGTTTCCGTTTATTCTTGCCTATTGCCGTCAGAACTATGTCATACTGAGGGGATGGTCAAATGTCAAGGGGAGATGGAGCCGGGACAAGAAAAAGAAAAGACAACAAGGCCAGGAGACCAAAGAAAAAGACAAAATGGGTCCTGCTGAGACAGGCAAAGGGCTCACACTTCAGGACTCAGACGGGGCAGCAGAAACCTGCTGCAAGTCCCCCTTTCAACACGTAGCTTGGTGTAGGCCGTGGGAAGGGTATCCCGTAGTAAAACATACCTACACCAAGACAAATAAGCACTTAGGGCTCCAGGTAAGAGTTCTTCTATTAGCCAAGCCACAGCTACAGTGCAGGGAAGAAGAGTTTCTTCCACTCCCATGATGGCCACGGGTCCCTGAGCCAGGAGGAGGCAACGTTCCTTGGGTTATCCCAGAAAACTCAAAGCTTTGAGCTCAGGCTCACTTGGTTTGGATCATCACATTTCATATATGTTGAGAAAGGAGGAAAAGACCATTCTTTTCAAAATAGAGAATAGGATGGGCTTTTTCTTCAATGTTCCTAATAATCTTCTGTTATAAGTAAAAGATAGGGTGGAGGAGACCTGGGAAAACAGCCCTTCAAGGACACAGCCCCAACTTACATCTTACCCAGACAACAACAGAAACCCCAAAGGACCAAACCGTGCAGGGAACAAGCCAGCAGCCCCTTCTGTTCTCTTATTGACACCATTCCTCATCCCCAGCCCCCTGCCTCTAACCTGAACCTGTGTGCCCCCCCACCCTCCAAGCTTTCAAACTCTGCCCTCCGGAAAGACTTGCACTCAGTTCCTCTAATAACTAGGAGTCTTTTAATCTCAATTTCTCATTTAGTCTCAGTTTCTCATTTCCTCACCTGTAGAATGGAAATCATGACTACTTCACAGAAATGTCAAGTGGATCACACAAGATGCTTATAAAATCATTTGACTTTACATATGTAAATTCTATGTACATGACTTTTTGTGCACAAATGATTTGAGGTGAGGTGGTCTTCGTCCGTTTAGACAAGGGTGTCTAGCACACAGCAGTTCTTCAGCTCCTTTGCTGCTATCCCCCTGAATTTGCTGTCATTTATGCTGTTCTGTAAGTTAAGCATGAGTATGTGTGAAAGTGATTTATAAACTGCAAAGATCTATGCAAATGTGGTATTGCTAATGATTTACTTACTCTGAGGTGTTACCCTTCCCCAGGGATATTTGCATTTTATTTGGAGACAAAATCTCAAGCTAAAGGCAACATAATGTTATCATGGCAGGGATTCAGATATCAAACAGGCTAGGGGAAGAGAATGCAGAAGAAATAGACAATCTCCTCAGGGTCCCCCAAAATGGTATTGAGGAGAGAAAGCAGAAAACTGCTTTCTCTACAGATAAAGGCAGCTCCAAGTAAAGTCAGTTGGTGATTGTACACAGTGTTGAGGGTAATCAGAAATAGCTGGTTCCAAACAGTTAGTCATAAAGCTGGATATATTAGTCTCTGAGTGTCTGAGGTCTTCTCAGATGTCCTCCATCACACAAGGACTCCGTAGACATGCAAGGGCAAACACACCCATCTTCAAACATGCGGTGCTGAGCCTGCTTCCCTCCCAGCTTTGCTCTCCCACCAGAAAATTGGGAAAAGATTATTCTCCTTGAGTTAAAGGATCAGAATCATTTACTCAGGAAGCCTCCACTTTACACTCAGAAGTGAAGGCCAGAGAAGAGACACAGCTAAGTGTAAATCACACGTCCAGAGAATGGCAGACCCAGCTGGAATTCATGCCTCTTCTTTCCCCACCACCCTGTGCCCACACTGCCTCATGGTGGCAACTGGCTTTTGGTCTAGGATCTAAGGCAAATACAAGTTCCAGCGTCATTAGCCACATAAGCTATTCTAAGGGAGAAGCTTTGGTAAACTATGTCTATTTGGATTTAGTGCAGCACTGATTCCAGCAGATGACAATTAAGAACTCTATGACTCCTGCATAAGGGTGAGGAGCCCAGTCTATGCTCATAAGTGATTACAGCAGTTTTTGTTCCGATTTAACCAATGTTTAGGTACAAGAATATTAGACTCAATCCTTCTCTTCTGAATGACATTCCCCCCCGCCGCCGCCTGAAACAAAAAATCTGAAATCTAAGTTTGCTAATTCATCTGACCCAAAATATGTTATGCACTGGCTCTGAACCAGGTGCAGTGGAGACTCTGTGAGAGGATGCTGATATAAACAGGGCATGATGCCCATCATATATAAGCCCATGGATCTGATCCATCCATGCAGGGACATTCACAAACAGCTCAACAACCAGAGGTTAAAGAGAGCACGTTTTACTCAATGACAAATAAACAACCCAATCCAAAAATGGGCAGAAGACCTAAACAAGCAATTCTCCAATGAAGACATGAAAAAATGCTCAACATCACCAATTATCAGAGAAATGCAAATCAAAACTACAATGAGGTATTACCTCACGCCAGACAGAATGGCCATCATTCGAAAGTCCACAAACAGTAAATGCTGCCGAGAGTGTGGAGAAAAGGGAACCCTCCTACACTGTTGGTAGGAATGTAGTCTGGTGCAGCCAGTATGGGAAACAGTATGGAGATACCTTAAAAAACTAAATATAGACTTACCATATGATCCAGCAATCCTACTTCTGGGCATATATTTGGAGGAAACTCTAATTCAAAAAGACACCTGCACCCCAGTGTTCACAACAGCATCATTTACAATAACCAAGACATGGAAACAACCTAAATGTCCATCGACAGATGATTGTATAAAGAAGTTGTATATTTAAACAATGGAATACTACTCAGCTATAAAAAAGAATAAAATAATGCCATTTGCAGCAACATGGATGAAACTGGAGATTGTCATACTAAGTGAAGTAAACCAGAAAGAGAAAGAAAAATGTCATATTATATCACTTGTATGTGGAATCTAAAACAATGACACAAATGAACTTATTTACAAAACAGAAACAGACTCACAGACATAGAAAACAAACTTGTGGTTACCGGGTGGAAAGGGGTGGGAAGAGATAAGTTGGGAGTTCTAGATTTGCAGATACACTACCATATAAAAAACAGACAAACAATAAGGTCCTACTGTATAGCACAGGAAACTATACTCAATATCTTATAATAGCATATAATGAAAAAGAATATGAAAAGGAATATATATATATAACTGAAACATTATGCTGTACACTAGAAAGTAACACAATATTATAAACCGACTATATTGCAATTTTCTAAAAAAGAACTAGTTTTAAGGAGATCTATTCACTTCTGACTCTAAATTTCAAGACTTAATAAGATTATGAAATATGGTTGGACCAGAGCGGGGATTTCCAGATCTGGCTGATGTTTTTCAAGTCCTTCTCCCCGATATTCTGAGTTACTCAGCCCAGATAAGCACTGAGAGATATGTATTTTTAAGCTCCCCAGGTGAATGTGATAAATCTGATGTCAGGTTTGAGATCTTCTTATCACTAGGTGGCCTTGATGTCCCTTCCAAAACCAAGGGCTCTCATCATTGTGAACAACACTCAAGGGCAACAGAACCAGCTCCTGCTGGGCCTCTTGTCAGCTGATGCCAGAGCTGAGAGCCCTGCAAGTTCTGGAAGCATTCTCTTTAGAAACAGAGGTAGGCTTTTTATTCTGCATGGGGACCTTAAAGCATGTCTTATACACAATATGTATGCAAACACTGGTAATATGTATATCAACCAAAGGCGCTTATCAGTATGAGGTTTAGAAAATGCTATTGATGCCATTTCCAAAAAAGAGCCACTATTTCAGTCTTTCAGAAAGCACCATATGTGGTGAATGCACTTTTGAAGAAACAAGTCAACATTTATAATTGTTGAACAGAGAGCCACGGGATGCACCATATTGCTAATCTGCTTTACTTGAAAGCAGTTGGAACACTGAGCACTGGTTTATATTTCCTTTTCAGGGAACCAATTTAACTGAGAGCCAAATAGACAGCACAAAGCTCTGTAAGTCAGACAAAAGAGTTATTAAAACTGTCAAGGGCAACACGCACTTAAGGATGAAAGTAAACTGTAGCTGATGCCTTCTTTCCACTTGCTCATATCCATGTTTCCCTTGGATGTGTGCTTGTCAATTCAAAATTATTAAGTTCCAAATGAGTCATCTGTTTTGTCTCTTTTTTTGTTGCTGTTAATAGAGGTATTGGGGATTAAACCCAGGACTTTGTGCATGCTAAGCATGCACTCTACCACTGAGCTATATCCACCCCCCAAATTGTGATTTGTTTTGTCTTGATGGAAATACGTAAGATTCTTTTTGGAGTGTTATTTCTAAAATAGAAATAATAATGGACTCCTACTGATCATTGGCAGATTTATTTTCACATGTGAATCCCTGAAGAATCCACTCCAGGAATAAGTAGAGGAACATAGAGATCTTCAGATAAAGATCTCCAGTGCCAGTGTTCTCCTCCAGTTCCTGCACCATCACTGTCAGTGCCATTCTTTGGATATCTGCTATATATTCCTGACTTGTTACACTTAGGTGTTTTTGTTTTGTTTTGTGTGAAGTGTTTTCTGGTAGAAGGCTGTTTGCAGGCTGTGTCCTCTGTCCAGGTTAGAAAGAAGGGACTGTCCGAGTTGACATGGGTGCCCAGGTATCCTGGCCCTCCTCTTTGGGGGACAGGGTTATGGTATGATAGATGGAGTCCACTGGGTCTGTAAACCAACCAAGTGAGTGTTCCTGGTTCCCAAATTTATAATTGGGATCAGTGTGCTTAGTCAGTGGGTATAATGCCCTCACCTGTGAAATAAGGAATCTCATGATGGGTAAGGTCAAACTGAGACCTCTGAAACTGCCTACCCCCAAATTTTAAAAAATCACATCCCAGGGATGGTGGATGGCAGGAATCAACAACCCTTAAGGGCCTAAAGGATGCAGGGGTGATGGTACCCATCATATCTTCATTTGATTCTCCAGTCTGGTCCATGCAAAAAAAAAAAAAAAAAAAAAGAAAAGAAAAAGAAAAAACAGATGGGTTCTAAAGGGAACCCTCCTACATTGTTGGTGGGAATGTAAATTGGTGCAGCCGCTATGGAGAATAGTATGGAGGTTCCTTAAAAAACTAAAAATAGGGTGGGGAGGGTATATAGCTCAAGTGGTAGAGCTGCATGCTTAGCATACATCTGGGTTCAATCCCCAGTACCCCTCCAAAAATAAATAAACAAGTAAACCTAATTACCTCCCCCCATACAAAAAAATTAAAAAATTAAATTAAAAAAATCTAAAAATAGAGTTACCATATGATCCAGAAATCCCACTCCTAGGCATATATCTGGCAAAGATGAAAACGCTAATTTCAAAAGATACATGCACCCCAGTGTTCAGAACAGCACTATTTACAATAGCCAAGACATGAAAGCAACCTAAATGTCCATCAACAGATGACTGGATAAAGATGTGGTATACATACACAATGGAATACTACTCAGCCATAAAAAGGAATGAAATAATGGCATTTACAGTAACATGGATGCACCCAGAGATTATCATGCTAAGTAAGTTAGACAAAGATAAATATCGTATGATACCGCTTATATGTGGAATATAAAAAAAATACAAATGAACTTATTTACAAAGCAGAAATAGACTCACAGACAGAGGAAACAAACTTATGGCTACTAAAGGGGAAAATGGAGGAGACATAAATTAGGAGTTTGAGATTAGCAGACACACACTATTGTATATAAAATAGATTAAAAAAACAGGACCTACTATATAGCACAGGGAACTATATTCTGTATCTTGTAACAACCTATAATGGAAAAGAATCTGAAAAAGAATATATATATGTATAACTGAATCACTCTACTGTACACATGAAACTAATACATTGTAAATCAACTATACTTCAATAAAAATTTGTTTCTTTTGGAAGAAAACAGATGGGTTCTAGAGTGGACTCCCGAAAACTCAACCAGGTAACAGCCCCAACTGCAGCCACTGTGCTACATGCAGTATTTTTCTAGAGCAGATCAACACAGCCTCAGCCTCAGGCTTGTGGCCACTGATTTGGCTTTTTTTTTTTTTTTTCTTCTATTCTTATCCGAAAAAAAGGATGAGAAACAGTTTGCATTCAAATGGAACAGGCAGCACTGTACGCTCACAATTTGACCTAGAACTCTGTTAACTCTCCTTCCTCTGGTCATGATATATTCCAAAGATATCTGGACTATGTGGATATCCCACAGAGAACCACGATGATTCATTACACCAGTAACATTATGCCACTGGGCTGGATAATATGAAATCGAACAACCTTGAGGCCTTGGTAAGACCCACGTACTCCAGAAGGTGGAAGACAAACCTTACAAAGATTCAAGGGGCTATAACGATAAAAAAAAATATTGGTGTTCAGTGGTATTGGGCGTGCCAGTAAATCCTCTCCAAAGTGAAAGAAGAATTATCTCAGCTTACCTTCTACCCTGCAGTAGGAAGCTCAGCGCATTCAGGATCTGACGGCAGCATGTTCCACACCTGGGAACACGGTTCCGGCCTCGGTACCGGGTGACCCAAACTCCCGCAGGCCCTGAGTGGGGCCCCGCGAAGGAAGGGCTCTGCGGCAGGCCCGGGCCGCGGGGGGGGGGACACGCAGCCCGGCCGCCGGGCCCTTCGGAGGAGGCAGAGAGATCCGTGGTGGGAAAAGACGCTGCGCGGAGCGTCTGTAGGCTGCGGCGGAGGATGACAGCACGAGCCCTGGGAGTCTGAAGCGAGGCCATGCCACAGGCAGGGAGGAATCAGACACCTTCGAGAGACAACTGCTCATTGGCTCCTGAGCTCTGGGCGAGACGGAGCGCTTGGCCGCGGGGCACGAGGCAACCATGCGTCCAGAACTGCTCAGCACGAACGTGGTCCTGTCAGACTCATCGCGTCATAATGTGGGCCCAGCAGCGGCTCATGACAAGATGGCGAGGGTGTAGCTGGGATCACAGGCAGGCGAGCCGCACGAGCATGCAGCGCAGACCCCCTCGGCCGCCATTTCGCCCTCCCCTCCCCTCCCCTCAAGCCCGCGGCCTTCTGGGAAATCACTTCTGATCAGCTGATGCCCACGCTTTAGGGGTGGGTTGGCCCAGCAGGCGGGGCAAGTTGGAAATGGGTGGCAGCTGTTCGAGCTTCACTCACAATGCAGCCATGCAAGAACAGTTTCAAGTCCTCCCAATGCTTCGTTCCGGACTAGAAAATAATCCAGCGTGTGGAAATTAAATACCAGCCAAATCTGACCCACACTGAAATGATTTATTTTTCAATTGACTGATACCCAAGATACCAGCATTGTCACAGGTGTTCATTATCCAGCAGATGCTAACTTTTTCATATTAACTGACAACCTGAAAGCCAGGCAGCTGAGCTACCCTCAAGCTAATTGCAAATGATGTTATTCAGAGTCTCAGATCTCTTTAATTTCTAATATCATCTTTACCTGCTGAGGAGGTAAGGCTTTGATACTGGGTCACCTCACATCACAATACAGAACAGGTTTTGCCAGAAGCCCACAGCAGCCCACACACATCCTCAGCAATTCACAGGAACAAATGCAAAGCATCTGCCCATGTTAATTACATTAAGATCAGCGAAACCTGGCTGCCACTTAAAATAACAGACTCAAAATAAAAGGAAGGCTGGTTCTTTGAAGAGTGGTAAACAAACAAATGAATTTATTCCTTCTTGGGAAACTTGTTCAGAAAAGGCATTACATTTTGCATACAGGAAGACAAACGCATAGTCATTTTAATTACATCACATTCAGAAATCCGGCCCAACATCTAGTTTTATTCCACCCCAACTTAATTAGCTTATTAGTTTTCTGGCTCTCACTTTATTTTGCTGTCACACTTTTGGAAGGACCACCTTTTAAACACAATCATACTGACGTGTAACATGCCGCTCTGTGACATGCTTGTTGCTACGTGGCAGTGCTTTTTGTTAAGTTTTCTTATCTGAGCTCGGCAGGGACTATACAAAACATTTCTGTTACCTGTCCAGGAGGCAGTGCACACCATGAAGCCAAATCATTCTGCTTTCTTAAGCCTGTCTTCACTTAGCATATGGAAAGAAATGTGATAGCTTTTCTGAACTGACCCTGAGCAAAATTGTCAACTGGCTCAAGAGAAACTTAGAGCTGAAAGGAAACATAGAATTCATCTAGACTAATCCACATATTTTGCATATTGTAAATCCAAGTCCTAAAGAGTGGATGACCTTCTGCAAGCCCAGTCGGCTAGAGAGTAGGAAATGCTAATAGTCATGCTGTTATGACAACGCACCTCGCCAAAGAGAAGGCATTAGCTGAATTAGTGGGATTGCCTTAGAAATCCCCCTTCCAATTCCTGCCTCCAGTTCAGCCCTAGACCTCTTCTCTAGTTACTGACTCTCTGCTCCAATCTTTGCCATCTCCCTGGTTGGCTCTAGCTGTCCCTCCTGGTGTATGGTATCAACTGGGGTCTAGTCAAGAGGATAGTTATGCCAAGTATTTAAAACAAACGGAGGGGGAAGGGTAATAGCTCAATGGTAGAGCACGTGCTTAGCATGCACAAGGTCCTGAGTTCAATTCCCCATACCTACATTTAAAAAAAAAAAAAAAGAAATGTGTTGACAGACTCACACAGAAAACAAACTTACAGTTACCATGGGGGAAAAGGTGGAAAGGGATTAAACTGGGAGTCCGAGATTTGTAGATACTAACTACTATATATAAAATAGATAAGCAACAGGGTCCTATTGTATAGCACAGGGAACTATATTCAATATCTTGTCATGGCCTATAATGAAAAAGAATATGAAAAGGAATATACACATGTATAAATGAATCACTATGCTGTACACCAGAAACTAACATATTGTAAATCAACTATACTTCAATTTTAAAATTAACAAAATAAAATAGAGGGGATTTAACTCCAAGACTTGGTTATGTGGTTGTTGGAACTCTAAAAGAGCGAAAAATAGCACGCCGACATAACCCAGATATTAGTCATTGCAGGCAGCAGCTACCACCGCAGGTGGGGGAACAACAGGAAAGGAGTGGTAGCACCAGAGGCTGTGCCCTCCCAGGAATGCTCCCCAGGACAGGACGCTCCAACAGCCAAGGCTCTAGCCCCCAGCTGGCGCCTCTTTGCTGATACCTGGAGCCACGGAAGGAATTGCCATGTGGTTGATGCCGGTCAAATCATTCCAATAGGAGTTATTCTAGTGCTAAAGAAAACGAACTGCTTATGAAAAGAAACCTTTTATAGCAAGTGAAAGCTTTGTGATGTTAATGAAAATCATTTTAATTAATCATTAAAGCCAGTCCCTTAAGGATATATACTAGGTAAGAATTTGTAGTCTGGTTCTAATTACTGCATGAAGCTAAAAGTAACCAAAAACCATTTCCTCAAAAACAGTCTGTAATTAAGACTGCTCATCAGTTAGACTTGACTTTTTCCCTATCCCAACTTGTCTGAATTAGTAAAGTTCTTACCAAAAGCAATAAAGCAAAACCATAATAATTGCACTGATTGTGTTCGGCCTCATCCATCATAGGTCTGTAATCATTTGACCTGTAATTATTTTGTCATGGCCTCGAGCTTTACTAACAATAATTGCCACTATTTATTAAGAGTTAATTATGTACCAGATAAGTTATAAAAATTTCGTTTGATTACTGCAACTTATCTGGGAGGTAAAGATTACTTCCATTTTAGAGATGAAGAAGCAGTTCTGAAAATGTCCATGAAGTGCGTTCAGAGATTTTTTTTACAGTTACTTTATGATTTATAGTATTTATCTTTGTTCTTTATGCTATTACAGAAATTAATGGAAATCTATAAAAATAATTAATCCAAAAGAACACATAGCAATAAAACTATCCACAGCAGAGCGTATGGGGCATTTTTATTATAGCGGGGGTAGCATCTGTATCTGCTGATTCCATCATCTCAACGGTTCCTACTCAGTTTCTACCGACTGATTTTTCTCCCAGTTCTAGGTCTTATTTTTCCCATTTCTTTGCATGCCTGGTATTATGGGCTGAATTTTGTCTCCCAGTAAGATATGTTGAAGTCCTAACCCCTGGTACCTCGGAATGTGATCTTATTTAGGAACAGGGGTGTGGCAGATGTAATCAGGTAAGGTAAGGATGTACTGGATAAGGGTGGACCCTTAACCCGGTATGACTGGTGTCCTTATAAGAGGAGAGGACAGAAACACAAGGAGAACATCATGGGACAGAGGCAGAGACTGGAATGACGCAGCTGAAAGCCAAGGATTAAAGACACCACCAGCAGCTCAGAACTGGCCAGGGAGAGTCTACCCAGAGTCTTAGAGGGAGCACAGCCCGGCTGACACCTTGATTCCATACTTGTAGCCTCTAGAGCTGTGAGAGAATCCATTACTGTTGTTTACGTAAGCAGCCTAGTTTGTGTTCCTTTGCACCAGCCACCCTAGGAAACAAATATTAAGTTGCCAGTTTGGATTGGATGCTGGATGTTGTGAATTTTGCATGTTTGGGTACTGGATAAGGAGTACTGGACTTGGTTCAGGCATGCAATTAACTTACTTAGGAACAGTTTCATCAATTAAGTTACTTAGGCACAGTTTCATGCTTTCAAAGTTCATCGGGCTGGGTCAGAAGAAACTATTAGTCTAGGGTTAACACCGTTCTTCGAACTTGACTCAGTGCCCAGGTCCTACAAGCCCTCACTGCTCTGGCTGATGGGAACGTGAACTCTTCCCAGCCCAGCGTGAGCTCCTGGAAATGTTTGACTAACTGCTGTCTGAGGGTCTTTCCCCAGCCTCAGGGAGCCTCTTCTCTGGCGTGTGCAGATCAGGGATAGCCCAAAGACCAGAGAGGACCCGTCCATCGGCCTCAGGGACTCTCCCCGTAGCTCTCTCTTCTCTGGTATTCCAGCCCACAAATTCTAGCCACCTCGTCTCTCAAAACTCCGATTTCTATCTCTTCAACTCAGCCGGACTTCTGGGCTCTGCAACCTGGAAACTGCCTTCGGGCAGAGAGCTGGGTCAGTTGTAGAGCTCGTCTTACTGATTTGACTGTCCTTTTCTCGAAGGTCAGAGTCCTGTACTGCCTCTTAGCCAACTCATGGAAACTCTTGTTTCACATATTTTATCTGACTTTCCCTTTTTTTTTTTATGTTGAAGATTGAATCCAGTTCCTATTACAGCATCATGACTGGAAGGAAAGTATGTTATTTATTTTTTAAGTAAACAGAAATACCATGTTTTGAAGAGTTTCTTTTCTTCCCCTTCTTAGTAGCTGGAAGGCACACCCCACCTCACAACTCCCCACTAATGTGAAATATAACATGTATCTCTTTGGCACCAAAAGGTATGCTGTGAAGTCTCCAAGAAAGAGAAGTCTATAAAGTGAATCAGAGCCTGGCAGATCAGACCCAAGGAACTCTAATCTCAATAAACATCTCAGGTTACTGATGACTGTTAGAGGCTAACTGGTAACAGAAACCGCATTTTGCATTTTAAGTGATTTCATGAGCCAAGCAGATGGCAAGCTTCCTCACTAGTCAACAAGTGCAAACTTGGTGATTGCCATCTTCGAAACAATCTCACCTCAGCACTGTGTTAGACCAGACCAGGCAGGAGGCCGGGGAAGCACTCAGATGACAAGTGAAAACAGATGTCTTGTGTGGTGTGTGGTGTGATCATTAGAAACCAGGAAATTTACCTAAGAGTAAGTTGGGCAAAAAGCAACACTCTATACTAAACACGTGCTAAATTATATAGAGTTTGTAAACAGGCCATACTCCATAGTTTTATAGCAATCCATAAATTACAAGATATTCTCACATTTTTGTTTTCAAACCCACCCTAGCCAATCTCCTATTTCTTAGCTGATGGAAATTCCATTTTCCAAATGTTCAAGCCAAACACTTGGGTCATTGCTGGCTCCTTTCCTTTCACACACCTCCCATCCAATCCAACCCAGCAAATCTAGGAAGCTCTTAATGTAAAATAGATCAAGATGCAACAATGCCCTAATGCTCCCTCTGTCCTCTCTGCCTGGATTCCTGCAACAGCCTCCTAACTAGTGAACCTGCTTCCAACCCAGCTTCCCAAGACTATTTTCAATCCAACAATCAGAATGAACCTAACGTAAATCAGATTATGTCACTCCCCTGCTCAAAAACCAGCGATAGCTCCCTATTTCTCGCAAAGAAAAAGACAAAATTCTTACAATACTGATAAGACCCCACAGGACCCAACTACCCTGACTGGTTCTTCTTTCCCTGGTCTACCTTTTTTTTTTCCCCATAATTTCATTGTCTAGCATGTTGTATAGTTAGGTTATGCCAAAATGCAATCCAGTCCAGCAAACCAGCAGCACTGATTGATAAAATGACACACATGCCCTCAACTCATGCATTTAGCAACTACAGGTTTAATACTAACTACGTTAGGAACATTGTCATGTACAACTCTCCTTTTTGGTAGATACCAATGATTTGTAGAGCAGTTCGAGGTAAATGTGGGTGAATCACTACCCCACACTCTTTCTATTTAAGGCTATAACAAAAGCAAAGGGGAATATGTGCAGGTATGAGATGAGCAAACATTCATTAGCAAGCCCCACAAAACAGCTCTGATAAGCCATGTAAGTTCAGAGAAATTCCAGCTCTGTGGATCCCTCGTAAGTTACCTGACAAGTTCATTTGAGGCAAACACAATGACATTTCAGAGGCAAGATTCTGTTAACCTTTTAGGCATCATCAAGCAACCAGAATCCTCTTAAAACAATAGTACAAACAGTATGGATATTCCTTAAAAAACTAAAAATAGAGTTACCCTATGATCCAGCAATCCCACTCCTGGGCATATATCCAGAGAAAACTCTAAATTGAAAAGATACATGCACCCCAAAGTTCATAGTAGCACTATTTACAATAGCAAAGACATAGAAGCAACTTAAGTGTCCATCAACAGATGACTGGATGAAGAAGTTGTGGCATATATATATATACATACATACACATACATATATATACACAATGGAATACTACTGAGCCATAAAAAAGAATAAAATAATGCCATTTGCAGCAACATGGATGAACCTAGAGATTGTCATACTAAGTAAAGTAAGCCAGAAAGAGAAAGAAAAATACCATATATCACTTATATGTGGAATCTAAAAAAATGACACAAGTGAGCTAATTTACAAAACAGAGACAGACTCACAGACATAGAAAACAAACTTACGGTTACTAGGGGGAAGGTGGGGAGGGATAAATTAGGAGTTTGGGATTAGCAGATACAAAGTACTGTATATAAAATAGATAAACAACAAGGTACATATGTAGGATGGATGTGTGTGTGTGTGTGTGTGTGTGTATATATATATATATATTAAATTCCATATATATAGGATCATTTAGGGGATGAGCCCGGGGTGCCTTTTCTAAGAACACAGACTACAGGCTTCCCCTAGTTTTTATACCTTGTTCATGCAAGAGGGATAGCCAATCCTCTTATTTTGACTACCTCAAACTTCACAAAGGAGAGCCCATTTCTAACACATACAGTCAACCAATCCCCATGTTTATCAATATCACAGTTCTGACATTCAATTCTGATGAAATATCTAATTACCACACCCTTGGTTTGATCAAGATACCAATAATAGTGATGGTAGTATGTCTGATATGAGTCTGCTATAGTCTAGCAGTGGTTCACCCCTGATGTGTGGATTCCCCAGGGGGGCAAATCTCTGCTCCTAGACTTAAAATTTGTATTAACTAACACACATCAATTTCATATTATCTACAGGGAATATATTAAAGTAGACTAGAAATCCTAGAGCACATGGCAATGAGTTAACTGGCACCTCCACTGACAAATAGTTCAACGCCTGCTATTTTCACTATAACAAGCACCAAGACAGAGTAGGTTTTATTTTCCTCTTTTTCTTTTTTTTCTCAGCCACAACTTGATCGATTCCTGGCATCACATACCATGCCTGTGGCAGAAACTGAAAAGCCAATCATAAAAAATTGGAAGACAGGAATGTCACATCAAAATTTCTTAAGTGTATGAGGTAAATAAAATAAACAAGGACCTACTGTATAGCACAGGGAACTATATTCAACATCTTATAATAACCTATGATGGAAAGGAATCTGAAAAGAATACATATATATAACTGAATCACTTTTTTGTATACCTGAAACATTGTAAGTCAACTATACTTCAATTAAAAAATTAAATAAATTACAAAAAAATTTCTTAAGTGTGGATAACTGTACTCTCCCCACCAAAAACTTCTTATGTCTGTGGGAAGAACTGATGAAAGAAAAATGGCCTTTACACAAAATCAGAAAATTCATGAGTTAGAACATATAATGTGAATGCAATTGGAATCCTATTTGCCAATCATTTTTTATTCCTTCTGAATGCTTTTTCTGATGCTTTATGGCTTGAATGATTCTGTTGTAAATGTAGAATAAGTGGCTTTTCTGTTTTAAAAAGCAAGAATGTGTTTCTAATAAAAGTACTAGATTAAAAATACTCTTTTCAAGAAAAAAAATATGACAATGAATATATATATGTTCATGTATAACTGAAAAATTGTGCTCTACACAGGAATTTGACACAACATTGTAAAATGATTATAAATCAATTAAAAAATACTCTTTTCATTGTATGCCAATATTTTTCATTTTTATATTTGCTAATGTGTCTGAGCAAATAGAAACATCAGATAAGTCAGCTGTGAACCTTAATGTAAAAATTATTCATTGTACACGAGTCAACAGTATTTCCTTCAGAAAGCTCTGCCAAACACTATCAGTCTAAAATGTATTGTTCTATCAAGCCACGTGTCATTCAGGGAGAGCTGTAAAAGAAAACCTTTCTTGATTTTTTTCCCTGGGTTTTGCTAAACAATATTTGCAATGTTTATGTCCTTCAGATCATAAAGTCTCTAAAATTGACTATTTAAAAAGAGATCTTGGTGGGGAGGATATAGCTCAGTGGTAGAGTGCATGCTTACCATGTACAAAGTCCTGGGTTCAATCCCCAGCACCTCCATTAAATAAACAAACAAATAAACAAACAAACAACCTAATTACCTCCCCTCCCACAAAAAGGGAGAGAGAGATCTTGACTTGTATTATAGAAAGCCACCTGGTTTTTCCAAGTTTTCAGTTATTGATAATGAACAAAAACAGAACACATACTGATTCTGGCATGGCCAACGTGGGGTTGGAAGTGTTTCTGTGGAAGAGGCACGCTTTGGGCTGGGCCTTAGGGAATTTCTGGCATTCAGCTCACAGCCCAGGTGAGAACCAAAGACAAGTGTGTGGTGGAGACCAGAAGGAGCACTTGCTGGGGAAAGAGTGGGGCTGAGGGTGGAGGAGGAAGGTGAGGAGGGAGGAGGCGACGGAGGCCACTGAGGTTGGAAATCAGCTCTGCAAACTAAGGTGCATGATCTAAGACGCGAACTAAGCACTGGCTTAGGGCACGAGCACCGCAGAGGCCCCAAGAAAGGAGCAATTTTAAACTTCACCAAGTTTATCTAGAACTTTGCAAGCCAAAATTCTAAAGAGGGGCTATTTTCATTTCAACATCAATGTGACTTGTACCTTTGAGGGATGAGTGATGCTTTATTTTGAATTATATAAGATGAGAGATGAGGGGTGTGTGGCGCCATCTTCTCCTTAGTCCCGGCGCCTCAAAAGGTCTTATTTGGCCTCCAAGTGGAGCTCTGGAGGAGAAAGCTTGGAAAGGTGATAGGAAAAAATACCCTGGCACAGCGGGACAAAGAAAGCAGCGTCTCGCAAAGAGTAAGCGCGCAGTGATGTACAAGGTGGAGCGGAACACAGTGAGAATTGTCACGCGGGTGTGAGGTGATGGAGGACCTGCCAGGATGACTAGCCCGGGGATATTCTGAGAAATGTCTCATTTATCAACACCAAGAGGCAGTGTTGAAAGTAGCATAATCCACTTTCGTTCTATTTTTGTAGGGCAAAATTGTCCTATTTATGTAGGTTAAATGTAACTAAATCTGTTAATACTCTCTCTGTCAAATAGTCTCCTTATAATAACGCCAAATCTTATAAAACAAACATATATATGCACATGTACATATATATATATGTGCATATATACATATGTATGTAGAAAGAACTGATTAAATTCCAAAAATTACCAATGTCGGTGTGTCTTTTTGAGATAATAGTTCACATAGCAAACAATTCACCCATTTAAAGTGTAGAATTGAATGATTTTTAGTATATTTACAGGTAAGTGCTATCATCACCATGGTCAGTTTTAGAACATTTTTATCACCTCTAAAAGAAACTCTTTAGTTATCATCCCCCACCACTCCAGTCCACTCCCAGCCCTAAGCAACAACTTATCTACTTTCTGTCTCTGTAGAGAAATAGATATTTCGTATGAATGGAGTCATAGATTATATGGTGTCTTAAACACTGGCTTTGTTCACCTATAATGTTTTCAACATTCATACATGTTGTAGCATGTATCAGTACTTCATTCCTTTTTAATGCTGAATAATATTACATTCTATGCAGGTATGTGCCACATTTTTTTATCCATTCATCAGTTGATGGACACATAGACTGTTTCCATCTTTTGGTGATTAAGAAGAATGCTGCAATAAACATTTGTGTACCAGCTTTTCTTGTAGGCATGTTTTCATTTCTTCTGGGTCTATACCTGGGAGTGGAAGTTCTGGGTCATGTGGTAACTCTTGTGTTCAATCATTTGAGGAACTGCTAGACTGTTTTTCAAGGTTGCTTCACCATTTTACATTCCCACCAGCTGTGGCTGAGGGTTCTGAATTCTCTACATCCCCACCAACATTAATTATTATCTGATTTTTATTCTAGCCATCCTAGTGGGTATGAAGTGCTATCTCATGGTGCTTTTGATTTGCATTTCCCTAACGACTAGTAATATTGAACATCTTTCCATGTGCTTATTGGCTATTTATATATCTTCCTTGGGGAAATGTCTGTCAGCTCCTTTGCCCATTTTTAGTTAGGTTATTTGGGTTTTTATTATTGAAGTTTAAGAGCTCTTTATATATGCTAGATACTTCTTATCAGATATATAATTTGCAAGTATCTTCTCCCATTTTGGGGGAAGAAAATGTTTTCACTTTCTTGATGGTGACCCTTCAAGAAAACTAGTTTTTAAATTTGATGAAGTCCCATTTATCTATTTTTAATTTGGTTGCTGGTGTTTTTAGTATCTTATCTAAGAATCCTTGCCAAATCCAAGGTTCTGAAAGTTTACCCCTGTGTTTTTTTCTAAGAATTTTGTAGTTCTAGCTTTTACATTTAGGTCTTTGATCCATTTTTAGTTAATTTTTGCATATGATGTGAGGTAAGGTTTTGACTTCATTTTACATGTGACTTTCCAGTTGTCACAGAACCACCGATTAAAAAGACTTTTCTTTCCACATTGGATGGCCTTGGTGCCTTCTCAAAACTCAGTTAGCCATAGATGTGTGGGTTTATTTCTAGACTCTCAATTCCATTCCAGTGATCAATAGACCTAACCTTATACCAGTGCTACACTGTCATGATTACCATTGTTTTGTAGTAAGTTTGAAATCAGGAAGTGTACATCCTCCAACTCTGTTCTTCTTTTTCAAGATTGTTTTGGCTAATCTGGGTCCTTGCCATTCCATATGAATTTTATAATCATCTTACCAATTTCTACAAAGAAGTCAACTTCTTTCTTGAAAAAAAATAAGTAGGTAATAAAACACATTTCATCTTAACACTTGAAGGATATTTTAAAGTCGAGCATACCAATCAAGCAGAACAGATTACCTTATACTTTTGGCAGGAGCACACAAGAAAACGGAAAATGTTTTTAAAATTTTTTCAGCCAAGCAGATTCAGCACTATCAGAAAATTCAATCCTATCTTCCTGGAGAGGGAATTAGCTTTTAGACAGTCAAGGAAACACATTCAGATCCTGGGGTTAAAGATCACTGGGCATCATTTCCACTACTTTAATGAGCATTTATCCATCACCTCGCCCTCCTCCAATGTCTTGATTCCAATCTTCCCCCACAAGTCTAATACAGATAAAGCAGATGCAATATTTTAAAATGCTCATTCCCCTTTCTGACAGGCAGAGAAGGGTCTCAGAGAACCTCTGAAGCTTACTGGTTTTTGAAATTGGAGGAACTTAACATTCCAAGGAAAGAACACTGAGTTTGGGGGAAGCTGATAGTATTAGAAAATTATTGTTCTCTTGGCTTCTGACTGGGCTGGTTTATGTCAATTTTGTATATTTATCATAGCTGGGTAAAATATTAACTTGTCCTAAAAGGAAGAGCTCTAAACACTAAAAATAATTTTTCCCCAACTCATTTTATTTAGAAATTTCTGGAAATATTAAATTCTAAAATACTTCAATGATGCACCTTGGAATTTTTTTAATCAATAAAAGCACACAAATGTAGCCTCCCACCTCCCTTTCCTTAAGATAAAATTCTCTGAAAGATGTAACTTATTGATGTACTTGCAAACCAGTGACAATAGAAGTTTGCCACCCACTCAAAACTACACACAAAAATTATCTTCATTATTTCTATTCTTTCCCTCTAAATTCTTATTTTTATCCCCACCCCCACCCCCAGGAAAGTAAAACTGCATGAGCTTTGCTTTTCATAAGAGTATTTTTCTGCCAATAAGTGTAAAATTCATCTGATTTTTTTCCCACATGAATGATATATTAGTGGAGACACATGCTCCTCCAGGGGCTGGGCATTTGTAATCAGATCATGTGGCAATGACTTACTCTGTAGCCATTTAAATTAGCAGCATTATATGACAAGACCAACGGGTAGCAACTTGGTGGCCAAAAAAGAGTCAGGCCGCCTTGGGTTGAGCTTTCTTGATGTTATTCTTTAACTATGTGATCTGGGGGCAAGTTAATCTGGTTCAAATTCTTCATTGCTACAAATAGGATTTTTAAAATGTCCATCTTATAGCTTTGCTCTGATTATACTAAGAAAAGAAAAGAAAAAGAAAACTGTGTAGACTTTAACCTACAATAAGACTATAAAATATCCCCACAAGATTCATGTATTTTTAATGCAAGTTGCCTAATAGACTGAATTATACAGATAATGCAAAAAAAAATGCTTAATTCTGCCTTAAGTCTAACTCAAAAGCAATGTTTTAATCTTCCTTGTCTTTTAAAACCTATATATGATTTTTTGAAAGTACCTGAATGATTCCATATCACTAAGACTGATATATAGGGGAAATTCCACTGCAGGGTTTTCTGTCTGATGCTCTTCAGGGAACAGACTTCTCAAATCACACATTTAGCTATTTCTAAAATTAGCGTGCATTTCTCACTTGTTGCCACTAGATGGCACACAGATACATACATAAACCAATGAATTGTTGTACAGGAGGAAATCAATCTGGGTTAAAATAAGCCTTGTTAAAACCACATGGCCATAACATTTGAAATGGAGGAAGATGGAGAGTACCTGGAAAACCATTATCTTTTTGACAAGAAATGATATAGGGAATTAATCATTTAGCGATTGTATTAGTTTCCCAGCTGTGTTTAAACAAAGTACCAGGAACCCAGTGGCTTAAAAATAACAAAATGTATTACCTCACAGTGGAGGAGCCTAGACGTTGGAAATCAAAGCGTCGGCAGGGTTGATTCCTTCTTGAGGGAGAATCTGTTCCAAGTTCCTCTCCTAGTTTCCGGTGGGCGTCAGCGATCCTTGGCGCTCCTCAGCTAGAAGATGCACCCCCCCCCCCCACCTCCGTCTCGGTCTTCACACGGCCTTCTCTGTGTCTGCACGTGGCCTTCTGTAAGTCTAGCAGTCACCGGACTAATCCAGTATGACCTCATCTTAACGAATTACATCTGCAAAGACCTTATTTCCCAAGAAGGTCATATTCTGAGATGCCAGGTGGACATCGACTTGGGGGGACATTATTCAGCACAGTCCACACAGCAACACCCAAACTGGGCAGCCAGGTTTGGAGCCGCGCTGTGAGATGCATGGACAAGCCAGGTTAATGGAAGCATCGCGTCTTCATCTTGTGAAAAAGGAACAGTAACAGTAAGTGCCTCATAGTGCTGTGAGGAGTAAATGAGGCCGTACACGCCATGCACTTAGCGCCTGGCGCATAGTAAGTACTCGCTAAATATTAGCTCTTACCCTCGTTATTATTATTATTAGTGCAATTAAAAATGAGGCCTCCTACCTTACATTCTCTCCAGAGCCTGACATAAAGGGTTCTCTGGTCTGAGCAGAATGCATTTCTCAAAAGACCCGGCCTGGCTTCTGTACTGTTTCCCTCCAGCAAATGGTCTGCAAGCCTGTGTCTCAATTTTTTTTTTATCACTTATTTATCCAGCTTCCTGAGTCTCCTTTCCAAAAAGGATTTGTGATGGCAACGTCCTGGTGCTCTCTTCCTGCTTCCTCAGGTTCTAGAAGTGCCCAAGAACGGTCCCTACCTGGAAGAGCTAAGGGCCCCGCAGCCTTTTAGTAAAGAGGTAACGGGGGCAACAAGATGCAGCCACTGCCCAACCAGAAGCAGCACCAGCTCAGGACCAGGGGACAGGGTTGCACCCAAGTGCACAGAAGGGGAGGGCCAGGCTGGGTCTGGGCAGGACAGCAGAGGCTGTGATGAAGTAATCGCACTTGGGGCCCAAAGGCAGAAATAGATCTGGTGGATAGAAGTGACACTTGAGGGGAGAAGCCTCCCCTCCCAACCTCTGTGAGCCCCAAGGCACTCCGGAGGGAAGGCGTTCAGGGACAGACTGAGCACCAGCCAGTCAGAAGGAGAGACGCTTTCAGATAGAAGGTGGGACCAAAAAAGCAGTGAGTGAGGAGGAAGTGTCTCTTTCCAGGGTACCCAGGCTCAGTGAGCTCTGAGAGCCCCCACCTTGTTCCCTGGGTGCCTCAGCTTTCATCCTCTAAAAGCAAAAGCATCACCCCTGCCAGAGGCCTGCTCTGCCTTCCCCATTCCCTTCCTCATGGAAGGCCCTCCAGGCTTACCAGGCAGAGGCAGGGGTCTTTCTGGAGCCTTCCCTTCCCTTCTCGGTCTATGTCCTATGGGCTCAACAACTTCAGAGTCACATGAGTCCATCCCCTCTGCCCCTGCCCCTCCCTAGTGCCTAAGGAACAAAGCAGAACAAAGTCCTCGGTGTGAAACTCAAGGCCTTTATAACCTGCACCCTTGTCTACCTTTCAAAGCCTCACCTTTAGGTCCCTCCACAGGTACCCTAAACTCCCTCCGTGACAAACCATTCTGTAGTGACTGCTGAATGAATGTGGGAATAAATAAACGTGGCACCACAGAAGGAAGTTTAATGTTTCCAAATATTTTGCTGTCAAATTCTACCTCTTAATAAAACAAACACTCTGGGGTTTTCTTATTAGATTGACAGTCTATTGTGGATTTAAAAGAAACTTATCCTTAAAAAAAAAAAAAAAAAAAGGACCCTATCCATTGTGAGATTGCAACTTTCTCGGTCCTAGCATAGTACCTCACACAATGTTATTCGATGAATGGCAAGATCTAAATTCTCAGGCCCTGGGGACTTCAAGATTGAGTTTTCTTCCAAGGTTGGGTCTTTGACACAGAGCCTGACAATCTGTCTTGTACATGGAAGGAGCAGAAGTGACTGACCTGGATTAATGCACCTGCTTCCACAGCAAGAAGCCCATGATAGACAACTGACACAAGGGGCGGGGGCTCAGAGGGGGAACTGAGGCCAAAGAGGAAGTGACATGTGCAGGGAGGAGACAGATGAGGGGCTAATGCTGGTTTGTGGCCGGAGCCTGCTGTAAAAGTCCTGGAGACGAATCCCAGGGTGGATTAAGTCAGGTGACATATGAAGACATCCACGCTGGAGCCCACGTGGCTGGGGCACTCCTCCACATGGGCCTTCTTCAAACTGAACTCTGTACCCCCAAAACCATACGTTGAAGCTCTAACTCCCAGTGTGATGGTATTTGGAGACAGGGCCTGTACGGAGGTGATTAAGGTTAAATGAGGCCGTAAGGGAGAAGCCCTAATCCGATAAGATTAATGCCCTAAGGAGAGGCATAGACACCAGAGCATGCTGTTCCCCTCTCTCCCCTCCCACCTGCTGTGCACACAGAGGACAGGCCATGTGAGTCATAGCAAGAGGGTGTCTGCAGGCCATGAAAAGAGCTGTCACCTTGAAATAAATTTGCTGGCACCTTGATCTCCAACTTTATCATAGTCAGTTTGGGCGGTTTTAACAAAGTACCATAGACACAGGAGAAACTGGCCTATGAACAAGAGAAATTTATCTCTGGAGATGGGGAGGCTCAGGGCAAGATGGCAGCAAGGTCAGCTGAGTTCCCTCTCCCCACTGGCTGCAGACAGCCAACCTCTCTTTGTATCCTCACGTGGTGGAGAGAGAGCCAGCGAGCTCTCTGCCCTCTTCTTACAAGGGAACTCCACCCTCATGACCTAATTAACCTCCAAAAGGCTCCATCTCCAAATACCATCATATTGGGATTAGAATTTCATCATGTGAATTTTGGGGGTAACACAGTCAGTCCACTGCAGACTTCTAGCCTCTGGAACCACAAGAAAATGAGTGTGTATTGTTTAAGCCACCAAGTCTATGGAATTTTGTAATGGCAGCCCCAGCAGACTAGGACAGGTCTCCCTGGAAGGACCAGGCCCTGCACCAGTGTAAGAAGCACTCTGGTCTTCCTGTAGAAGATTCGCAGCATGGTGGCTGCAAAAGACAGCCCCTGACACACACACAAACACACACACACACACACACGAGGTAAAAGAACCAATCTACAACCACGAAGGACTGAGTATTAACCAAGCAAAGCAAAGGAAGAGATCCTGGAAGTAATCCTGTGCAAGACACCCATGGCCAGATCTCTCTCCAAGGAAGCTATTGAGGGAACCTGCAAGGCAGGGCATTAAAGCAGTGACTTGTGCAGTTTGTGGACTCAGAAACATCAAAATTGTCAGTCACGCTGTCCCAACATGATTGGCTTCCAGGTGTCTGCCAGGTCCTTACTTGTTACTCACCCACTTGCTGGCTGACCGTTGCTGGGCTGCTTCTACTTCAAGATCAACAGTCTTATCTCCATGACCATGAAGCTTCCTGATTCCGTTTTGCTTCGCTTTGGAGATCTGCGGAATTGGAGCCACCATGAAACCAGGCATCTCTGGGTCTCTGGCATGTCTGATCAATGCAGGATCACCTTCCATCTTTTTCTCTTTGCAGAAAATCCCTTTAACAACGTTACTGCATCCGTAAGGATGCCATTAAGGAAACTGCTTCCTCCTGTCAATCTTTTTGACTTTTCTCCATTATTCAAAGAGAATTTATTTACATGTCTGCTAAGAGTTAATGATGCCAGATTATAAAAAACATTTTTGAAAACTCTCTGGTCATGAAATATGCAGGTTGATGTCTGGCCCAACAAGTTCCCCAACATTGGAACAATAAAGTGACCCGCAGTTAAACCTCACGGGTGTAGAAGACTGGAAACAACCTCCCCTCCGTCTGTGAGCAGTGACGATGCTTGACTTTTTAACCACTACAAAAAGCAAATATGTTTTCTGTTGAAATCTACTGGATCGATCATTTCTATATTCCTGCATCATTGCAGGAATTTTGCATCATGGCCAAAGGGGTATTTTGACAATGTTCTAGGTAGACACTTGCACCAAAATAATTCATCTACCATTGCATAAACTTTAAAGAATGTCATCCAGAACCTTGCATCTGTTACTCTCAAGCAGTTTGCGGTACACTTACAGTTAAACCACTAAACTGGGGGCTGGGGGGTCAAGATGGCCTGTGCAGGCTTTGGGGAAGTACAATAGGGGATCTGTGAACCCCAGGGTGGTGGAAAGCTTCATGCACCAGGAACCTTGGAATCTGGCTTTCCCTGGCCACTGACTGATCCCGTTGGATGACCTGGGAAACATCTCAGTTTCTCTAGCTACAGAGGTTTTGAATAATTAATTAAATAATCAAACAAATGTTTAGTTACCAGTTTACTGTTTATATAACAAACTAGTTAAACTTATGCAGAAAATCTTATTTTCTGGCAGATTTTTTTCAGGATTAAAAACACAAAAAGAATCTTATTTAAAAAAATTATCTCTTCATGCATTAACAGAAAGCTTAGAGAAAACTGGATATATTGACTAATTAAAACTGCAATCTATGCCTCTAAACTAGATGAGGGCATAACAACGGGATTCTTGACTGCACTTCTAGCTTCTAACCACCAGGGGTCATGACTTGCGCTCTTTGGCAAAGAACAGAGCGAGCTGGCTGTGATACAAAATGTCAAGAGGGATATTCTCCTGGTGGTTTGAGCAAAGACCCAAAACCAAGAACAAAGGCACTAAAGGCCCTTCTCGGTTCACAGAGCTGACAGCCTCTGCGTGCAGCTGGAGCCCATAGCGGGACCTGCAGGCTCACCACGACTCCCCAGTGCTACCTGAGCTCCAAGAGCATCCCGCCCCTCCTCAGATTAGACAAGAGCAGGGAGGGAGTCTCACTTGGGCGAGGAGAGCAACCCTGGAGAGAATTGCGACCTTCCTTGTGGGGAAGGCAGACCCTGTCCCTCCCCCATGCGTGCGAACACACACACACACACACACACACACACACACACACACACACACACACACACACACACACACACAGAGTCATGAAAATCATAGACAGATGTGACGTCTAGGGGGCGCAAGAGAGCTTTAAGAGGAGTTTGAACTTGAAATTTAAAAATGAATAAAACTAAGTCAAATGCTAAAATAAGATTGGGATAAATCGAAGTGACTGTACACTCAATGGTTACCCTCAGGGTGGTGCGCAAGCACTACCTCTTTTTGAAAAGTGTCTGCTCTCTTTCCCCTAAACCTGGATTTGCAGTGAACCAGATCACCCAAAACAGCTGGGAAAACAAAATACACACACACACACACACACACACACACACATATATAAACTGACAGTTCATGGAACTAGTAAGACAAACCTTAAATATGATAAAACTCATAATTTTGTTTGATAAACAGATATAAATTCAACTTTATGAAGGAAGATTCTAATGATAGACTCTTTAGGCAGTCAGAGTGGGTGTGGAGACAAGGCGAAAACATGTGCCAACCCCCATGGGGCGGGTCAGACAGGACCTGTCATGGTCAGCCTGACTCCCTACCTACAAAGAGTGAAGCTTGGCTTAGGCAGTCTCTGGGGTGCCCTGCCACTCTCAGATTATAAAATCATCTTTATTAAAGCACATTCTCTATTTTTCACATCCTTTAAAAAAGCACATAAAGTTGCACCACACTGAAAGTTTCAGCTCTGGAAGGAAGGCAAACCAGACTCTTGGACTCCAGTGTCTAGAGAGGAAGGCAGCGGCTTCCTACCCAAAACAGGTGGTGCCCTCCTCCCTCCCGCCTCCAACCTGCCAACGGCCCGAGATCCAGACGTTGTTTCCTAGCCAAGTGCTTGGAACTCAGAACCCCAGAAAAGCACAGTGACTTATCAGTGTTGTGTGGCTGGTTAATGAACTTGGACAACAGACTGGTTCTCCTAAGTGCCTGTCCAGAGCTGAAAGTTAATCAGATTCACTCACACGTTACAGAGAATAGTGAGGACAGTGCCTCCCCAGAGAGACTCCCTCTGCCACAATCTCATCCAGTCACCAGCAGATCCAGATGCCATTTCCATGGCCACTGCCCCTCCCTGGACCATCTCCTTTCTTATGTTTGTCTCCACTTCAGTGCTGGCCTCCCCATGCCTGCTGTGTCTCCCCTCCCTCCTCGACTCCTCCCAAACGTAATAGTAATATTCTCTGCAGCACTTTACAGCGGACAAAAGGCTTTTTCCTGAGAGCACATTATCTAAATCCCACCACAGTTCGAGCCTGTGGTTAGGGACCAATCCCATTCTACAAATGAGGGTACTGAGGGTGGGGAGAGGGGGACACTCCCAAGGTGGCAAAGTTAGTGTTGAAAACAAGACAACAGGCTAAAAAATTGACTCTTTCTGTTACTGAACCAAACCTGGGTCTGCTCACGCACAGTAAAGCCAATCTACTGACATCGGGCCATGGTGAAGGAAAGGACAGTGTTTATTGCAAGGCACCCAATGTGGGGCCAAGCAAGGAGAATGGGCAGCTCATGCTCAAAAGACCCAAACTCCTCGAAGGCTTTCGGAGAAGGGGTTTTAAGGGTGAGGTGAAGAGAGGGTTGCAGGGTGCCCGATCAGCTCATGAACACTCTTCTGATCGGTCAGTGATGAGGGAATCGAGCCTCAGCATCATCAGCCCGGAGGTTCCAGCTGTCGGGGGTCTGTGTGCCTGTGGTCAGCATGCAGTTAACCCCTTCCACCTGGTGAGGGTGTTAGTATCTGCAAAACACCTCAAGGTTACTGCTCAAAGTGTTTGTTATCTACAGCCCTTGAGGAGGAACTAAAGGTCTTTAACTTCGTTTTATGGCTAAACTATTATTATTTTGTCTTGCCTGACTGTCTTCCTTTGTTTCTGCATTTTCTCACTTCTTTGATTAAATTTGCTCTTTGGGATTCAAGGGAAGGTCTCGGAGGCTAAAGCTTTTCTACAAACAACAGGCAGGCAAGGCATGTGGGGGTTCTGTCCCCAGGAAGGCTCCACAGTGTTCTGTTCTATTTCAGTTAATGCTGAGTCCCACATCTCCAAACCAAGACTTAATTACAGTTTCAGCTCTCCCAGAAATGGAAGCTTAAACCAGTCAATCGGGAATCAGCACTAGTTAGGTAATCTGCCTGATAGACCCCTGACACCCACTAAAGGAAGGTAACCTTGCAAAAACCAATCTATTTTTTTTTTTTGCAAGTCCCTTGTTCCTGCTCTCTTCTTCCTATAGAAGTTTTTAACGTGTACAGCTTTTCAGAGCTCCTTTATATCTGCTAGATTGGATGCTGCCAGATTCACATTGATTTTTACCCAAATAAACTCTTATAATGTTTAATATGCCTCAGTTTATCTTTTAACACTAGTAAATGGTAGACATGAGAATATATTCTCCATCTTTGTCTCCCCCATCTTTTTCTTCACTTTCTTTAAGATTGTGATGTTTTAAAATAAGAAATTGTGCCTCATTACCAAAAAGTGTGTGTGCACTTAAAATGCAAACTGTGTTAGTTATGGGTGTTTGACCTTATCACCCACCTACTGATAATTTGCCCCCTGATGACAACACCATTGTTCTTACTCTAATTCACTTACATCCACAAGAAAGGTGGCCATTTTTTGTCTTTTGTTGTTGTTGTTCTTTTCTCAATGACTTGAACAGTGCCTGACACTTAGGCTCAAGAAAGAGGTTCAAGAAAGATCAGTTGGGTGAGCGAATAAGCCAACCAGTATATACATACTAAAAAAAAAAAAAAGCCAGTGTAGACTCCTTTAGAATTAGAAACATAGCCAAAGGCATTCATCCTTGTGAAAAGTTATTTTTAAGTAAGATAGAATGATTCTAAAAGATAAATTTTAAACGTGATGAGAATTGTGATTTGTGATTTTTGTTCAGGTTATTTATCCTTTCTTTCTTTTCTCCCCCTCTTTCCAATGCCATTGCTAGCATTGCCCAAGACAACACTTCCCCAGTTCCAGTCTGAAGGTCAAATGAGAATCCAAGAGTTTATATATGCTTGTGTGTGTGGACCCGTCTGTGTGCCTGCGTGTACACACAGGCATGAGTTATTGAGGGAAGAGTTGGGAGCAGGTGATGGACAAGTAAGAATGGAAAAGGAAGGGGGAAACGGCAGGAAGCAGCCTCCCACCTCTTTGCCACTTAAAGAAGTTGATATAAAAGCACATATATTCAGGGAAAGGTTGCTTCCACCGCCAATGGGACAGGTTCCAGGATGATAAGGAAGGGCCTCAGCAGACAGCCCTACTACAAACCATTTAGGGGACAGTCTGAATCTTGCGTTTTACAAAAAGCTCTCATCTGGAACCACTGTCTCAAGTGTCTTTCTTTGCATATCACATAAACAATTATTCTAATGTCGTCACGTAAATTGACTCCGAGGGCAAAACTTCTCCCAGCATTGCATTGCTGATTTTTCATGAAGCCTTAAACAAAAGCCTCTTTGTTTGAGAGATGTTTACAAAAATCATGTCCATCGCATGGGGTGCAATGAACTGAAAATGAATGAATCAGACTGAATTTTAAAATCATTTGGTAAAAATAAATGGATGTGAGTATAACCATGACTGATCCAGCCCAACCATTCCCTTGTTCCATAAGATTCTATCTGGGACTGGGTCACTTCTCCCTCACCCCTTCCCCCTCCCCTCACCTGTCCCACTTCCTCGGTTGATAGTGACGTGCAAGAAGGAATACCTGCCTACCTCCTCCCCACTCTGAGGAAGGGCACGCGGCTCGTTGCTTGGAGCTCTGCAGACTGCCGCCCTAGGAAGGAAACCCGCCGTGTGATCACTGCAGGGCCTGCCTCCAGCAAAGGCCACCTTGGAGAGGTCAGCTGAGCTTCGGGAGAATGGGATGAGGTTGCCGTTTTTTAGATCATGGAAATGCACAGCTACTATTTTAGAGCATTGTTAAGAAAATGTGGGTAAGGCCTTCATCACCCCAATCATCATAACATCTAATATTTCCATAGCGCTCTCTCAGAGGTGGTAAATTATTGGTCCAAATACCAAGCTTGGCCAGGCTTTTGGTTTTTGTTTAATTAGTCACCATCATTTAAAATTTGGGACACCTTAGATTTTAAAAAGTGGATTTCCACCTTCTCTTTAAGAAATAATAAGCTCTTCTATTTCAGGCCTGTGTTTCTTCATGAAACAAAATCTCTGGAGTCGAGTGGCAGCTCACCTTCTCCGACAGGGCGTGGTACCTCTGGTTCACCACAGGCCCCACCGCTTTCTCTTGTGTGGCACACAACCCACCACAACTCATTCATGTTACCTGCCTGAACCATCTGAATCTGCACCTTCTGATTTTCACTCAACAAAATATTTCTGAAAATGTTCTTTTTACTGCTAATTAGAAACCCACGTGTGCTCGTTGTTAGTTTATGAAACATTGTGCATCTGTAACTTGCAGTTAACGGTATTTCCACAATGAATGTCTTTACCACGTCCCTTTAGTCTTGAGACATATAATGGGACATCGAATGGTATTTTTCTTCTTGTCTCAGAATGTTTAAATCCCAGTGCTGAGGGTAACTAGTGCTCATGTCCTCAAACCCTAGAGAAGGGCTGCTGGGCATATTTCATGAGAATCACAGAAAGATACAGAAAGCCATCCCCCAGGCCTTCACTCCTATGTGAAGGGAGTCCATGTAAGGAAAAGCACTGAAATCCAGAGGGCAGACATCAAAGAGCCCTGGGGAGACAGCTGTGGTTCCTCCCACTCTGGAACCAAGGAAGGGGGAGCTCAAAAGCATCTCTTGGAGAGGTTAGAAGTGCCTGCAGGGAGGGGGTCCTGACATCAATCTCCTTATCTGGATGCAGCCAAGAAGCAGAATCTCACAGGCTCATGCTTCCAAGGAGGACCACAGGGAGGGAGCACCTGGGATAACTTGCCATGCCTCCTCTTGACTTGGGAGCATGCCTGAACAGAGCTGCGGTCCACTTATCACCTGGAGATGCTTTCAGGCAAGAGGCGAAGGAGGCTGAGCAGAAAGGGCAGCAGTGGGGTCACCTGCACTCTCCCCCAAGGATGCTTGCATATCCTAGGGCGTCCAGAAGTAGGTGAGTTTCAAGACTGTTTTAATCTAGTGGCTCGTTAGTCACTAAGGGCTCAGATTCTTTCCCTTTACTTCACTTTCTGAAAAATTAAGGCCTCTGAAAGCTGCCTAGAATTCTGGTTTCAAGATGTCATTTCCTAGGGTTTCATCTGCCTCTGCTCCATCCTGAAAGAAAGCGTGTCAAGGTCTCAGCATTTCAAGAAAGGGTCCTGAGATGCACTCCTGTTGCCTCAGTTAAGGGCATACTCCAGGCTTGAGCCAATGACCGTGCACAGAGGAGTTGTTGAGAGGGTGTGGGTGGTGATGGGCTTAAGCTGGTTAGCATCCATCTCAGAAGCAACATTTGAGCTTTAAGGGTAGAGAAATCCAACTGAATGAAAACCAGTTGGAAACAGGGAGTGAATGGAGTAGGCCACCAATATTTGTGCTCTGCAGAAGCATTAAAGATATTTAAGTAAGGAGTGACACATCCAGTCATGGATTTGCAGTCATTTTGGCTGCAGTATGAAATTTGATATGCAGGAAGGCAAGACTGGAATGGGTATCTTTCCTATGAACAAAACCTTTGCTATATTTGAAAGTAAAATCTTAGACTTTAATATGTGCCTTGGTAGTTACATCAAAACTTGAAGCAGTGAAGAAATGAAGGCAAATATTTCCCAACATTGTCAAACATCTCTAAGTACCGCTGACGTGTCTTCAACCTATTAAAACCACTTCTCTGAAAACCCTGCTGTCAACATGGATACAACTTCCTAGCTAAAAAGCACTGAAGATAGGTGTGTCATAACTAGATCTACAGTAGTTTGACTTGCTTTCAAAAGAAATAAATATCTCAGCTCCTATTTGCACCTAAATGCATACTCATTCACACACACACACTCATGCACTCACATGTGCTTACATACACTCACACACCGACACTCATAACCACACACACAAATGCACATTCACATGCACACTCATGCACTCACAGACAGCCACACACAATCACACAGAGTCGCACTCTCATGCACACACTTTCTTACACATGTAAATATGTGAGCGCCAAGGCGCAGAGTGCCATGTATTACTCTGAGGGACCCAGAATGGAAAAGGAAAAATGATGACTATTTATTTGGGTTTAAATTTTTTTAAATCTTGCTAGTTTACTTTTTTTATATTTCAAAGAGAAAGGGGAGATCAGTAACCAGCGCCTGACAGTCGTGCGCTCTGCGTAGCTACACACTCGTCCCAGGGAAACTCACTGCTGGCGGAGCTGAAGCCCCGGACATGATCCTTAAACCATCGGCACAGATTCAGACCTCTCCCTCTGTTATGCCAGGAGACTCTCCTCTCAGGGAAGCCTGGGTGCACAGGCTGAGGACAGAGGGTGGAAGGGAGGAGACGTGGGCTGTCATCTCCACAGCTGCTGCTTCCGTGGGGTGGAAGTGAGGAAGAGCTGGCGGCACCCGTGCTCAGAGACTGACAGCACCAGCCCGGCCTCAGGAAACTAAAGGCTTTGTGTTGACAAAGAAGACACACTCTTATCTATTTCAGAATTTACACCCTTGATTTTGATTTTCTTTTTGCACTGGCTTGAATAAAATCTAGTAAGTAGACATACTGATGTCAAATATGACAATATGATCTGTGACAGTTTTCATTCCAACCCTAGAAGAGCCTAACAAGTAGGTAACCTGTATGTGAGCTTATGGCTCCCCACCTTTACTTCTTGTGCTTTTAACCGCAACACTGAAAGGTCTCCCCACTGACCCCCAGATTCCTAGGGTCTTCCACAAAAGTACTCCATAACAGCAAAATTCATCTTAAGCCTTTGCCTGTTATTCCCTGTTAAGACCTAGAAATTCTAAGCCCTAAGCCATTAGGACACAGCTCTTTGCCAGAAAAGCCATTATAGCATGGACGTATGCGTATTTAACTTGTGTAAACCGAATCATACACACGTAGAAAGACAAAATAGAAAATACATATTTATAGAAACACAATCCAAGTACCTCTCCTCGTGTTCAGGAGAAGTAGCAGTAATCTAGTCCAACTCTGGAATGAAAAATTGCTACCTGGGGCTTATCAAGAGGCAACAGATACACCAGAAATTGACACACTGTAACTGACTATATACTTCAAGAAAAAAAAAAAAAAAAAAAAGAGGCAACAGAATCCACGGAAAACAAGGTCCACAGTGTTTATAGACCTAGCGCCATGCAACTCCACTGTAACTCAAGGCAAAGAATTAACATGTGATAAAAGCTTAACATTTTACCCCTTATGAGTCATTTTCTAGTTTAACAGGGCTTTTCGGTGCTCAGTACCAGACTGGAGTGACAGTAACTCCCTCTCACCTGCAGGATAGGAAGTGACCACAGCATGGCTCGCCTGCTTCGTCTCCCTCCCCCAGGCCTCTAGTCTTCATTCTGGAACCTGTCATACACTTTCTTTCATTTTCTGACTTCATATTTTTTCTACTAAAACAATAGAAACTCACAGAAAGCTGAGTTCAAAAAATAAAAAGTAGCAAAAAGAAATGATACGTACATTTTCCTTCTAGCCTTTCATGTACATAGAAGATGAGCTCATTCCACGCGGACAATTATAGTCCCTTACTTTTCTCTTAACGCTGTAACATAAGCATCTCCCCACAACGTTAAAATCTCTTTGGAAACGTCATTTAAGAGGGTTACGTAATAGACCACGGTGTCGGGCATATAAGTTGCGCCTGTTTTTCGCTATGACAATGTGTACTGATCACATGCCCTTCACACTTCCCTGCAACCGTTCTGTTGTCACCTGCCTGTCACATCTTTCCCTCTGCTCTCTGCCTGGTAAACTCCACACACCCTCCAAGTGCCAGCTCAAGCATGACCTGTGCTGCCTCCTCACCTGCTCTGTAACTAACTCCTCTGGGTCGGCTACTTTCTGTTCTGGGTCTCTACATCACTCCACGTGTATCTCTATTACAGTACCATCAGCACTATGTACTATTAGGGTGTTTGGCATCTCTCCCACCACAATCCGAGCTTCCTGACTACAGAGTCACATGCTTTTCATCTTCCTAACCATATCACCTAGCACAATGCCTCACACATAGTAGGTGCTCCTATTTGCTGGATATAAGAATTTCAGGCATTTTAGCTGAGCCTTTGAAGCCCCGGGGTGTTTTTTTTCCCAGAACTCCCCAGTTGTAGTGTTGAGAAATTATGTTCATTCATTCCTGTACCAGAGGCCTGGCTGGCAGGAATAATTCGGTAGGTACTGGAGAGGAAAATGATTGTATTTCAGGGAAAGGGATCTAGTTGGTGCTAAAAGCACCAAACCAGTAACCAAAATTGGTCCTGATAACTGCTTCAGAGGTAAAGGCAAATCAGGTTTTGTCACTAGGAAGGGCAGATCTGTGAGAGTTTTCTTAGACCCTGGAAACTGCAGAAATGGCATTTAATGTGAGTATAAGAAAAGTCTGCTGGGGCGGGGAGGGTGGAGCTCAGTGGTAGAGTCCATGCCTGGCATGCCCGAGGTCCCCAGGACCTCCATTATAAATAAACAAACAAACAAACAAACAAACAAACAAACCTAATTATCCCCCTATACACCCAAAACAAAACCAAACCAAAAAAAGTCTGCTTACACCCTAACCTCCATTATGTGCCTCACTTGTGCTCACTGAAGGCTCTGGATTTTGCTTCGGTTCATAGTTTCCGTATTCTCACCCAAAGCCTAGCATGAATGGCCTCTATAATTGATTCCTAAATTCACTCATTAAGTGTTCCATCTGGGAGTTCTCACATGGGTGAAAAATAATCATTTTTGCTTAAATCCGCCGTACAACTTCTCTCTATAAATTTTGGGTATGCAGGCAACGTTTGGTTCCCTTCAGCGGGGCTGGGAGGACAGAAGGTGAATCCTTTGTATGCAGAGCATTTCCAAAATGAGGCTGCCTTTTGTGCGGGGCTTTCTCGTGACCAACCTCCCTCCAGGTGGAACAAAGGGAGTGTCTGAATCTGTGGCCACGCTGGACCAGGGTCAGCTGTGGCTCTGGTACGGAGGTGTGCAGCTTCCTGGCCAACGGCTTCCTGGCCCTGCCAGTGCTTCTGCTCCTGAGCTCTGCCCTTCTCAGCGAAGGAGCGTCTGCTGCTCCCACCACCTCCTACAGCCCCAGGACCCATGCGGCGCCATGAGCTGAGCTCACACGGTGTCCACCCAGGGGATTGACAGGGAGGTTTCTCTACCCAGGTGTTGCCCAGTGAATTTAACTCGATATTCACACAAATGACTTCACTCAACACTATGTCTAGAGGGAAAGTACACGTTTCCCCCAAATTTCCTTAAAACAGCCGCACAGGCAGAAAGGTCGTCCAGCAATCCACAGAGACTATAGTAAATACCACACATAAAGACTCAAAGGTGCTAAAATAAATCACAGGATGCTTATTTTTTCAGTCACACTGTATTCTCCATTCTCACCTCTGTTTTCACAGAATCTCCACAAAAATCCCCACAAGGAAGGCCCATGTCAGGGGTGGTCATCTCTCTGGCCTGACACACATGCCCATCAACATGGGGAACAGTACCCCCTACCCTACAAAGTGAAAATATTTCAAGAGACCCACCATGACCATCTGTCCCAGTACAGGAAGCTACAGACATGTCCAAGTGACCATTGTATCTTGGTAAAAGCCAAAATAAATTTAAGTTCCTTGATTCATAGTCTGAATCCTGGGATTTAACCTTAAGAATTAAGCTTAATTAATTAAGAAAAATAATCCAAGAGAAAGGACAATAGATTACAAATGTCTATTTCAGCATTATTTGGGAGGGTGACACAACGATCCCCAAATGGGAAAATGATGAAACAAAGCAAGATATTTGCACTTTAGGATGTTATAGACTGATTTCTGGAGCCACACAGATCAATAGAATGGATACTGCCTTAGAAAAGTCTAAATTCTATGTGCATAGAATTTCCATGCACATGCTAAAAAGGAGCTACTCCACCCTGCACCTTACTTACCCAGAGGAAAAAAACTGCTACCTCTTGTACGTATGTGAATGAACAGCCTTGTCAGGTGAGAGCAGCGCCTGGGAAAGGCTGGAGCTGGCAGGGTGCCAGGCTCCCATAAGATAAGGAAAGTGGGGACCAGCTGGCAGCCACAAACATTTGGCCTCTGGGAAGAGCCCCAGGAATGTCAGGCACTGTAGTAAACGGTGAAGGAAGGCGTGTGGGGACAGTGCAATGCCAGCTGTGCCCCATATGAGCCAAATGACCAGCTGGGCCAATCAGGAGCTGTCCTTGGACACACGTATATGGAAAAGAGCTGGAAAAGAACACGGTAAATAAAAACAATGGGTTTGTTAGTGTACTAAGATTATGGACTCATTTTTCCCTTTAGAGTTTCTTTTCTGTTGTTGATAGTGAGTGTTGATAGTAAATATTTCAAAGCTGTATTTCAACAGGCTTTAAAAGAGTGGCACATTCTGGTGGATGGAAACACCATGCATGCCTATTTAGGTTATGGATCAGAAAGGGACTCCCAGCAACAGGGAATTTTGGAATGTTCAGGGGTGAGGAAAGAGCCCTGTTTTCATTTATCAACAGTTTTTAACATCTCCTGCTTCCTTCCCTTTCTAAAGCACAATGTCAGGAAAAATTACTCCCCCGCAGCCATCTTGTCCTCTTCCCAGCCACTTTTGTGTCTCCTTTGCCATTCACCAGCTGTACTACATCTCAGATTTAATGTGGCTGTTTGTCAAATCCAAACAGCTACCTTTTACCTCTGTGTTTAGGACAAACTACATGGGGTCAAGTTCCCTCCATACTCTTCCTTTAGTGACATTCCTTTGGTGAAGCCCCAGGCACACCTTATGGCAGTGAGGGTCAAGTGTTGATTCTTGCTAACTTAAACAGCCCTCTCCCTTTGAAAAATATCTGAAGAATGAAGAAAAAGAATTCAGTTAACTTTCTCTTGGGTTTTATGCTAATAGCCTGACCTCTGAGAGAACGATCATACTGCCAGGACCATGATTGCTTTAGAGCGTTTAATATTAATAAAATGCAACAAATTACTCATTCAATAGATACTCATTGAGACCCGCCATGAGTAGTGATAGTAACTGAGTAGTGACAGAGCCCGGGCGAGGATCCAGGTTCACTTGCTCAACGGATCAGGTCCTTACTCCTGAGCGCCCCACGTGGGCGCTGACTCTGGGCAATGCACTCTTCTAAGGCTGGAAGTATGGCAACGTTTGTACTCCACACACTTATAGCCAATTCGGTTGCCTAAAGTTTCCTGTCTTCCTCAAACCAGCAGCTTCCCTGGACAACAAATCAGACAACCCTCCCTGGAAACTGCTTCCCACAACCATCACTTGGTACCCGCCCCCATACATGCACCTGTACTTCCATTTGCTTTTGATTTCCTTACGTTTAGCTACAACTAAAAAGCTTTCCTTGTGAGGAAAGAAATGTTTTTGGCAATTGTGCTATCTACTTTGAACTTGTTTCTCTCAAGCTGTCGGCCTTTCTCTCTTCCCCACTGCGAAACTGACTAAAACCAGCGTGAAGCTGACAGATTTTTGTATAGAGACCGGACACAGCATAAAAATGTCTGAGATTTTTGTTCCCTCTTTTAACACAAGGGATCTTCCAGTGCATCCTTTTCTTATTACCATTATTCACCAAAAGGTTTTCTTACCCAAAAAGATGATTCAGAACTAGGAATTTTATTCAACCAATTAGTCTCAAGCCGCACTCTCCTGGGGAATGACTTATACCCTGCACGCAGTATTAAGCCCTTTGCTAAATAAAAAAAAATATAAATAAAAAATAAACCCTTTGCTGAAAAATAAAGTAAAAAATAGATTCTTCAGATTTTCTTGGCTCATTTGAGTTTACTCAACCCATAGCGCATTTTCCAGTAAGAAGTGGCAGGATATTCATCCTGCTCTGCTAAGAAAGAAAAAAAAAAATACAGGAGGAGACACAGACCTTTAAAATAGCATCCATGACTATTACTCAGCCAGAAGAAAGAATGGAATAATGTCGTTTGCAGCAACATGAATAGACCTAGAGATTATCATACTAAGTGAAGTAAGTCAGACAGAGAAAGACAAATAGCATATGATATCACTGATCTGTGGAATCTTAAGAAATGATACAAATGAACTTGTTTACAAAACAGAAACAGACTCACAGACACAGAAGACAAACTTATACCAAATGGGAAAGGGTAGGGGGAGGGATAAATTAGGAGTTTGGGATTAATAGACACACACTACTGTATATAAAACAGTTAAACAAAGACTAACTGTGTAGCACAGGGAACTACATTCAGCATCTTGTCATAATCTACAATGGAAAAGAATCTGAAAAAGAATATCTTTCTATGTAACTGAATCATGTGGCTGTACACCTGAAACTAACACAACATTGTAAATCAATTATATTTCCATTTAAAAAATAACACCCATGGCGGGAGCAGACACACTCCCGGGAGTTGTGTCTTGCTCAGACTCATGTCCACCAAGCCAAGCACAATGCCTATTTCACAGCAGATGCTCAATACATGTTCGCCATATAAATCCACGAGCAAGCAGATGCTATGCCCTGGTACCAGCTCTTTGTTGGAAGAGAGGCTGGTGGATAGAGGTGCTCCGTCAATAGCCCTACCCCATCCGTGGTCCTGGCCAGCTGAAGACAGCAGAGGGTCATGTGTGGAAGGCACCTCACCCCACAACCTGCACCCACTGCAGACTCAACCTCAAGAGGACTCTGTCTGGACATGAGGGTCCTCTGAAAGATAGGTCCAAAGAAGGTTCTGGGTTCCCTCTAGTTTTAGAGGCCTGGGGACCCCAGGGCTACCTCTGGAGTCCAGGCTGGAGTGTGGGCCCACCCTATATCTCTCACAGCTGCGCCCAGAGGCTGCTGCACAGATTCCTGGCAGCTTCTTAACTGTAGGCTTTGGTTCCCAAAATTTTGTGTCCAGTCAGACAGCTTTCCTGGAGTTCAAACACATTTCACATTTTCCCTTGAACATCACCCCAGGGAAATCTCACAGAAATACCAGACTCAAGCCATCAGCTTTCCTCTGGAACATGCACTGCCTCTTGTGTGCCCCAATACCAGGCTCACTGTTTGTGCATCCCGGGGGTACCCCATCCTCCCTCAACACCCAACTCCCCGCATCTGTGAGTGGCAGTGGCTAGAGTCTCCTTGCACCTATTCCTTCTTGGAAAACTACTCACCCCTCAGGAGCCTACTCCGTGTCCTCCGTCTGCTTGCCTTTCCTCACTCTTCCAGAATGGGGTGAGCTTCCAGAGAGCTTTGTTCAGGGGTTCGACTAGCACTTGTAGCCTTTCTGCCAGCTTACCTGTCACCTCCTGACTGTGGCTGCCTCCTCCCAAGAGATTCTCAAACCCGAGGGAATGTCAAAATCATCTGAATAATTTTTGAAACAGAGTTTCCCAGGCCTTACACCTGGAGATTCAGACTCACTAGGTCTCGTGTGGACCCAGAGGTGCTGAATCTATAGGAGCTCGTGGGGTGATTCTGGAGCTCAGCCACGTGTGGGAGCCTCATCCTAGACACTAGCTCCGTCCGGTGCCGCTCAGCTCTCCAGTGCAGCAGGTGACAGAGCCTCACTGTGCAGGAGGGGCTCCGTCTTGGTCTGGAGGGAGTGTGGGTAAGTGGGTGGGGAGATGTCCAGTGGCTGTTGAGGGAGACATTCTGAACCACTGCAAGACTGAGAGGATCCTGAGAGAGACTCTCAAGTTAATTCAGAGCCTCTGGAAAAAGGCAGCAGAACTGAGCCCTATTTCCAGCTCCAGAGACCCCTGGCTTCTCTGACATGCAAAATGCACTTAATTTCTTGAAGATTCTCTCTCCTCCCCCTGTGCACTTCTTCCCATCTCCCCCACCTCCTCAAAGGCTTTTAGAAACCAGTAGCTTCTCCAGTCTCCTCCAAGCCCCAGATCACGTGTCTCCAGAGCCCGAGGGAATAATCTGGCTGAATACCAGGGAGTAACCGGGTATGTGTCCCATAAATGGGCCCGGATATCCAAAAGGCAGAGTAAGATCTCTGAATCAAACCTGGGCAAGGGATCCAACCAAACACAAAAACCAGTTTCAGAAAGGTGTGAAAAAGATGAGTTGGAGATGCGCGTGGCTGGTTTCCCGCTGTCAGGAAGGAGAAGGGTTCCTCCCATGGCGTTATCTCTGTCAGAGGCAGCCAGTGCTGGCTCCCCTGTGCGGCTCCCTGCCATCTGGCAGCATATGAAGGCCGCTGGGGGTTCTGTCTGAGAGCCATCTGAGTCCATAATTCAAATTCAAGAGCATTTTCAATGTAAAAAAGAGTAATGCTTGATTTAATTTTACTGCCTTGGGCTTGCTGGGTAGGGAGCAGGAGGGAAGTAGCGGGAGGAGGAGAGGCTGCAATTCTTCCCCAGAAGCGGTGGCATCTGCTCCTGGCGGGGAAGATGCCCAGGGCATTGCCTTTCCGTAGAATTACTCCCAGGCAGGAAAATAAAAACAATGCAGATTTTCTCCCCAATCTCCCAGCCTCTTCACATCTCAGGAAACAAGCTCTCTGCCATTGGGCAACTTGACTGGCTGTCCTGCAACCAACATCAGCCGTCACAGTGTCACAGTGCAAGGAGAAGGGAAACCTCCAGGGCCAAGCGGAAACAAACAGGAGAGCTCAAATGTGGCCGCCAAAGGGACCCTCCAGGTGAGCATGAGAGAGCATTGGATGGATTCGAGTCCAGCACATGGCTCTCCAGGGTCTGCCCGGGTTTTAGCGTCTGTTTTCACGTGGAGAGTACATCAGCTATTTCTACACGCAAATCTCACCTCCTTGGAAAAACAACCGCAAGATTAGAGCAAAAATAGACACACCTAAACGGATATCACTGAAATCTTCAATCAACATAAAGTCACAGCAATCCCAGAACCTCCAAAGGTTCCCAGGCAGAATGCTCCCCACACCAGGGGATGAGGAGAGGATGGACAGCCAGGCGGCTCCTCCTGCTCCCTTGCACCTGCAGACCCTACAGTGGTCTGGCTAGGGCCGCATGGGAAGACCAGTAATCCCCAGAAAGGCTGGTGACATGGCTTAGTTTGGACTTTGCAGGATTTATCACATGTCACAGAGAAGGAATTAATCGTGGTGCGGAATGTGGCAGTGAACAAGTCCTTCAGTGGTTTGTATAGTACATGTATGAACAGCCAGGCAATCTGTCTGCCAGGCCCATTGCCTGCTCTGGGATTCCAGCCACACCCACCCAGTTAGCTATTTGGCACCACATAGCCCTGCAACCCCAGTTCCAGCTGGCTGGGGGCCAAGGAGGAGTGCCTAACTGAAGAGCAGCCTGGCTCAGGGACCCTGACCAACAGGCACAGTTGTGACCTAATTAAGCTGATCAGATCTCATTGCTTGGGTCTTTGAGAGCCCTGCATTAGGGAAAAAAAGAATTAGCAGTTGATAGAAGGAATAAAACATTCTGCTTACCAAATATGCAGACATAGTTCATATCTAATCACCAGGGTGCCAAAAAATTATTTCTGAAATAATTGATATCTGTTTTATTTTATAAAAGAAATTAATCATCACAGAGGGAAAAAATCAGAACTTTTTCTAGACTTATTTATATTTATTTTAAATCTTCATGTGGCATTTACTTTGAAACTCAGGGTCAGGAGGCGGAGAGCAGCCTACACATTTTCTGGTCTAAATGTCTTAATGTGAACCTGAAAAACTACAAAGAGAAGCAGCAGGAAGAAGCCCTGAAGTAACAGGAGCCAGGAGTAGGAGAGGAGAGAAAATCAAGGAGCCAGAGGCAGGGCAAGAGGTGCAAAGTGAGGGGCCTGCTGAGTTACCCTGATGCCTGGGCAGCACAGAGGGAATGCAGGCGCCTGCTTCTGGGGAACCTTCCCGAAATTCCCGGTGCCCAGAGCTGCTGCTGTCACCTCAGTGTGGCCTAAGGCTCCCTTATTTCCTCATGGAGCCTTAACACCTTTCCTTTCCTTATTTCCCGAGAGCCTGAGTTGGTCTTTGCTTCTTGAAATCTATAAAAACCTAACTAAGGCATCATATTAGCAAATAAAAGGAATATATTCAGATATTATTATCAAAGCCAAAGGTAAGGAACTTTAAAGAGGGTAGACAGAATGTCATGATTTGTGTGGTTCAGTTGAGAGGCTTAATTTAAAAAGACCTTTGAGTTGAAAGACAAACGTTGAAGAATATAGAATACCTTCAGAAGATGGAGGCCACATGAATACACGTGAAACCATGTCTTAAATGGGCAACAATCTGAGAGCTAGGGGTGTGCCACCTGAAGAAGAGAAAACCCAGGGGGCTTCTGATGGATAATGTCCTGTGTCAGAGGACTATCAGGTGAGGAAGGCCTGGAATTGTTTCATGTGCCAAGAGGAAGAACTAGGAGCATGGAGAGCAAAGGTTTTATTTCAAAAATCGGAAAAGCTTATCAAAAATGCAAATTTTTCAGAGGATGGGGTGATCTACTTTTAAAAGTAATGAGTTGTTTGCCATGGAAAGTGTTCAAGGAAAAAAATGACTGTGCTTTGGCAGCAATGTTTGAGAGGGGATTAAAGAATTATCTTGATTCTGAGAATGTTTGAGAGCCAGACCCTTCCATCCATGACCTTTCCTATGTAGGGATCACAAATTCTGGAGCCTCACTACTCAGGCTTGTATCCTGGCTGACCCTAAGCAAGTTACTTAGCACATCTATGCAAATTTCCCAATCTAGAAATTGAGAAAATAGTAGTACCTATATTACAGAGATGTTGTGAAGATTAAACAAGATAATTCAAATAAAGATTTTAGAACAATGTCTGGCAACTAAGAAGTACTATTGTTGTTAAGAATTTGGTCTCCCATAGAAAACAGACTTGTGGTTGCCAGTGGGGAAAGGTGGGGTGGAGGGGTAAATTAGGAGTTTGGGATTTGCAGATACTAACTACTACATACAAAACAGTTAAACAGCAAGGTCCTATTGTATAGCACAAGGAACTATATTCAATACCTTATAATAGATTATAATGAAAAAAGAATATGAAAGGAATATATGTGTGTGTGTAATATATGTGTGTGTAATATATGTTTCTGTGTGTGTATATATATAACTGAATCACCAGAAATTAACATAACATTGTAAACTGACTACACTTCAATTAAAAAAAAGGAGGGGGGGGTGTTTGGTCTCCAGGACTAACTTCATTGTGCTCATGGTCAAACTAATTATAACTGTGAATGGAATATCTGCTCATCACTGAAGGAAGCAAATTTTAGAACTGCTTTGTAAGTGTCATTAAATTAGTAGATTAATGGTGAAAAATGGCTCTAGGTTTTGGAATATTTTCTTCTCCTTAATTATAAAGCCATGCATGACTTTAAAAAGAACAAAGAAAGGTAGGCCCAAGGGCTGTAATTGAATTCCACCGTTGGTTCAGTAAATATTTTGGGGGGTCTACCATGTGCCTGGTACTGTACTACTCAAAACAAATACAACCAAAGAAACAACTTGCTCCCAAAGGGCTTACTTAAGTCAGGGAGATAGACCATCAGTATTATAACAGGTAAGTGGCCAAGATGGAGGAGCAGAAAGACCTTGAGCTCACTTCCTTCTGTGAACACACCAAAATTACAACTATTTACAGAGCAGCTATTTATGAGAAAGACCTGAAAAGTAGCAGAAAAGATTTTCCACAACTAAAGATATACGAAGGAACCACAATGAGACGGGTAGGAGAGGCAGAGATCTGGTTCAGTCAAGTGGAGAAGTTGCAACTGATACCACAGAAATACAAAGGGTTATAAGAGATTTCTATAATTATACAGTAATAAAATGGACACCCTAGAAGAAATGGATAAATTCCTAGAAATGTGCAATCTCTCAAGACTTAGGAAGAAATAGAAAATATGAACAAGTTACCAGTAATGAAATTGAGTCTGTAATCAAAAAACTTCTAGCAAACAAAAATCCAGGACCAGATGGCTTCACAGGTAAATTCTACCAAAAATTTAAAGAAGAGTTAATACCTATCCTTTTCAAACTATTCTAAAAAATTGAAGAGGAAGATTTGCTTCCAAACTCACTCTATGAAGCCAGCATCACCCTGGTACCAAAACCAGACAAAAAGGCCAAAAAAGGAAGAAAATTACAGGTCAGTATCACTGATGAATATAGATGCAAAAATCCTCAACATAATACTAGCAAACCAAATTCAATATTGTATTAAAAGAATCATTCACCATGATCAAGTGAGATTTAGTGGAGGATGAAAAGATAGTTCAATATCCACAAATCAATTGATATGATATACCACGTTAACAAACTGAAAAATAAAAATCATATGATCTTCTTATAGATGCAGAAAAAGCTTTTGACCAAGTACAACATCCATTTATGATAAAAACTCTCAACAAATTGGGTATAGAGGAAACATATCTTAAAAATAATAAGGGTCATATATGGCAAGACCACAGCCAATATTATACTCAATGGTGAAAAACTGAAATCATTTCCTCTAAAATCAGGAATAAGGCAAGAATGCCCACTCCTGCCACTTTTACTCAACATAGTATTGGAAGTCCTAGGCATGGAAAAAAAAGAAATAAAAGGAATCCAAAATGGAAAGAAAGAAGTAAAACTGTCACAGTTTGCAGATGATATGATACTATACATAGAAAATCCTAAAGACACCACCAAAAAAACTATTAGAACTAATAAATGAATTCTGTAAAGTTGCAGGATATAAAATTAATATACATAAATCTGTTGCATTTCTACACACTAACAACAAACTATCAGAAAGAGAAATTAAGGGAAAAAATTTTATTTACAATTGCATCAAAAAGAAAAAAGTACCTAGGAATAAATCTAAGGAAGTAAAAGACCTGTACTCAGAAAACTATGACACTGATGAAAAAATTGAAGAAAACACAAACAGATGAAAAGACATACCATGTTCTTGGATTGAAAAAATCAATATTGTTAAAATGACCATACTACCCAAGGCAGTCTACAGATTCAATGCAATCCCTATCAAATTACCAATGGCATTTTTCACAGAACTAGAACAAAAAAAATTTAATTTGTTTGGAAACACAAAAGACCATGAATAGCCAGAACAACCTTGAGAAAGAAGAACAGAGTTGCAGGTATCACAAGCCCTGATTTCAAACTATACTACAAAGCTACAGTAATCAAAACAGCATGGTACTGGCACAAAACCATACATAGATCAATGGAACAGAATAGTGAGCCCAGAAATAAACCCACTTACATATACACAATTAATCTATGACAAAGGAGGTAAGAATATACAATGGGAAAAAGACAGCCTTTTCACATCACAATAAGTGATGATGGGGACACTGAACAGCTACATGCAAAAGAATCAAACTGAATTACCTTTTCACACCACATACAAGAATAAACTCAAAATAGAATAAAAGTTAAATGTAAGATCTGAAACCATAAGACTTTTAGAGAAGTAACATAGGCAGTATGATCTTTGACATGAGTCTTAGCAATTTGGGGAGGGGGGGAAGTGATTTATCTCCTCAGGCAAAGAAAACCAAAGAAAGATAAACAAATGGTACTATTTCAGACTTAAAATCTTTTGCATAGTGAAGGAAACTATTAGCAAAATGAAAAGGCAGCCTACTGAATGGGAGAAGATATTTGCAAATGACATATCTGATAAGGGGTTAATATCCAAAATATACAAAGAACTTATACAATTCAACATTAAAAAAAACAAACAAACTTATCAAAAAATGGGCAGAGGACCTGAATAGACATTTTTCCAAAGAAGACATACAGATGGCCAAAAGGCATGTGAAAACATGCTCAACCTCACGAAACATCAGGGAAAAAGTCAAATCCACAGCAGTGTATCACCTCACACCTGTAAGAATGGCTATTATCAAAAAGACAACAAATAACAACTGTTGGCAAGGACGTGGAAAAAAGAACCCTCATGGACTGCTAGGATTATAAATTGGTGTGGCCACTATGGAAAACAGTATGGAGATTCTTCAAAAAATTAAAACTAGAACTACCATACAATCCAGCAGTTCCACTTCTGGGTATTTTTTCAACAAAACACAAGAACACTAATTTGAAAATATATATTCACCCCAATGTTCATTTTAACATTATATACAAAAGCTAATATATGGCAGCAACCTAAGTGTCTATCAATAAATGAATATATATGGATATACATATTTAATAGAGTAGATGGACCTAGAGGGTAACATACTGAGTAAAATAAATCAGACAGAGAGGGACAAATACCATATGATTTCACTTATACATGGAATCTAAAAAACAAAACAACTGTGCAAACATAACAAAATGGAAACAGACTTATAGATACAGAGAACAAACTGGCTGTTGCCAGAGGAAAGAGGGTGGGGGAGGAGTGAAATAGGTGAAGGGAGATTTAGAGGTATAAACTTCCAGTTATAAAATAAATAAGTCACGGGATGTAATATAGAGACTAGGAAATACGGTCAATAATATTGTTAAAACTTTGTGACAGGTGGTAGCTAGACTTACCATGGTGATCATTTTGTAATGTATAAAAATAACAAATCACTATGTCACACACCTGAAACTAATATAACATTGTAAGTCAATTATATTTTAATTTAAAAAAGGGGGGGAAGATTATAACAGATAAACGCAGGGAATAAATGATGTGCTGTGATGGACATTAGAGGGTAAAGTGAGGGTGAAATGCTTGCATATGGCCTGAATCCTCAGGAAGGGACAAGGTCCTGAGTCCCCTGGAGAAAAAGGCAAACGACTAATGAAAATCCTTTTTACCACGAAGAGGAGGAGAATTGAGGATAGGTAAGGATCTCTGTTTAACATCTCAGATTTTTCACCAAAAATGAAAACAGATCGGCTGTTTCTACAGGCAAGAGAAGCTTCTGCAATGGTTTAGTCATGTAGCCTCAGTTTAATTATCTATTCCATTTCTCTGCGACTCCCTCAAAAATTAAATTTCTCCCTTTTCTCATAGTCAATTTTGCTTCAGAGTGATATCACATTGATAACTGGAACTAATACATAAGCCCAAAATTTCATTTTAGTGAAAAATATCCAATTTCCTCAGCAAATCTTTAGTAGCCAGCACATCCTGATGGACTGAAAGGAAATCAGAGATTAAAAGAGACATAAAAAGGCTCAAATTATACTCCCCTTGGGCTTTCAGCCCCCACATGAGAGTCTTCTGGCCGGGTGGTTTATTAATCAGGTTAAGCTGGGCTCTTCTAACAAAGTATTACAAACCTCCAAATCTCAGCAGCTTAACATGACAGCAATTCATTTCTTTGGTCATTTAAAGTCCAATGCAGACGAGCAATTCCCCGAGGTAACATCCTCCACATGGTGGCTTGGAGATACAGGCTCCCTCCATGATGATTTCTAGGATGTGCACAGCAAAGCGAGAGAAAGTACAGAGAGCTCACACCTCCTCTTAATTGCATCTGATTAAGGGAAACACGTATCTCTTCTATTCACTATCTGTTAGCCAAAACCAGATACATGGTTTTGACCTCCCTGCAAGGAACGTCAGAAAAGTAGGGGAGCATTTTTCTACTGGAATATTGAGGGAGCATTACTGCCTCTCTTGGTGTACGCAGTCCTCACCAAAATCAAACTTTGGCCAGGGATGTTCAGATGTCCTAGAAATTCAAACTCAGGCTTGTGCAGGTACCCCAGCCTCAGCATTCCACAGTTTAAGAATTTCTACTTGTCTGTGTTCAAAACACATATAAGTTTTCCTCATAAGGAGAGAACCCCCTGGCACTTGAATAAAGTGTTACAGAATGCAAACCAAGCCCCGGTTTTTGCAGAAGATAGAACTTTTAAAGATGGCAACAAGATCAACACTGTTCTCATCAGACCTGGTCCAAGATTTGGAGAATATTATGCACATATCCCCAGTAATTCAACTGCTCAAGTTTAAACTCTGAAATCCCAGTCTTTGAGTATGATTTCCTGTCCTTATAGTACACTCATTCCATCAATCCATGCACCCACTTTGCACATTTTTACAGCATTCAGCCCCTTAATGTCTCCCTTGGGAGGTAGTGAGCTTCTTGTCTCTGCAGATGTTCAAAAAGAGGAAGGATAATCAGCTGTCAAGGATATAACACAGGGCTATCCTGGCCTTCTGAGAACGTCGTGTTGCCCTAGAAGGTGGAGGGACACAGATTCAGGGACCTATTGCCACTGTGATTTAAATGCTCAATTCTAGTATCTGCAGGGGCCTGATCTTCCAATAAATTTTCCATATCTAAATGACCAAGTTTCTAAATTAGGCCCTAAATTATGACAAAATAATTAAAGTGATAAATACTGCAATACTGTAGCAGGATTAAGAAATCAACTTAAGTAAGCTGAGTAATAGGGGTAGGGGATTAAGCGGTACAAACTATTATGTAGAAAATAAATAAGCTACGAGGATATATCGTACAATGCAGGGAATAGAGCCAGTATTTTATAATAACTGTAACTGGGGTAGAACCTTTAAAAATTGTGAATCTCTATATTGTAACCTGTAACTCATATAATACTGTACATCAACTATACTCAAATAAATAAAGCTGAGTAATGTTACAGCAAGTACCTTACAAATGCAAGACATATAATTAATGACAGATAAGAGACTAAATAATGTAGTGCCTAATTTATGGAAGGAAAATGGTGCTGCTCAGGAAACATACAGTGTGGCGGGTAAGACTTATTAAGATCATAACAGCAGCTTCAAATCCAGTACGTGGGGTAAATTAAAACTTGCCTCAGTTTCTAGACTCCAGTTTAGATCGGACTCAATTAGAAGAAACTTATTTGTTGTGATAAGAAAAGACAACAGAAGAGAAAGAATCCTCAAGTTGCCAACTAAGCGAAAGCCACAACAACCAAATATATACAAACTTGTGACCAATCTGAAATCCGCAGATGGTAATCTCCAGGCTGCTGGCGTGAAAACATCTTGCATGGAAATTCTAAGCCTTGATTGGACTTGGGATTATTGTCTTAATATTCTTACATTGTTGTCAAGGCAGACAACCATTAACTATCCATCTATTTTTAGCCTTAAGAGATCAAATAAGAGGTTATTTTGTGCATCAAAGAATGTCTGAGACATTGGTTACCAATTGATCAAATCGAAGGGTAGAATGTTAGAAGAGACCCTCAAAAATCCTAGGACAATCTAACTTGACTATGGAATTATTTTTCTTTTTGAGAAAGAAAGGGAGGTTAGTAGACCACAACCATTGTTTGTAAGCTATTTACAAGAAGATCTGTGTGTCTCCTTCCAGAAGATAAATCCACTGAAGGAGGAGAAAATGTTAACACCTGGCACATACCTCGCTCAAAGCACTTTGTTAGAAGAAAGTACTGACTTTCCTGCTGTGGTTCTCCCAGAGGAGAGAGAATCTCATTCTTGTTGTCCTGAATGAATGAAGAGAATTATGATTGACAGACACAGTGGACCCAAACTTTCTGCTCTAAATAAAGGCTAAAAAAGAATCAGACCACCTTCCCATTCCTGCTGTTCTCTCCTGAAACAACCACTGTGTTTCTGCCAAAGACGTGAGAACTGTGAGCAAAACCTTTCTACTATATCCCGTCACAAAGCAAGCTCTGCCGCCTTGTGTTTCAGGGCTTTAAATCTCACTTTTGACAGAAAGCTGGAAGCAAGGTAGACAAAATAAGACTATTTCTTAGCACTGTATTTGATAGTGAAAAAACCCTTTGACTTAGAGTCCTAAACTGTCCAGCTCATTGCAAGGAAAGCAGTACCAGTAACTTCGAACCCTGGCTTCAAGAGACGTTTTCTAATTTGGGGAACGTCTTAGGATGCTTTATTCAATGGTCGACTGGACAAATACCTACCTGCTAAGCTTCCTTGCAAATCCAGAGCATCACACAAGTGCATATTATTAGCTAGCTCCATACATAGCACTGAAATATCTCGTGTAAATGTTCAAAGAATAGGAACGCAAATGCAGGGAGAATAGCTTTAGCATTTCCACAAAAGGGAAGTTGATCTTTATCATCTTACATGCATTCAGATGCTGGACTGATTTAGCCCACTTGTTAACTTCTCAGCAAGAATCCTAACTTGGTATTTAAGAGCTGCCACTGTGGGTGGTGGTTTTAATCTCCCTTAAAGTATATATATTATATATATGTAAATCTGTATTAGGTAATTCAAATCTGAAGACAATTTGGAAAATACTTCAGCTGTTTGTATACTGTGGAATATTAAGCAGGTACAAACCTGTATAAATGAAGCAAGTGGGGAAAACGTATCAAGCTCACTAGCTTTATTCAGCCATCCCTGTTACAGCCAAAAATTCTCTAGGAAAAGAATGTAAGACAAAACCTTCATTTGAAACTCATGTCACAGGGAAAAATCATCCTAAACCCTAAGTAAGTTGAGTTTTTAAAGAAAAATAATGAAGCCACCAGCTTAAAAGCAAAATACATTTTTAAAGATAGAAACGCGTGGGGACCACTCAGCATTTAAAATGACTAAACTCCTTCATTTAGTGCCAGCCAGGTATGGTGTTTACACAAACCATTAGAAGTTGCTGGAACATACGAAATCCTCAGGAATCCAGTAACACATGCTGTGTGATGAATCACACAATGCTTCTGAATATAAAATAGCAGAGACAACACAAGTTTGAGATGTGAAATCTCAACAAATGAGATGTGACGTCTTTGATAGAAGAGCATGTATTAAGAATGGCACTTTGAAGTCTATATTAAAAAGAAAATGAGCAAGTCCATGTTCTTTCGGAATGCATAGGCCCATTAAGAGAACCTAACAAGCTGACTGGGACAAATGGTACATCAGCAGTGTCTGTCCCAAAGCCGGGCTGAGGAGAGTTTAGGGCTTCTGTCTCATACTAGCTTGCTCTCCAAAAATATAACAAGCCAGATGCCTGTGGGTTCGGGTGTGTCTAATTGAGCCACACTGAGCACCAAATGACCTGGAAATGTTTAATCCAGCTTTTGTCAGAACAAATTACAGGATGTTCTTGTGCCCTTTAGGGACTAATTTATGATTGGATCCCAAGTCCTGTGCAATGTGATGGGCCAAGTCTGATGCCCACTTCACCCCTGTGTGCAGAGTCTCTGGGTTTGGTGCTCTGATATGAAGACGGACCACTCTGAAATGGTAGGGCTACTAAGAGGATGGCCAGATGAAATCCTGCCAGGGTCCTGGAGAGAGCTGTGCATTTTGTGCCTTTTGCTCCTCAAAGAGCTCTTTTCAGAAAGAGAGGCTTGGTATGCTCTCTACAAACTGCCCTGTGATGGGCAATAGCCAATAAGACTATATACCATGTGTTATGGGCTAAATGTTAGTGCCCCCCTACCACCATTCACATCTTGAACCCCCACCCCACAATGTGATAGTATTAGGAAATGGAGCCTATGGGGGTAACTAGAATTAGATGAGTTCACGAGTGCAGCCCTCATGAATGGGATTAATGCCCTTATGCAATCACGAGAGAGCATGCCCCCTCCTCTCTCTGCTCTCTGCCCTGTAGGGGCATAACAAGAAGACAGCAGTCTGCAACCAGCCTGAAAGAGGGCCTCCTCAGAACCCAGCATGCTGGCTCCTGATCTTGGACATCCAGCCTCCAAGACTATGAGAAATCAACTTCTTAGTTTATAAGCCTCCCAGTCTATGGTGTTTTGTTACAGCAGCGGGAACTAAGACACCATGCCATGACGGTGAGAACTAACCTAGCAATGCTAATATTTCCGGTATCAAATTATTCTCATTTTCTAAACAATTCACTAGGGTACAGGGCTTGCAGAAAGTCAAAAATCAGGTTTGAGCTTGGTGTATATTGAAGTCGGGTGGGAGGGTGCCGGCTCCAAGGGCTTCTAGACCCACCTGCTCTGCACTCCAACCCCTCACTCAGCCTCATGGATTCACTCCTGTTGCACACTCCTTACTGTGTTGTTGTTCTTCTTTTTGGAATTTGGATGCGAAGTGTCGAGTACAACGTTCTTCAGCTTCAGGCTCTTCTATCATCAATCCATGCAAAGCTTGTCTCTTGTTTCATTTCTGTATTTTTCCCCATCATAACTTACCCACATACTTCTCCTCTCCCCTACCCCATAGGCATTAATTCTAATGTGTTTAATATGTATCCTTGGATCTATTTGGGTCTTGGAAAGACATGGGACTGTGATTTCAATTTACACATCTAGTATTGAATTGTGTATGCCATTCAGTTTCCTCCTTCCACCTATATTGCTACATCTACATAGACAGAGTATTGTTACCTCTGACTGCTGTGGAGTATTCCATTATTTGCATCCACTGCTTTAGTCATATGTACAGTCATATGGCTCTGCAGAGATTGCTCCTTTACCTTCCCAGGAGGGATGCATAAGAATTCTTGTTGGCCCATACTTGGTTTTATCTACCTTTCTCACTTTTGCCAGTCTGATTGTAAACTGAGTCTTGTTACTGTTTCCATTTGTATTTCTCCAGCTGCTACTGAAATTGGACATCTCTTCATGTACTTGCCACCTGTTTATATTTCTCTTTTGGTGGGTTTCTTACTCATTTCTTTTGACCATTTTTTGTTTATTGATTTGTTCATTGTATATCTTAGATATTAATCCCTTGTTACTATGCAGTATATATCTTCTTCATGATGGTAGCCCCAAGGAGTTCCAAGAAAGAGATCACAGAAGTACATAAGGCTTCTTGAAGCTTCGACTCAGAACTGGCAGACTCCCACTTTTTGCCGCATTCTAATGGCCAAAGCAAGTCACAAAGCCAAAGCAGATTCAAAGGATGGGGAAATAGACTCCACCTCTTGACTAAATGAACTACAGATCCACATTGCCAAGGGCACAGACAAAGGGAGGGAGGGGTAATCAGGGTCATTTTTGCAATCAGTCTAACCACTCAATTGTTTCAGTTACCTATTGGTTGATAACAAAGCACCCCCAAAATTTCATGGCTTACAACAATTCATTATTATCTCCTATGGTTCTGTATGATGGCCAGATTTATATGACAAGTTCTCAGCTTGGGTCTCTAATGCAGTTACAGTCAGGTGACGGCTGGGACTGACTGGTCTGAAGGCTGAACTGGGCTAGACATCCCAGGATGTTTCCTTTAGTCACATGTCTGGTGCCTCAGCTGAGATGCAATCACTGCTGGGGACTTGTTCCTTGTGGCTTCTCCACACTACTAGCTTGGACAGTCTCAGCACGCCTTCTCAAGTTATTCAAGCTTCCTACATGGCTGCTCACTTCCACCAGAGTAAGCATGCCAAGAGTTCAGAGCAGAAGCTGCAAGGCTCCTTCCGACCTAGCTCCAAAGTCACATGGTGTCTCTTCTGCCACATTCTGTTGGTGACACAGGGCCAGCCCAGATTCAGTACAGAAGGGGACAGCGTGAGGTTGTGAACACTGGGCATTTGTCAGCACCTCCATGTGTATGTGTGTGTGCGTCAGATTAATGTGATCAGGAACATCTTCAGCTTCAGTTCCAAATGTGCAGTAGGTATTTTATCACGTAAACATAGGAAGGAAGGGATCTGACATCATTTTGACAGGGTCAAAAGCAAGTTTTTCTTGTTTTGACTCAAACTGTGTCAATATTTGAAGTCACACACTGGTGAATGTTTTAATTGTTTTGTTCCAATGCTATGTATAAATATAATTCTTTTCAGTATGGAATCTTTTTACTTACTCAGTTCACTCAAATCACAACCCTCTTGTTGTTCAGGGTTTGTTTTTTGGATTTTTGTTTGTTTGTTTTGCATTTAATACATGGTTTATTAGGGTCATCATTTTTGCCTCTAACTTTAAAGTTTTTTGCAGATGAAAATGCAAACCTCTTACTGATACAGAATTGTAACCAGGTAAACCAAGTGCAATATTACAGTCTTCTTCTCCATATTCTTATATCTATTTTATATATATGAATATGTATTTACATCTTTAGACTCTAAGTGTCTTGTATGAATAGAGGTGCTTTCACCATCTGTTTCTTTTGGAGGTTTATTGACGTGAGTCAACAACAAACATCTCACCATTGTGTTCTATTCCATCAGGTGACCCTGGGAGGGAAGTGAGACCCTTAAAGTCTGTAACTGACCACTATGAAGCGTAGCCATTATGCTCTCAAGAACCCTTCCTGATAGCTGAGTATCAACATGGTTACCACTTGGGATAAGATTGGAAAGAGGCAAGTTCATTCTTGCAAAGAATACAGAATGGCGAATTCAGGTAAACGAGAGGTGGGGAGCAACCATCTGTTTACTGTGCAAAGTAAGCAAAAAGCAGACATCTGGGGACACAGGTGATGGGGTGGAAATACAGTTGAACTGAAATTCAGGAGGCTTGTGTGATAGCCCCAGCTTTGCCCGTCCTGGCAGCAGTGTGACCTTGTGGGAGGTCAATTACCCTCTGAGGACCTCTGCTTCCTCAGCGGCACATCAAGAGGATGGAACTAGATGACACCGAAGTATTTATAACCCCAAAGGACTTTTTCTTGACCCCAATCGACCTCTCCTGCTAATGCAGACACACATCAAACACAGCTGTTTGTTCATAATAGGGATTCAATATGCTAAATGGAATGTCTATGGGCAACCTAATTAGGCAGGCAGTAGGGCTGTGGCTTTTTCTGATGTGACTCCAATGCCCTTGAAAAGCATCCTTTGGTTGGGCCGGCCCTGACCCTAGCTGTCAGAGTGTTAGCATTCCGTGCTGACTTACAGAGAACAGTAACTATACCCGTGTTAAAATTCATCACCCATGCGGAATAATATTTCTACTGAGTAGTTAATGTGCTTTATTCCGTGTGCGGAAAGTGTTGGGTTTCAGTTGGTTTGTTTGTAAGCTAAGATAGAGTCATTTCCCCCAAAATTAGTTCCTACAAATGTTGACAATGAAGCAAGACAGTGGCCGAGGGGCAAAGAGGAAAGGTCTTATCTCAATGCTGAATGGAAGGCATCCTGATTCTCATATCGGATGGCAAGATCGAGGGGTTATTTCTAACATTTCCCAGGGTCCTTTCATTAACTTGAACATTTTCATAAATAAGAATTACTCTTCCAAACAGGAAGGCATGGCATTTAAGTACCATAAATTCATGTGCCTTTTTCAGAAGTTATTCACTGAGGATGAATACACCAAAGAGGAAAACTGCTATTAATTTCTAGGGCAAGATATTACTATGACCCAAGTCATGGGTTCAGAAATTGTGTACGATTGTAGAGAAATAAAACACTGAGTTACAATAACAGGCTCATCTCAGTTGTCTCATTTTTCATTGACCCAAATGGCTGGTGCCACAGAAACAGTGTGATTTGTATACTGTATCAGTAATTCAGTAGTCTGAAGTGGCATTAAGAATAAAAGCATTCATTTTGTTAAATTGTTTTACTGCAAAAAGCCACGAGCAAAAAATCAAAGTAAAAGGAGAGCATCCTATGAGGATTAGTTTGCTGGATTGAGACTATTGTTTATCATTATAAATAATCCGCTAAAATAAATCCCTATTCAAAACAGTAGCACACAGCCCTTTCTGTCCTCTCATTCTCCCTCCATTTGATTCTCAAACTGAAATTAAAGGCTAACTCGGTTCTATTTTAGAATGACCTAAAGAGGTAGAACATTTTGGGGTATATTATAAAATATATAATAATAAAACATTCCTTCTAGTTATTAATGGTTATTCTTAATTTAAGTAAGTTTTTTTCTGTCAAGTATATTTTAAAATCTGTAATGTCTACACTTCCTTGTCTTTTTCTTCAAACTTTTAAAAAAATTTTATTTATTTTAATTTTTTATTTTATTCTTAAAATTTTGTTGGTGGGGAGGTAATGGGGTTTACTTATTTATTTATTTTTAATGGAGGTACTGGGGATTGAACCCAGGACCTCGTGCAAGCTAGGTATGCACTCTACCACTGAGCTATATCCTCCCCTCTCAAACTCTTATTATCAAAACTCTTGCTTAATCAGTAGGCATTTATTGCAATCACTATGCACTATGCAGGATGATGTTTGTTTTCTTCACTCTGATGATATTAACATGTGATTTGATTAGAATAAAATAATTCTCTGAGAAATCTCAGCAATGTTGGCATAGTTCTCTGGCTCTTGGTCTAAAATGATGATTAAAATACTAAAAGCCAAGTTGCTTTTCTCTTTATTGTCTCCACTTAAAATATTTTTTCCATAGGTTTGTCAGAATAACATAAAGTATATTATATCAATTGTGTGGGTTTAACCCTATAGGAATCCTTTATCCACCTGTGACTTCAAAAGCATTTTCTAATATAACTATTCAGTTACCTGCTGTAGACAGGGCTGTAGACAGTTCACAGGGCTTGGTTTAGATCCTAATTCTGCAAACTTATAAACTATTCAACTTTACTTGGCTCTTCTGAGCCTCAGCGTCTTCACCTCTGAAAGCAGGAATAACAGCATGCCTACCTCACAGGGCTGTTGTCAGCCTGAAAAGTCACCGTGGATGAAAATGCCAGGGACCACACCAGCCACAAAGCATGACTCAGGGTTGGTTTCCTTCTTTATTTCTTCATTTCTTCACGTCTAGTGGGCTTTTTTTTTTCTTTATGCGATTACTCCCATGACCCAGCTCACCCAAATTCCTCTCTATCAAAAGCTGATTAAGTATCAACTCGTATTTAACCACATATCATGTGCTAACAATAGTGGATGCAGTGTAATATTTCTCTCTTCTGGTCTATTTAGAATAGCACGTGAACTGATGCTAATTCATTAGTACAGGAAAATCTCAGTTACTGTATATATTCACATAATCAGAGAGAAGGCAATGAAGAGAGTCAGAAGAAGCAATACGGTTTGTGGATTCCCGGGTGCCATATAATGACGGGTCGTGCATTAGTAGAATAACTTCTTCCTAACTTCCTTCAGTGCCTTCTCCCTGATGATTCGAATGCTCAGGTTCATTGAGATTCCTCTGTACTGATGAATTAGCATCAGTTCATGCGTTATTCTAAATAGACAGGAAAAGAGAATCCTGCCTTTTCAGTTATACCCTAGTTGAAGCCAAAGGATAGGGCATGTTTCTTTAAGGAATCCTCAAGCAGCGAGAGTGGAAATGTCAGGATGGCTTTTCTATCTGGAGCCCTAGGGAAATCCCACGCCGTGGGTGTTAGTCAAGAGAAGCTAGGTAAGGCTGCAGTAACTAACAATGCCCCATCCCCTCGCATCCTGCCACGCACATGCATTTCTTGCTCAGGTCTACGAGGGGGTCTGCAGCCCACCACAGCAAGGGGCTCGGGCTGAGAGAGGCTTTCACTGCTCTTGGAGCCGTTCCGTTGGAGACATATGACCTTCTAGGTCTCTGCAACAGGAACAGAGAGCACTAGAAGAGTCTTGCACTCGGCAGTTAAATGCTTTGGCCCAGAAGTAACGTGCCACTTTTCATTCACAGCCCATGGCCAGACCTAAGTACGTAACCTTGCCAACTGTAATCCTGTGTACCTGGAGGAAAAGTGAGGGGGATATGAGTGAGCACGCAGGGTCTTTATGACACCACTCGTGGCAAGGAAAGTAACATGGATCAATGAACACAGAGTAGAGGCACTCTACATGCACACGTTCTCCATGCCCTCACCTGGTGCCATTGTTTTTCCTATGTGACACTTATGTGATGCAGAAGAGGGAGGCCCACAAAAGCCTCATGTTCATAGGGGGGAGCACAGCCACTCGTGCTGACTAGAAGCCATTGGAGAGATGTGGCTCCTTTATTAGATGCCTGAGGGTATTGGATGCCTTGTTTGATGATTAGAAAAAAGATGGTTTACATAAACAGTGTGTCCAGCTAAGGACACAACGCTCCATTTTCACCCATCCAGTGGCCCACATAAACCACCTCACCATGCGAACACATAGAATTTAGATGACATTTAGGGAGAAAGTGAGAAAGCCTGAATTTATTTGAGAATATCCCAGAAGTGACTCACCCTGCATTATCCTAGATTAAGTTTCAGCTATAAGTGGAGAGTTCAAAATCGATGTTACATCATTTTGGGTAAAATTATACCCTCAACCATGGTTTGCAAGTATCATGACTGGTACACGATGATGAGTTAGTAAAATAACTAAGGAGTTAGAGAAAGACATACCTGTCAGGTGTAGAACATTTTGGATGGGGAAAGTGGAAAAAAATGGGAGAGACATCAGTGCCCAGCCCAGACACACAGGCAGAAAACAGGTGTTCCCGGACTGAGTAAGTAAGAAGTAGGGAAGAAGGTTTTGACAAAGCAGGAAGTTCTACCTCGTTTCTTCCAATTTTAAATTTACTTGTTTTGCCTCAATGCTTTCTTAGGATGAGAATTGGAGCCTGAAGGAAGAGTAAAATGATCTGCTTGCAGATGACATGATCGTATAGAGAGAGGACCCTAAAGACTCCACCAAAAAACTGCCAGGACTAATAAACAAATCAGTGAGGTTGCAGGATGCAGAGCTGACATATGAAAATCAGTTACGTTTCTATACACCAGCAACAAATTACCTGAGAAAGAAATTATGAAAACAGCCCCATTAACAATAGTATCAAAAAGAATAAAATACTTGAAAGAAATTTAACCAAGTAGTGAAGGCTCTGCATGCTGAAATTACAAAGCATCAATGAAAGAAAGTGAAGACAGAGATAAATGGAAAGATATCCTGCGTTCATGAGCTGAAATCATTAATACTGTTAAAATGTCCACACTATCCAAAGTGATCTGCAGAGTTACTGCAAGCCTTATCAAAATTCCAATGGCATTTTTCACAGAAATAGAACAAAAAATCCTAAAATTCCTATGGAACCACAAAAGGCCCAAATAGCTCAAGCAACAGTGAGAAGGAAGAACCACACTGGAGGCACCACACTTCCTGATTTCAAGTTACATTACAAAGTTATTGAAAAGGTATGGTACCAGCATAAAAACAGGTACATAGACCAGTGGAAAAGAGGAAAGAGTCCAGAAATAAACCTACACATACATAGTCAACTAATCTTCAACCGGGTGACAAGAATACACAGCTGGGAATGGACAGACTCTCAGTAGGTGGTGTTGAGAAAACTAGATGACCACATGCAAGAGAATGAAACTGAACCCATATTTTACATCATTCTCAAAAATTAACTAAAAAGAGATTAGAGAGTTAAACCTAAGACCTGAAACTGTAAAACACCTAGAAGACAACATAGAGGGCAAGCTCTTTAACATCAGTCTTGATAATGATTTCTTGGATTTGACACCAAAAGCATAGGCACCAAAACCAAAAATGAACAAGTGGGACTTCATCAAACTAAAAAGCTTCTGCACAGTAAAGGAAGCCATCAACAAAATAAAAAGGCAACCAAAAGAATAGTAGAAAATATTTACAAAGCATGTATCTAAGAAGAGATTAATTTCCAAAATATAAAAGGAACTGTGACAACTCAATAACAACAACAACAACAACAAAATAAATAACCCAACTGCAAAATGAGCAAAGAACTTGAATTGACATTTCTCCAAAGAAGACATACAGCTATCCAACAGGCATGTGAAAAGGAGCTCAGCATCACTAATCATCAGGGAAATGCAAATCAAAACCATAGATAGCCCATCATACCTGCTAGGACGGCTGTTATTGGGCGGGGGGGGGGGGGGGGAGAAGATAACTATTGGCAAGAATTTGGAGAAAAAGGAACCCTTGTACACTGTTGGTGGGGATGTACATTGGTGCAGCCACTATGGAAAACAGTATGGTGGTTCCTAAAAAATTGAAAACATAACATATGGTCCAGCAACCTCATTTCTGGGTATATATCCAAAAGAATTTAAATCAGGGTCTTGAAGAGATACCTGCGCTCTCATGTTCATTGTAACATTATTTGCAATAGCCAAGATATGGAAGCAACGTAAATATTGAGAAAAATGAATGGATAAAGAAAATGTGGTATATACATACAATGGAATGTAACTGAACCTTGAGAAGAGGAAATCCTGCCGTTTGCAACAACAGGAGTGAACTGGAGGATATTATACTAAGCGAAATAAGTCAGACATAGAAGGACAAATACTACATGATAATACTTATACATGGAATATAAAATAGTCAGACTTACAGAAGCAGAGAGAATAATGGTGGTTGCCAGAGGCTGGGGGGAAGGGGGAAATGGGGAGGTGAGGGTGAAACAGTACAAAGTTTCAGTTGTTTGAGATCAGTTTTGGAGATCTACTATACAGCATAGTGCCTACAGCTAATAATACTGCAGTGTATTACATATAAGAATCTAAAAATCTAAAAAATAATACGTAAAATAATCTAAAATGAAAACTATCACATGATATCACTCATGTGTGGAATTTTAAAAAAAGGAAAAGAGGACACTATGAACTCATCTACAAAACAGAAACAGATTTGCAAACATAGTAAGCAATCTTATGGTTACCAGGGGAAAGAGGGTGGGAAGGGATAAATTTAGGAGTCTGAGATTTGCAAATGATAACCACTATATATAAAAATAGATTAAAAACAAATTTTTTTTCTGTATAGCACAGGGAACTATATTCAATATCTTGTAATAACCTTTAGTGAAAAAGAATATGAAAACGAGTATATGTACATACATACATGTAGTATACGCATGGCTGGGACATTGTGCTGTACACCTGAAATCCACACATTGTAACTGACTGGACTTCAACAAAAATAAATAAATAAATTCTTTAAAAAAAGGTAGATTTTGTGTTGTGCTCTTACAATAACAGCAACAACAATAATCATAATAAAACAAAGGGAATGGGAGGAAGCTTTGGAAGGTGATGGGCATGCCTGTGGCCTTGGTGGTGGTGATGGCTTCACTAGTATATCCTTATCCCCAAACTCATTGAGTTGTATACACTAAATATGCACAACTTTTTACATGTCAGTCATACCCCAATAAAGTGGTTTTAAAAACAAAGTTAAAGAAAAAGAATTGGGGCCTGAAATAGGTCAGAATTGAGAAGAAATTGCCCTATAACTAATTAAAGCACTGCTTCCACTGCACCCCGTCAGCCCATGGTTACCAGAATCACTTTCTAACCCAAGTCCCACTCTTCTTTCTAACACAATTTCATAAAATCCTCATTAGATACGTTATCCTTGTCAGATAAAGCGCAAACTGCTTAGCATTGTGTACTGTTCCCAACTTCCTTTTTATCTTCATGTTTTCCAAAGAACCATGCTCCAGTTATGTTGAAAAACCTATAGTTCTCTGTCACACTCTTTTTCTTCATTCTTCCACTACTCGAATTTAATGAACACAAGCATGACCACCCCCTCAGCACTAGTACCACTAGCACCATCGCTGTAAGCTCTACTGTCACCTTTAAATTCATCAGCACAGTCATCATCACCACTGCCAACATCACCACCTCCACCGCCACCACCGCCACCAGGACCACTTCCCCTGCCAACGCCAGCACCCATCTGGCAAAGACCCTCGTCAGCTTTTCAGACTTGGGTTTTAACTGTTAGCTCCTCTATGAATCTACTGTTTCATCCTCTGTGTCATCAATGAACCCTATTCAGTAGCCGTCCCTAAAATGTGATCCCAGAAGCATTTTCCTCTCGATATTAATACATGCGCCACAGAATTACTTTTATTAATACCTGCTTCCATGTGGCTTGAATTAGGCTTTGAATATTAATATTATTAAAATATAATGTTTTAGACGGTATAAATAACAGAAAATATGATTTTTATGCCTTTGACAAAATAATTATGAAAAATTATGACGAATTTACTATCTTTAAGTAATAATTTTGACCTATGTTTTTTGAAAGTCTGTGTTAGAATCATTTACTTCTATGTAAAATGGGTCTTTCCTCTATTTTATGTGCTAATATTTAGACTACATCATTGTTTAACGAGATTATTCATACACACACACACACTTAAATATATGTGTGTATATATACATATAGCTTCCTTAAACAAAGATGTAGTCACATATATACAATGCTGTGTGGCGTGCTTTTTAAGATTTAACTATGTTTAAAGATGTTTTTGTCTAGTCTTCATGGCTAGAAGTGAAAAACCAAAAGCAACGTGTGGGTGGATGGTTGTGTGGCATGGCACTCGCAACTCAATGCCAAGGAAAAAAGTTGCAAAAACAATGGGATAAATTTTCTAGTTTTTAAAGTTGTATGCAACTTAAGTGTTGAAAAATTTATTTTTTCATCCATTCATGCAAGTAATATTTGCACAGTGCCTCTTACATGACAGGCGCTCTGCTGGGCACTGAGAACCAATGGTAAACAAGACCGACACGGTCTTTATCCTAAGTGTAGATTCCTTTCTATTAGGGCAAATGGATTTTTTTTTTAAGGGAACATGAAATAATTACAATGTGTGTTGAGGGCTGTGAAGAAAAGAGGAGAAAGATAATTCAGGAAGGCCTGTCTGCCATGTGAAAGATGAGAAGGAGATTAGCTAGGCAAAAAGCTGAGGTTAAGGGCATTGTAGGCAAAGGGTATAGTATATACAAAGGCCCTGAGGCAGAGGAGGATTTAGCATGTTTGAAGAATTGAGAAACCAAAACTGAAAAACCAGAACTAAGAAGATGATAAGGCTCAAAAGTCTAGGCATGTCCTGGATCTGGCAGAAGAGTATAAGCCATGGTTGAGGGTGTGGGTTTGATTATATGGCCACAGAATTAATAGGTTTTAAGCAGGTGGAACATGACCTGGTTTATATTTTCAGATATCTTAGCCTCTGTGAGGAGATGGTTCCTGAGAGGGGAAAGAGTGAAGCAGGGATTGCAATCAGGTGGCCCAGACAAGAGATGGTGGAGGCCTGGCCCACGTGGTGCCCACACGGAGACAGAGGGGCTGGTTAGGAACTTCTCTGACTTGTGATTAACCCTCAGAACCGTCCTGCAAGGGAAGCACTGATATCAGCTCAGATGACTGACTTATGTGGAGTCACAGAGTCCACTCATGGCCGACGCCAGACCAAATCCCACAACTGTCTAATTCCCAAGCCCAGCTTTTTCTGCTGCACTGCTTGCCTTTGGAGGAGCCCCTGTGCCACTCCAAGTTTCCCGCTCCTGATTAGAGGCTGAGATACCACCGTCACCTCCAGTAAGAGGATATTCTTCCCTTTTTTTTCTTTCTTAAAACACAGGTTCCCATCCTAGGGTAGCTGTGACCATTCAGCTGGTAGATAATGATCAGAAAAACACCCCCAGATTTCCCCCAGGAAGTGTGATGCCCGCCCTCTCTGCCCCTCCCCTCAGCCAGCCCCAGAGGGTTAGCAGAGACCTGATAATCTGTCTCAGGGTTTACTCGCCCCTGTCTGGGTCTGATAATGACGACTGAGGTCCGTGGATTACAAGAGCTCACAGTCAGTACACTGAGCCTTAAACAGCCCCAGAAGATTCTTTTTTCAATCGCCAGTTGATAAAAATAAAAGTTTCATGCTCAGTCACCTCTAAAACCTGTCACTGGGAATAAAGATTATCACTGTAACAGGCTTACTTTATGATTGTGAGAAATACACTAACATTTGGTCTTTTAAAAGCCTGCTTCCCTTTCATTGTGCTGCTAAGTGAGTCAGAAATACTGGCCCTCTAGGGCCTCCTTCCCAAAAATTTCTTGGGTTTAAGGCTAGGTCTGCTCCATCAGGCTGGGTGCTTAAACAGCAGACATTTTTTCTCACAGTTCTGGAGGCTGGGAAGTCCAAGATCAAGGCGCCAGTCAATTCTGCTCCTGGTGAGAGCCTTCTCCTGGCTTTCAGATAGCCACCTCCTTATGTCTCACTTTTCTTCTTATAAAGCCACTAACCCCATCATAAGGACTCCACTCTCATGACCTCATCTAACTCTAATTACTTCCCAAATGCTCCATCTTCAAATACCACCGGACTGGGGGGTGAGAGCTTCAACCTATGAATTTTGCAGGGAGATACAGTTCAGTCCATAACACCAGGTGATGCTACAAATTTGGAGAGCTTCAAATCTTCCCTTTCTCAATTTATACTTCCCATGATTCTTGTTTGTTTCCACATTTCCAATACCCAGGATGACTTTCAGTGTAAGTGAGGCCCTGCTAGGCATATTTAGTTAGGCTTTGGTAAGAGACAGGATTTCATAACTTCTCAAATCAGGGACCACCATCAATTCAGAGATAAAATGTCACAGTTGACCTACTAAGTTCTGTGGCTCTCAGTGTGGCCCCCAGACCAGCAGCACTGTGATGGGCTGAGCGTTTGTGTCCTTCCAAAACTCATGTGTTGCTTTGCTGTGACCAGAATGCTGGTAGAAATATGGATGGTAAAGGCCAATCTGGTGTCAGACAGAAATGAGGAAAAGATTATTGGGAAATGGACAAAAGGTGATCTTTGAGATAAAGAGTCTCAACTGTTCTCTAATGCTTTGTGGAAGACAGAACTTGTGAATGATGGAGTTGGATGTTTAGCTGAGGAAATGTCTAAGCACAGTGTTGAAGGGGTGGCCTGGTTCCTCTTGACTGACTTTAGTGAAATGTGAGGGGAGAGGTGAACTGAGGAAGGAATTGTTAAGCAAAAAGGAACCAGAACTTGAAGATTCTGAAAATCTGCAGCCTATCCATGCAGCAAAAAATGAGAACGCTTGTTCTAAAAAGAGCACTGAACAATCACTTGATAAAGAGATCATGTTGCAACCCATGGACTTATCGGTGACCTCTGCAGAGGTCAGGAATAGGGATAGGATTATACCAGCAGAAATGCTGCCAGCTGGGACTAAAAGAGGGGTAGGAAAAAATGGGACAGAAAGAAGACGGTCAGACTTTAGGGATTCTATGGAACTGGACAATAGGAATAGAGCTATCCAACTGCAAACATGCTTTATTCTTCAAGAAAAAGAAAGAATGACTATGAAGGTAATTCAGAGATCATCAGACTACCATCCCCACCGTAGGCCCAAGGTCAGGGCTGTTTCTCCCTTGGTTTTAAAGGGTGGGGCACTCTCAGAGAACTGTGGGGGTGGTGCCCTGTGAAGCCAAATGGGTTATCTCCCCAATGAGCCATGGGGGTGGCAATGCCACCCCAGTGGGCCTAGAAGACAGAGCACCAAACCAAAGAGGGTATTTTCGAGCCTTAAGATCTCATGGACAGCCTTGCTAGGTTTTGGGCTGGCCTGGGACACACCATACCTCTCTTCCTTGCAGTCTCTCCCTTTGGATGGAAACATCTGTCCCAGGCCTGCCCCACCACTGTATTTTGGAAGTGCAGAGCCTCTCTGGCTTCACAGACTCACCGTTGTGGAGGAATTTTGCCTCAAGTTGAATCATCTGTCAAGTCTCACCTGATTTAGACGACATTTAAACAAGACTATGAGCCTTAGACTTTAGAGTTGATGCTGGAATGAGTTCAGACATTTGGGGGCAATTGAGATGTTATTTCCCTAAACTGAAGATACTATCATAATTGATTCCTTCACAGAAAGAAAAAATACATACCTTCTAGATCCCCTTTTTGGGGACGAGAGAAAGCTCAAGGAACTCTGGTTGTTCAAGATTCTACCTAAGTGCGGGCCCTGACATTGGCTTTCATCAATTTCCTTGCTCCTAGCCCGCACAGGGGAGGGGTGACAGGTGGGACTGATGCAAGTCAGAGCTGAACACAGGGAGCCACGACGGTGGTCACTCAGCAGTTAAACTTCCACGGTAAAAAAAGAAAAAAGTTGTATACATATTTCATAGTTTCCAAGCATCCTCAAATAGCTAAAAAATCTCCCTGAATCCAGCATTTTACTCAGTTTTTATTTCTTGGGAGAGCACATTTGGTCTCCTAGAAAAGACAAGTGAGAAATTGGCCAGTGGCTTCAAAGAAATCTGCTTTCTAAAGAAGGGGATGTGTTTCATCAGATTCCTCTCTTTTCCTTCAGAAGTGGCACTTTGCTAGATTCAGGGCATTCCACCCTAATGAGGGTCTACGTAGGGAAGTCCCAACCCAGAAAGTTTCACCGCACAGCCTAAAACCACAGAGTTTGTCTGGCCAGCCAACTGAAGGAAGTCTAGTTAATGAGACAGGTTGACCACTAGCTAAAAGAGAGACTAGATAGCTCTGTGGCAGGACCCAGGAAAGAGACAGCATGCTTGTTTCCCCCTGAATTGGAAGGGCAGTGCCTGGCTATTAGAAAAACAAGCACATCCCTGGCACTAGGAATGTAGCTGTTGCCATGGCACCCATCTAGTCAAAGCTTCAGACACTGTGGAGACTCCACAGAGACCAGGTTCTTGGAGCTGACAGCAACAGTAAGATGCAGCTGCTAATTATGTATTAAAGCAACAGGAAAACCCCCTCTGACATGCTGCAGATGGTGTCATGTCTGAGGTAAACCTTGGCAAGAACAGAGAGGCCATTGATAAATTCTGTGTTTGCCCTTTAAAAAAGCACAATGCTGGGTCATGTCTGGGGCAACCAAATCCAATCTATGGAACACTGAGAGTATATACCTCCAATGGCTGTCCCTAGCGTTTACTCTGTGATTCTCCCTTTTTGAGCAGAATTAGGACACCTTTTATTTTCATGGTGTGATTCAATGTCCACTTTTGCAATTCCCTCATTTAACAGAGGAGGAAATTCATGTTCAAAGATGTATACTACCTTGTTCAAATCACATAGCTAGTAAATGATGGAGCCAGGATTAGAACCCAGGTCTGTCTGATTCCAAACAAAACCCATGTTTTTCCACATCAATCTGCATTGCTTCCCTAGGCTAGTGAAAACTACATTATGTCCTATGTAATAAGTAATTAACAAAGAGGTTTGACTGTAACAACAACAACACAAACAAACAAACCCAAAACAAAAACAAACCTGAGTATCTTACAGTATACAGAAATTAAATCTGAACACAGGTTCCAAAACTGGCTCAAAAGCGACACAGGGTCAGGACCCTGAGTCAACATCTCTGTGGTTCTCATGCCTTCTTCACATGATCACAAGATGCTCATTGCAAATGCAGGCATTAGGTCTACATGAGCATGTCCAACATTAGGATCGGTGGACAGCTGTGGACGAAGGAGGCAGAAGGTGAAGAATTATTGCAATGGTCTTTCCTTTTCTCAAGGGTAAAATCCTCCCAGTTGACATTTTCTTAAGTTTCACTGGACAACCATAGCTGCAAGGGAAGCTGGGAAAGTGAGCATTTGGCTTTTCTCAACTGCTGTAATGGGAAGTAATTAATAGAAGTGCATTGGAATGGCCATTAAGTAGCCAAATGCAAGTGTCTGCCACGTGTCCTCACAGCCTCCAGGGAAACTTTGCTCAATGGTAGTTCCTTGGTTCAGTGCTCATAATCTTTTTCTAGCATTACTAAGAGCCTCCTAACTGATGTTCCCTTATCCCTTTAAGTGGAAAGATTTGGCTGAGTCCCAAGTTGTCTCAGTCATACCCTCGAGCCCTTTCCATTACTCAACCTAACTAACCATCCATACATAGAAACATAAGTGTTTAAGGAACTGTTGTTTAGATTTTCTATTCTGTGCATAAGAGTGAAATATTTTCAACAAAAATACAGCAGAGGAACCCACTGTCTTTCTCTCCCCACCATTGCTGGACCACCATTCTCAGCATGACTCAGGGTCATTTCTTCCCGACTCTCCACAGGATCTCCATCCCAGGTGCACTTGAATGTTGTACCTTGTCTGGAGGAAGGAAGATAGACACAGAGACACACCAGAGATGCTAAAAGCAAGAGTAAGTGTGAGACAAAATCCTTACAGACTTACAAATTGACAACATGGAAACTTAGAGGCTTCTTTTTTTTCTTTCTTTCTTTTTAATATAATCAGTTGTCTGGTTGCCGCTTTTCAGATTTATTGACTTGGAAAATTAAGGCTTTCTTATGGGACATTTTATGCTTGTCACTTGATAAAGTCACTGCCTGTTTGATTCCAAGCCCCAGACTTCTACAACTTCATCTTAAAAGCCACAGAACAACATGTGAATTTATTTTTTATCCATAAACCAGGGCTGGAATGATGCATCAATAAGAATGCACAGCAGCACCCCCTAAGCATTGCAACCCCCAGGAGGAGCCACTCACATTTTATACATAAATGCAGCCCCCTAGAGCTTTGCAGCTGCAGTCCCAACAGGGGCTGTGCTCACAGCAATGAGCTGGTCCTTTCTGCTGTTGCCAGAGCACGTGTGTGAAGGTTACACATAGAAATGACTGTCCTGTTCAGAGCTCAGTCTGCTTGTATCCCAAGAAAGGCAGTTGCTCCTTTCATCTTTGTATAGGATGCATAGCTCTTGTTTTTTAATGACAAAAGGAAAGGCAGCCCTAGTGTTCCAAGCCCTTCTCTCCTCGGGAGAATAAAGACAAAGGACAGAATAAGAGACAGAAGTTTAGGTGAGGGACAGGGGCAAGCACCAGGAAGAGACTGAGCAGAACTGGGAGGACACACACTATTCGCTCCCTGAGGGATAGATGCAGGCTGTTTTTCAATCTGAGAGCAGTCCCACTCGGGGGGCACCTGAGCAGAGTGTGTTGGAACAGAGAAGAGAAATTCCCGCAGTGGGGAATCAGATTTAGCAGAAGAGAGCAGTCACAGGATGTTTATTGTGCTTCTCATTCATTCAACAAAAACGTGTTGTTGGGCACAGCTCTATGCCAGGCACTGAGGCGGGGATTCAGGAGGGGAGGCACACATGGTCCTTTCCCCCAGGAAACTTACAGTCCACCTCATACAGAAGACATTTAACAAATGATCATACAAACAAATGTGCAATTTGAATTGTGACAAATGTCAGAGTTCGGGACATGCTACCCAAAGTAGGGTACCTTGCCATGTTGAATATTTCAAGCTGAAGGAATTTGAGAGGCAGCATAAGCAGGAAGGACTTTCTGAGTTTCCCCTGAAGCAGATCATTGAACCCTCATGTGAGAGGGGCCCTCTTGCTGCTAAAAGGAAAGGAGCATCCTTATCTATCTCCAAAGATGAAGATGAGACAGAAAAAGGGGTGCAGGGCACAGCCATTCAAGAAATAACACAACAGTTAACACCAAGGTGGTGGAGAATTCAACTCCCAACCGGCCTCGAGGCCCAAGATGGTGGGGGATTTGACTTGTAGTAGACCTTGAGCTTCATTATACGCTCATTGTAATATATTAACATGGTGAATGGCACTCCCACAGGCCCCATGACAGTTCCGAGGCTGACCATAAAAGGTCAAAAAGTGGGTGGTGGCCCAGTTCCTGAGAACCCCAGCTCCTTCCCCAAAGTAATTGGAATAATCCTCCCATTTGTTAGCATATGAAGCTACCAAGCCCATAAAAACTAGTAACATCACCCCTCATGGCCTCTCACTCCCTCGCCTTCCAAGACAGCCTGCACTCTGTTTATGGACTATGTATCTCTCTGAATAAATCTACATTTACTCAGCTGTGGCTCAACCTTGAATTCTTTCCTCCACAAAGCCAAGGACCCACACTTGGTGGGCGAGTCCCAGGGACTCAGCCGAGACCTGGAACACAGCCATCCTCTAGCCCCACATTCATTTTCTTGTATCAAAGAGACAGAGAGAAATTTGAACTAACAAGCCTCGCTAGGCTTCCCCCAACTTACTACACTTAGCTCATCTTTGTCCTATTACACCTCTCCGCGACTTTCCACTCTCCATCAGACCTAGCATAAAACACTCAGGTCTAAGTGTTTCTTTGGGTCTTCATTTCCTTATGAAGGCTCCTGTGTCACCTTCAATCAATGTATATGCTTTTCCCCTGTTAATCTGTCTTTGTCAGTTACGTTTTCAGACCCAGCCAGGGACCATTAGGGGGTCGAGGGAAATTTTACCTCTCTACATAAACATTTCAAAGGAAAAGTACAGGGTAACAGAAGAGTGAACAAGAAAGGAACTTGCCCAGACTGGGCACCATACACCCAGGAAAGCAATATTTAAGCCCATGTAGGAGGAGTAGGATCCAGCCAAGCAAAGAAGAGATGTGTTGGAGGCAGAGGGAAGAACATGTTGGGAGACCCTGAGTATGAAGAACTTGGCATATCTGAGGACAGAAAAGAGGCCGATATGAGCCAGAAGCCTGACACGGGAAAGCCGAGAACTCGGATTGGCTATAATGTACAGAGACTTTTAGAGAAAATCCCCCTTTCAGGTCCTGAATCCTCCCTTTGCTTGTGGTCACACCTACAGCAAAAGTGTCCCACTTGTCAGCTCATCAAACACTAGGCGGGAAGCCACCTTGCTTTGAGAACACTGTTCCCTGCCCTGAACCTTCAGCAGAGTATCGATTTGTGCTCTCAAGTAATTAAGAGGCATTAGCAGAGGGAGCGCCAGGTCAGAGCCCAATGGCTATTCAAATCCCTGACATCTGGAGCACTGTGTCAGGTTCCTGGGGCCTCCCTTCAATCACATGTGACAACGGCCAACGCCACCAGCACCAGGTCGGGGGACCGGCTTCAGACCAAAGCAGCAGATCCTCTGCAAAAAGCTTGCTCTCCTCCCTCCACCTCCCACTGCCCAAGGCTTCAGATCTCTTTGGTTTCATTTCCTAGCATTTGAAAAAGGAAGTAATTTCTATAATACGAGGTTTCAGGATTGTGACTGTTTTGTTTACCTGTTACCTGACGCACCAGCAGTCCCTCCCCAGCACAGAGCAGGAGAGAAGAGCCAGGTGAGTGGAGGGAGGCTGTGACCCAGAGCTCCTCACGGGCACCGGCTCAGCATTCAAGGGGCCAAAAAGAATGTGCCCACGCTGACTTCCCCTAAAACGCTAACGTGGAACTAGCCAGAGCACGAAAGCTCTGTGTACCCCAGAGAGAGGCTGCTCCAGAACTCTCCAGAACAGCCTCCAGAGAAATAGCAAAGTGGAAGGCATAACACTGGTCTTATTTTGTAAAAAGGATAAACAAAAACAAAACAAAACGCCTAAAATGAAAAAGGACTCAATAATAAGAGACTAAATATTTAAACAGACAGTGGCCAGACAACACTTAGAACTTTCACTCACAACCGGCAGCCACCAGCCCAGGAAATAAACCCATTTTCTGCATTAGCCGGGCCAGGATGTCAGCCTGCTCCCCAAGTCAGGCTGACAGGACAACTCTAGGAAAATCCAGGAAGCCAATCAATAACCCCTGTAACAATCGGGCCAAAAAGGCCAAGACTTGATTAGTCACTGATATTTTCCCTAACATTTGTCCCTGCTTCCAGCTCAGGACCAGTTAGAGGAGAGCCTGCCATGCACCCCTAACCCATCACAGCGATGCCGCCCGTAGCTCTCTGCCAGCAGCCCTCAGTCAGGCACATCTGAAGCCTTCCCTTTTTCCACTACAAAGCTTCCCACCTGTCTGCCAGCCTTTGAGTCTCTGATTAAACACAAGTGACAGTGGCTGGCTCCCTTGCTAGAGCAAGTGCTGAATAAACAGCCTTTGCTTGCTCTCATTTGGTCGGTCTAAATTATCTCCACACTGGGCTTCCATCTTTTGCTGGGTCCCTGATACATACCCAACCATCATCTCTGGACCTCAGTCTCCTCCTCTGTAAAATGGAGTTAACATTGCTAATCTCTGCCTTCTTCACAGTATTAGGAGGAAGAAATAAGTGCTTTGGAAACAAAAGTCCTGAAGCAACAAAGTTATTACTTCGGGTGTCACGGCTGCCCCTCCATCACGTTCCTCCATTATCTCCATTTCTCTTCTCATTTTCGCATCTCTTGGCCTTAGTTCAATTTTAGTGTGTAAAATGTGGGAAACTGTGTAAATGTCTGTCAGTTTACATTGCTAGAAATAGAGACAAGCAGTGTTTTTCTCCACTGCAGTGCCTTTTGACTCCTCTGCATCCTCCTTATCTCTCCAGCCCTCCTCCCCCCTCCACTTTGATTTTTCTTCACAAATTACACCTTTTGTATTGTGAGCTTCTCTCTCTCTTTCTCCCTCCTTCTTTTCCTCATTCTTGATGTTTTCTATTCTCTGATGCTAGATTCAAGGATTTTTACAATTATAAAATCCTGCAAGTTTTCCCTATTTGAGGACCAATGTTGGGCTAGTTTTTAAAAGAAGTACAGTTTCATTACTTCCAAGGACAAAAGATAACACGGGTTGAAAAGGGAACAAGAAAGCCTTGCACTTGAACAGATCAGAGTTGTAATTAGCCTATTCATTGTTTCAAGGCAAATTCCAGCTCACAAACAGACAAACATTTCCCTTGTTTGTGCTTTTAATTCTGTTAGCAAATCTTACTCTCTGAGATGCAGAAAATCCGATTACAGAGTAATATTCATCATAAAAATTAATCCCAGGGTCTCCCAAAATCACAAATGTTAATCCCTGGGACAGGCCCAGTGCTTTGTCGGCATGATTACAACAAACTTTCCACATGCAATAACTTTATACAACAGATGCCGTCACAGCAAACGAGCCTGACTTGCTTGCGTGGACCCGGGGTGGTGATTCCCAGGACAGTGATTTCAAACCTGAGGGTGATTCTACCTTGCTGCCTCTCTCCCTCACCAGCTTGAATTTGAGTCAGTAGATCTGGTGGGAGCGATGTGCGAGCATCTGTAAGTTCCCAGGTGGTGCTGATGCTGCCGATCCGGGGTCCGCACAAAAGCAGTACTGCTTTGGGTGCCCGAGGGGTTGGGACAGACCTGAGCCCAGCCCAGCCCACTCTCTGCCTGATGCACACTGCCAAGTTACAAGATTTCCAATGGAGACCAAGCCTCTTGTCCTTAGAAATCAAAAGGTAACCAAGAGAGGGTGTGGAGAACAGGAAACCCTCCTACTCTGTTGGTGGGAATATTGTTTGGTGCAGCTGTTATGGAAAACAGAGTGGAGATTTCTTTAAAAAACTAAAAATAGACTTACCCTATGATCCAGCAATCCCACTGCTGGGCATATATCTGGAAGGAACTCTAATTCGAAAAGATACATGCACCCTGATGTTCATAGCAGCACTATCTACAATAGCCAAGACATGGAAGCAACCTAAATTTCCATCGACAGATGGCTGGATAAAGAAGTTGTGTGTGTATATATATATGTGTATATATATAATATATATATACACATATATATATGCTTTGTAGGTTGATTATGGAGAAAGTCCAAGGAAGTGGTGAAAAGAGCCTAATTTCTCAAACAGTAAGAATGCAATTGCTTCTATGAAGAATTTTATTGAAAATGGTAGGCAAACAGATCCTAGTGGGTCTAATCCAGATTCGTATGGCTTGATTTTTCTGATATTTAATTAACATCATCAGGTTGGGATAATTGCTAGTGCAGAAGTGAATTGTCTGTTGACTACTAATGACCGTATTAAATTATTTCTTTCTTGGATTTATGTCAAAAGTTGCTGATTTGAAGTCGGTTACACTACTAATACTTGAAAGGAAGGCTCCTTGTCAACAAATTAATACATGAAAGAATAGTCTTATGACATCTACAAAAGGTCAGTATCAGACAGCAATTTCAAACCCAAAGCACTGATTAGATGTGAAGTAAAATTTTAGTTGATGTGGAGAGCATATGATTAGGAGTGCTGTATCAATAATTGTATGTTATCCATGACATCCTATTTCCCTAGACAATGCTGTCAGAAATTGGGACTCTCTTTCATAATATTCTGAAGCTTCTTACAATGTAAACTCTTAGAGCAATGGTAACAAACATTGGTCGTAATATCTGCTTGTGACTTCCTCCTGTTAGACAGTGGTGAACTCAAGTAGTAAAAATGCCAGAAGTTGGAAGGGTTGACGTATTAAATAACATCACTTATAATGGATGTATTGGATAAATATCTCTTGCTGGTCAGCATCTGCCAAGTTCTAGCATAGGGGTTATGTTTGAGTGATAGAAAACTTGGGAAAATCCTGCAAAGAAAAATGCTCCTGACAGAATAAAGAGGATTTTTCCATGTCAAAGTCATTTTATACAACTGATATGTGACAACCTTGGAAGATAATATTCCTGCACCATTAGTACATCGTTAATGTATTGGTTAGTAATCCTAGTATTAATAGAGTTGATGTATTGAAACGGAATCATCAAATCAATCCTGAGATTATTAATAGGTAACAGGATGAATACAAGACTGCAACTAATTTTGAGGAATTTGATTCTCAAAAGGCTGCGTGTCTCAAGTGTTTTGAGTACTTAAGCTTGTGCATAAGTTGGTTCTTTAATGTTTGGTATGATGGATGGCATACTTCTTGTTTTGAGGCAAATGCTTCTTCAATTATAAATATTATTAATATTACTGTTTTTAGTGAAGTAAGTGACTCTGTGAGACAGTGTTTACACTGTGTTAACATGTGGAATCTAAGTGGTCTGAGTGCCGTCATAGATATCAGAAAACTAAGGATAGGTTGAGAGGGGGAGTTAACACCTGGAATATCATTGTAAGGTGGGATTTTGGCTCATGTAGGATGGTCTATATTCTGAAAATAATGGAAATTAGTACACAAACCCACCTGATCCTGCAGGCAGGACAAAGTGGAAATGGGTAAAAACATAATATATATCCTTGTGATGGTAAATTTTCTGTCTCAACTTGGCTAGACAATAGTACCCAGATGTTTGATCAAACACAATGCGGTTTCTGTGAAGGTATTTTTCAGATGAGATTAACATTTAAATCAGCAGACTTTGAAGAAAGCAGATTACTCTCCATAATGGGGGGTGGGGATGGGGGTGGGGGTTGCTCATCCAGTCAGTTGAAGACCTTAAGAAAAAAGACGGACCTCCTCAAGGAAGAGCTGACTGCCTTTGGACTCAGGCTGCAGCAACAACTCTTCTCTGGCTCTCCAGACTGTCAGCCTGCAGATTTTGAACTTGTCAGCTTTCACAATGTGTAAGCCAGTTCCTTAAATCAATCTTTCTGTCCTCTCTCTCCCTCTCCTTATCTATTCATCTATCTATAGACGTAGAATAGATAGATAATCCCCAATCTTTTATATATGTATATACATAGATACATATAATATAATATATATATTTATATAATTGTATATTTGTGTATACACACACACACACATATACGATTTACATTTATTCAGGGTTCTCCAGAGAAACAAAACCAATACATTTATATATACATATAAAGAGACTTTAAAGAACTGAATCACCTGTTTGTGGGCACTGGCAAATCTGAAATGTGTAGGGCAGGCCAACCAGCTAGAAACTCAGGCAGGAGTTAATGCTATAATCTTGAGGAAAAATTTATTCTTCGACAGTAAATTTCAGTTTTTGCTCTTACAGCCTTCCAATTGATCAGATGAGGCCCACCCACATTGTCCAGAGTAATCTCCATTCCTTTAAGTCAACTGATCGTAGATGTTAACCACATCTACAAAGCACCTTCATAGCAACACCCAGATTAGTGTTTGATTAGATAACTGGTACTACAGCTTATCCAAGTTGACACAAAGACTAACCACGGCACCCACCTGAATAAGAAAATAAAGCCTCAAACTTATAGTATGTCTGGCCATCATTTAATATTTCTTCTATGTAAAGTAGCTAGTCAACTGAAGAATTTTACCCTTGTTGGGCTAAGCAAAAATTGTTGTAGCAGATGTGAAATATGCCTTGTGTCTAGGACAGGACTATTTCTTTGATAAATATATGATATACTCACAATATAGCCTAAAAATCCAATTGATTGTATTACTCATATTATTCCTTCATAACCAAAGGATTCATTTGGCTTCCCGCATAATAATAAGGGAGATCACTCTGAATCCAAGTAAAATTAGAAAAAATCCTTCAGGAAGTTCAAAGAATCATAATAAATACTGATATGAAGCTGGGTCTTCACATCCCACTGGATTAAATAAGGCCTGTTAACACTATCTTAGTTATGGCTTCAAGTGCTGGAAGCAATGATAATAATACAACTGCAACAATTAATACGTATGGAAGAGAAAGCTGTTTGGGGTACACCAGGCATTTCATGCTAATAATTGTAGTAATGAAATTAATGGCATCTAAAATGATAGGTGTCTGCTGAATGAAGAGAGAGAACAGTTAAATGAATGAGGTGCCTACAATATGTTAGGTTGCCAGCTAATGGGGGTACTGTCCTCATCGTGTTCTAGTTCTTCAGACCCATTAAGGAGAACATCAAAGGATGCAGGCTTACTCCAGGAGCTGAAAAGGCATAAGGGTTTCCTGCAGTTCTGTAGGTATCTCAACGGACAACCTTGAGGAATTTATGTAGAATCATTCCAGTCCAAAAAACCTGCCCATCACAGGGAACTATATTCAATATCTTGTAGTAACTAATGGTTAAAAAGAATATGAACATGAATATAAGTATGTTCCTCTATGACTGAGTATTGTGCTGTACACCAGAAGTTGACACAACATTGTGTACTGACTATACTTAAATAAAAGTATATTTTTAAAAAAATTTGCCCAGGATGCTCTATTTCAAGCCAGAGTTCCCTTGGCCTTCTGTGAGTGCGGGCTCCGCATCCCAGGCACACCTGCCTCTGGGAATCAGAGTGAGGCCACGGCTCACTGAATGGACAGATCTGTGCTTCCAACCCTACCCACTCTTCTCACCCCAGATCTGATCCTGTCACTTCCCTCAGGGGCCATTGAGAATTGAGGAGTTTTTCAAGCTGATTCCACTCTTTCTGATACATGCCCTGCAGGAGATTTAAAACATTTGAATCTTTCCTTACCTCTCACCTTGAGAATGATTGCTAGGTTCAACTCTACTGACAGAGCAAGGTATCTTTAGGGGTCTTGGGGAAGATTAAAGATTTGGAACCCAAGATTATAGTCGGGGACCCTTCGTATATTAGCTGGTATATTAGCCAGATAGACAAGGCTCTTTGTGAGCCTCATCTAACATCATCTCTCCTCACCATCCTCCACTCCCATCCCCACCTACTACGTCTCCAACAATTACATCATGCCTAGTCACCCTTAACTTTTCCCTTAACATTGTGGATAGTCCTTACTGATTCTTCAAGACCCAGTGAAATCTATGAAGTCTTTCCTGACCCCTGTCCTGGGCAGAATTTTTTTTTAATTGAACTATATTCAGTTTACAATGTTGTATCAATTTCTAGTATATAGTATAACATTTCAGTCATATATATATACATACATAAATTCCTTACCATATTCTTTTTCATTATTGGTTACTACAAGATTTTCAATATAGTTTCCTGTGCTATACAATAGAAACTTATTGTTTTATGTATTTTATATCTAGTTAGTATCTGCAAATCTCAAACTCCCAATTTATCCTTTCCCACACTGTTTACCCCCTACTAACCATAAGTTTGCTTTCTATGTCTGAGTTTGTTTCTACTTTGTAAATAAGTTCATTTATCTTCTTTTTAGATTCCACATATAAGTGATATTGTATGGTATTTTTCTTCCTCTGTCTGACTTTCTTCACTTAGAATGACAATCTCCAGGTCCACCCACGTTGCTGCAAATGGCATTATTTTATTCTTTTTTATGGCTGAGTAATATTCTGTATATATACACACAACTTCTTTATCCAACCATCCATTGACGGACATTTAGGTTGTTTCCATATCTTGGCTATTGTAAATAGTGCTGCTATGAATATTAGGCTGCATATATCTTCTCAAATTAGAGTTTCATCTGAATATATGCCCAGAAGTGGGATTGCTGCATCATACGGTAAGTCTTTAGTTTTTTGAGGACTCTCCATACTGTTTTCCATAATGGCTGCACTAAACTATATTCCCACCAACAGTGTAGGAGAGTTCCCTTTTCTTCACACCCTCTCCAGCATTTACCGTTTGTGGATTTTTGAGTGATGGCCATTCTGACTGGTGTGAGGTGATACCTAATTGTAGTTTTGATTTGCATTTCCCTGATAATTAGCGATATTGAGCATTTTTTTATGTGCCTATTGGCCATTTGTGTGTCTTCACTAGAGAAATTCTTGTTTAGGTCTTCTGCCCATTTTTGGATTGACTTGTTCATTTCTTTGTTATTAAGTTGTGTGAGCTGTTTGTATATTCTGGAAATTAAGCCCTTGTCAGTTGCCTCATTTGCAAATGTTTTCTCACATTCTGTAGGTTGTCTTTTTGTTTTGTTTATAGTTTCCTTTGCTGTGCAAAAGTTTATAAGTTTAGTTAGGTTCCATTTGTTTATTTTGCTTTTATTTCTATTGCCTCGGTAGACTGTGCCTTGGACAGAATTAACCACTTCCTTGCCATTGCTTCTACAGCATCACTCCCTTGTACTGGCAGGTTTTTTTTTTCATGTCTGTCCCCCTACCTGGGAAGCTTTCTAATGGCAGAACCCATATCCCATCCTATTTCTATCTTCCAAAGTTTTGCTGTCCTAACACATGGTCTGGCCCAGAGCAGGTACTCAATATTTGTTGAAAAAATAATGAAAGGCAGCAGATTATAATCCTCAACTGCATGTGTGGTGTTTGTCAGAGGGACCAACTCTCTTTCCTCTTGCCCCTCCACTCCACCATGCATCACTGGGGACACCTACAGCAGAGCAGACAGGGACAAAGATACAAGTCTTTTTCATTGGAAACCTCTCCAGACCTCAGATAGCTCCCTCGCTGGATGATTTCCAGATCTCCCCCTGGGGTCTATCTTTGTCTCTTGAGGCAGGACCAAGATGCACTGCACTCTGTCTAGATTTCCTTCCCCATAGGTGGCCTCCTACAACCTATACTTTGTAGTTATACCCCTTTCTGGTCCAGTCTGCAAGCAAACTACTATGGTACCTGGCAATAAACCTGGTCTTCATAGCATCCTTTTTTTTTTTTTTTTCATAGCATCCTTAATAACGATGAGAAGTTACTCTATTAACTAAGTCCTTCTGCAGGCTGGCAGGCACCCAGCCTTCCAAAGAAGCAATTTTCTCCTTGCTAGTGGCCTTCTGTAACATTGTGAGGTTGTCTGTACTTTTCAAACAATTTCACATGTAAAATTTTCATCTGACCATCACCATAGCTCCCTGTGATAAACAAACAGAGTAAATTCAGTACTCCCATTTTGCAGACACAAAAGAGACTCCAAGAGTTCTCAGCCACTAGGTGAGGACTCTAACCAACTGGACCTCAGAGCTTAAGACACTTAGTGTCCTGCTCTGTGCGCTATACCACACTGTGTCCATGCCGAGCTCGCCCCACAGTCCTTTCATTCAGTACAAGCTAACTCTGCTAGCCATTTCATGGACTAGTTCAAGGAATGTCCAGCACAGGAAGCAACAGTAGCAGCAGAGTTGGTGAGCAAAACTAGAAACACTAGTTAACAAAAGTAATCTCAACTACAAGTCCATTATTAGGTACTGCTGCAATTGGAACTGGGATGTGAGCGTACTGAAAATATTTTAAATTCTTTGATTAAAAATTCTTTTCACTTACCTAATGTCTATCAAGTGGCACATAGTGCCTTTCAAGAGATGGGGCAACACTGTATATCCCAGCTGCCGACAGGGGAGATTTCAAGACTACAGCTTACCTTGGTGTGAACCCACCAGCTCCTTCCCCAGAAACTTCTATTCTGAGATGTTAGAAGGTGCTGAATAGAAGAAAGGGTGATTTTTTTTATCCAGAAATCTCTCTCTCTCTCTCTGCCCCCCTCTCTCTTTCTTTCCATGCCCATTTCAATTTTAGTTCTTAGATAAAAGCATCTCATCCCACTTAAAATAAAACCAAAGGACAATTCATTCAAAGAATACTAATAATGACAGACACTGTCAGATTAAAATTAAATATTCTAATGATTTTTCCTTGCTTTTGGCAAGAATTCATCTTTAAAGAAGAAAATTAAGAATGTGCTGTGTAAAGTTGAAGTGATTCATCTTATTCCTCCAAGTTGAGATGACCTACACCATTTCATCATTTCAGGCCAGCAGTCATATGAGGTTTCAAAATGAAATGTGATTGCTCAAAGGTAAAAATCAAGCATACCACAGTGAAAAGTCATAATATTCAAACTTGTCATTCATCTAGTTTGCATTTTGCCATCCTCCCCACTTACAACCTTTTCCAGCTTGTCAGAATAAGACTTTTTAAAAATAAAACCAAATGTCTAGCTGTAGAACTGGCTACCTCAGTTTCACTATATATGGAAGAAGGCCAGTGGGGAAAATCTCAAATATTTTATTTGATCTCCCTAACATCTCAGGACCTTGACTCTGTTCCTTAGGAATGGTCAGAGCCTAAATCTCATTTTCTTAATGATTATAACCCCAAAATTGGGAAGAAGAATGTTAAATTTGCCTACTCGAAGTGGCATGGATTTCCCAACATAGTCTCTCTAATTTATTGGGTTTTCCAACTTTCTTGCACTGACAATATAGAACTTTACCAATACTTCTTTTGTTCCTGGAGATTTAGTTTAGATGTAGCTCTAAGCTTCTCTCCTCTGAGATGGATATTTCTCCTTTTTGCTACCATGGAAAGCTATGCAAAGTGGTTAGAGTATTTGAAGGTCAAGTTTTGAACTCTGGCTTTTCCATTTTTACTTTATAACTTTGAGAAAAAAGAAAAAGAAGATAAACTCTTTCAGTCTGTGAGTTTTCTTATTTATAAAAACCAAATGAACAAAATTAAAGCAAACACAAACAAATGGAATGGCATCCCATATTCACAGTTTGGAAGAATTAATATTGTTAAAATGTCAGTACTATCCAAGGTGACCTACAGATTCAATACAATTCTTATAAAAATCCCAAAGACGTTTTTATAGAGATAGAAAAAAAAAATTCTAAAACTCAAATGTAACCATAAAAGACCTCAAACAGCGAAAGCAATCTTGAGGAAAAAAAAATCTGGAGACATCATCCTTCCTGATTTCAAAATATGTTACAGTAATCAAAACAGCACAAAAACACTGGCACAAAACAGACATATAGACCAATGGAACAGAACAGAGAGCCCAGGAAGAAATCAATGCATATATGGTCAACTGATCTTTGACAAGGGTGACATGAATACACAATGGGGGGAAGGACAGACTCTTCATAAGTGGTTTTGGGAAAACTGAACATCCACATCTAAAAGATCAGATTTGAACCCTTATCTTATACCATGCATAAAAATTAGCTCAAAATGGATTAAAGATTTAAACATAAGATCTGAGACTCTTAAACTCCTAGAAGAAAACAAAGGGAAAATTCTTGACATTGGTCTCAGCAATGATTTCTCGGATATGACACAAAAGTACAGCCATCATAAGTAAAAATAGATAAGTGGAACTATATTAAACAAAAATCTTCTGCACAGCAAAGGAAACCATCAACAAAATGAAAAGGCAACTTAAAGAATTGGAGAAAATATGTGCAAACCTTACATGTGATAATGGGTTGATTCCCAAAATACGTTAAGAAACTCTGACAACTAAATAGCAAAAAAAATAAATAAAAATAAAAATAAAAAAAATAATGAGCAAAGGACTTGAATAGACATTTCTTCAAAAAAGATATTCAAATGGCCAACAGATCTATGAAAAGGCACTCAACATTACTAATAATCAGGGAAATGCAAATCAAAACCAGGAGATATCACCTCACACCTATTAGGATGGCTATTAAAAACAAAAATGAAAACAAAAGATAAGTGTTGGTGAAGGTGTGGAAAAAGGAGACTCTGGCACACGACTGGTGTGAATGTAACTTGGTATAGGCACTATAGACAAAAGTATTGAGGTTCCTCAAAAAATTAAATATAGAACTAGCATATGACTGGGAAATCCCATTTCTGAATATATATCTAGAAGAATTGAAACCAAAATCTTGAGGAGATATCTGCATTCCCCATGTTCACTGCAGCATTATTCACAACAGCCAAGATACAGAAACAAACCAAATGTTCATTGACTGATAAATTGATAAAGAAAATATGGTATACACATAAAGAGGAATAGCATTCAGCCTTTAAAAGAAGGAAATCTGTTGTGCAACACAGTGCCTACAGTTAACAACACGCATTATGTACCTAAAAAATTTAAGAAGGTGAATCTCATGTTACATGAAACTCTTGGAAGTGATGATATGCTTATTATCTTGGCTGTAACCATGAGTGCATACATTTGTCCAAATTCACCGAATTGTATGCAGGCTTTTTTTGTTTGTTTGTTCTGTAGAGCAGTTATACCTCAATAAAGCTGGGGAGAAAAAAAGACAATGCCTTGATTTGATAAATGTCCAAATATTGTCAGTTATTAACATAGTTATTATTCTAATACTTATGGTAATATGTTATAATTTATGTTTTTATCTGTGTCCCCTACTAGCCAAGTTCTTCTTAGGGATAGGAAATATGATGTTTAGGTCTATATAATTATGCTTATAAAAATATAATACTTTTGTCTAGCAAAGTATCTGGCACAGAATGGGCCTTCAAAATATAGAAGAATGAATGACTAAAAAAATCAGGTTTGGTAATGTATCTGTGATAGGGCTCTGCATTCTATTAATCTAATTAGGTCAAAACATAAATCTTTAAGACAGCCCAAAAGTTCTGAGAAATCCAAGGCACTCAGAGGTCCAAGCAATGTGCTTGTACCAACTGTCTGATCCCTCATATCTTGGACACAATTATAGTGACATGATTAAAAATATGGACTCTGAGGTCAAGGATTGAAAACTAGATCTGTAGCTTAATTGCTGTTTGACTTTAAACTCCATAAGTCACAGTTTTTCTCATACATAAAATGGTAATAATTTTAGTTATGCTTCACTGATTTGTTACAGGAATTAAGAAAAATAATTTACAAACCATGCTTAGCATAACTCTTGGCATATAGAAAGTGTTCAATTTCCTGGCAATGAATTCTCCTGAGTCTTGTTTGTCTCAACAAAATTTTTATTTCATCTTCATCTTCTCTGGTGATATATAGAAATCTAGGTTGAGAAAATTATTTTGTTGAGCACTTTAAAACTGTCATTCAATTGTCCCCTGGCTCTTACTGTTTTGATTGAGAAATCTTCTGTCAGTGTTACTGGTGATCCTTTGAAAGGAATGTGTCTTTGTTCTTTGTTTTTAAGATTTTATTTTGTCTTTGATTCTCAACAATCTTATGTCACAATGAGATTTAAAGTTTTTATTTCATTTGTATTTGGTTGACCTTTTTGATTTTGTAAATTGTTGTTTTTGGAAAACTCTTAGCCATTATATCTTCAAGTATTTCTGCCCCATTCTCCTCCCCTCTCCTTTTGAGATCATAATTAAACATATGTTAAACCTTTTCACTGAGTCCCACATGTTTCTACCATTTGTTTCTCTATTTGCAATTTTGTTTCCTCTGTGTGCTTCATTTTGGATACTTTTTATAGAACTGCCTTCAACCTGGTTTTGTGTGTGTGTGTATGTGTGTGTGTTGGAGGCTCCTCACTCTGGCAAGGGATGGTTTATTGAATACTGAAGGGATCCTCATTCTATTAAGCCCTTAAAGGGGGGAAATTTTTCTTGTGTATTTCTCAGTTCAGTCTTGACAACACTCAAGATGTGGAGAAGTATACCTCATTTTAAGCCCTTGCTGCAATAAATTGAATATTTGTGTTTCCCCCAAATTCATACGTTGTAAACCTAATGCCCAGTGTGAAGGCACTTGGAAATGGGGCCTTTGGGAGGTGATTAGGCTATGATTATGACCTAATGAATGGGATTAGTTACCTTATAAAAGAGAAGCCAGAGGGCTCCCGCATCCCTTCTGCCACGGGTAGTTAAAGCAAGAAAACAGACCTCTATGAACTGAGAAAGGAGCTCTCGCCAGACTCCAAATCAACTGGTGCCTTAATCCTGGATGTCCCAAGCTTCAAAACTATGAGAACTAAATTCCTGTTGTTTATAAACCACCCAGGCTCTAGTATTTTGTTATAACAACTCAAGTAGACTAAGACACTTTTTATTACACAGGTTATTATTCCTACCTGGCATTCATTACCATTTTTCTCTTCTTTATTATTTTAGTTTTGGTGTTTATGCTTTTTAATTCCCCTGTGGGCTTGCGCCTAAAACCAAGACTAGATATTCACCATGAACATCAGGAGTTCTGCTATAACCAACAGAGACCCTGGCTAGAGGCAGGCAAATGGCTACAATCTTTCCCGGTATACTCCAGAGCTATAGGAGGGACACTCAGACAAAATAAAATAAAATAAAATAAAAAATCACAACTATATTTCTTTCTGGAAATTGTGAGAAAGATCTAATACAATCTAAAAGAAGAAAGAATGGAGAATTGCACGAGAATTAACAGACATCTTCAACTTGGAATACTCCTCAGTGTTTATTACAAGAAATTAAAAACTAAGGATTGTGCTTTTGAAAGTGCAACATTGGTACACTCGAGTATCATTTAAAGTCTTCTGGAAGAGGAGCCTTTACAACATATGAACACTTGTAAACCTGAGACATGAGAGAATATAAACCCTGTATTTTTTGGTTATAAATATTCTGAACTAGGTTCATTCCAGGCGAATAAACACGAGCAGGCAGCTACAGAAGCGTTACATGTTTGTTTAAGTAATTACTCCCCTTTAAGGAAAACACTTTACAACAGCAGTAAGGCAGTGAGGCGAAATCACGCAAGTTAAAATCCCTTCAAGTATAACCAAAGGCCTGGGAGCCCCAGAGAAGAAAGCCATATGCTAAGAAGTCATCCAGTTTTGCAACCTTTAGGAGACACTCCAGGAGCAGGATCTTTCTGGCCCCTTCCACTGCTCTAACAAGGTCCCTGCCCCACCCCACCCCCACCACATCATCTACTGCCATTGCCAGCAGCACCTCCACCAACCCAGAAAAAAACTGCCTTAGGAGAAAATAGATTTTATCATCAAAATTAGAGGTAGCGTTGGCAGGAGGTTGGGAAGTGGACAGTCATGGTTACGTAGAGAAAAATGTGAGTAAATACAGTACAATTCTCTTATCATGGCTCTCCCTGTCACAGTTTCTTGTTAGAGAACCCCTGAATATTAATATTCATCATCTCAGATTATATATTAAAACAATTTGTTTTAGAATTCTTAGGAAAACTTTATGGGTTTCATAGCTCTCAGATATCATCTACTGCATTCTTTGCTGTCTGCCACTAAATAAAGCATGGTAAGTGTTAACTGAGGAAGGAGAAAAGCTTCCTCGGGCACCCCCAACACAGAGTTAAGACTTAGCACAACTATGCAAGATACAATAGATTCAGAGACCCTTACAAATCCAAAAGAATGTCTCCACCCAGAAAAGAGGTTAGTCTTTACAAAAGAAGGAAAATTACTGAGCATCACCTTGTTAAGTATGTTTATAGGCAAAGCGTAAAATGGACAAGCAAATGAAACTCTGATCTTATCAAAGGTAAGACTCAGGCTAGACTTGGGTTTTTTTTCCTGTGATTGTAAGACCTCTGAGAAGTAACATTTTCAAAGGTTTTGTTTACTACTATTGACTATGGGAGATTCTGAAAAGTGCAGTCATCAAAACAAGCTAAATGGCACAATACCAACTCCATCATCTGTAGCCATTTGGATTTCAATTTTCAGTAAAGGTTATTTCATTCTCTCCTGCCCCACCCCCACTGCAACAGACCTGGTACTGTCACCTTTTTTTTTTTCTCTTTGATGCAATGAAATTTGTTGTTTCCAGAATATTTTGCATGACTAAGAAGAAAGAAATTGAATAAAATATTATAATTTACAAATCTCACTTGGGAAAAATATGTGCATATAAATCAACATTTCTGGTGAAGGCCCCTCAAATCCTTTTCATCTCCCGCTGAATTCACTCAGTGTTCCGCCTGTGAATACATTCAGGGGAATGATGCATTTTGAAAGTGACTCGCTTGATAAAGGTGTTCAAAAAATAATTGAACAAGACAACCCCTACTTTAAGGCAGAGGTGAGGATCAGTCATAAATGTTTATCCTAAAGCTGCCAAGGTGAAGACCTCAGGGGGAGAGACATCTAGCCTTTGGCTATGTAAGCAGTGTCATTCTACTCAAAACAAGGTCTCTTCACAGGCACACACGCAAATACATCCTAGGAGACGGTGTAGTAAAATGAACAGAACCCGGACAGGGCTTCAGAGTAGTGAAGGAAGAACTAAATTTGAACCCAAGTTCTTCAGCATGGTCAGACCACTCTTGACATTGGTCAAACCATCTAACCCGATTGAAATTCAAGTCCTTCATGGAAAACGAAGGTAATAATATCTACTTCCTGAAGTTTTGTGAGGGTAAATAAGGTACTATGTGCACATAAACCTGACGCACAGTAGGCTCACATCCAGGGGCGTTCATCACACTTCAATCTTCCCCGTCCCCCAGCGGTAACAGGCTGGCAAGGAATAATAGGAGAACCATAATGCAAGTCGTAGTTCTTAAATTATGCCCAGTCTTTCGAGTTCTACGCCCTCAGCCTAGGGGAAAAAAAATCACATATGTTCCTGAAACCCTAGTATTTTTGGCTTCTCATGGAAAGAGTGGGGTAGTAAAGTCTATATTGAAGCTGTCTTACTTCTCGCCCATCAGACACATAGAGTCCAAAAGAATACATAAAACAGTGAATTTCCTCAGATTTGACATTTTACTGGAGTTGGACCTTAGTTCTTAACCCCTAAGACACCCACACAGCCACCACCAGAGACAGCAGAGAAACCTCTTCTACTCCATCTTTATCTTCCCCAAGGCTCCTTGGACACTAAGAAGGCTTCTCCTTAATTTTACACCTTTAGGATATCCTTTTTCTATGTGCAGACAATCATCCCTTCACCTTGCCAAATGCCATTTTTGTGGTTCTTGGGTAGAGCATTCTGGGAGAGGGGAGAGGGGAGGGATGGAGGGAAAGAGGTATTCATAGCTATCTTCATTTAGGATGCTATAACTTTCTGGTGATGCGCACTTTCAGTGCTCAGAAACCCTGTGGGCATCATCAAACGTGTTCCTGTGTGTTTTCTCACCAATGAGAACAGGAGAAGGAGAAAACAGACCCATCCTGCTGTGCTCCCCTCCATGGAAACTTCTCAGTCCTCACAAAGGCCAGTGTCCCTCCCCAGCCCCACTTGTGGGGGAAAATGTACTGAGGCTTCTCCATCCATACTTTGCCTACACCTTTCAGTCCCTAGTCTTGTAGCTAATCTCCCAGGACTGATAGCTCACACACAGCTCTCCACCACTAGCACTCCCGCTGTCACACCCACACACGTCACAGGTCACTCTGCTTCTTGTATACCATTTGCAATCCCCGTAGGGACACTGCTGGCTCCATATTAAAGCAATTTATAAGGCGCCACTTCTTCCCTATTTAGGATTGGTAGAAATCACCTCATGCACCTGAAAGGTGGAATTACTGAGCCCTATGCCCTCAGTTTCAAGTGTCACCCTCCCATAGCACCTCTCTCTGTACTCCTGGGGAGAATGGAGGGCACCCTTCATGGCTTTGGAGTAGAGGCTATTAACATTCTCATGGGAGATAAGGTCAGCCTCCTGAGAAATAGCAGATCCTCTCTCCACCGACTCCCAGACCAACAGAAGGGCATTCTGAGTCCTGGTTTGGTCCAACCTTCAAACAAGCTTTATAAACTTGATGGTAACCTAGCCGGCCTTTTACTAGATTGACTGTTGAGTTCCAATACTGCTTAGTTCCCACCTACTAAGTATCCTGGGTTGTTGATGCTTCTGCAGGTGACAATGGACTAGTCCTAGACTTTTAACCTCAAACAATTGAAATGCTTTTGGTGGTAAACAGCTCTCAAAATTTCTTCCTTGATCAGAATGTATCCAAGACAGAAATCTTTAAATTGTGTTTTTTTCTTTTTGTTTTTGTTTTTTCTGAACTGGTGTGCTGTGTGCTTGGGGGAAAAAGTGGACAATCTGTTGCCACCAACAGATCACCAAGGATTCAGATGTCTAGCCTTCAGAAAAAAAAAAAAAGTCAGTATGAATTAATCCTAGGGGTTTACTGATTGAATTATTTCTAGCTGGGCTGCCTTTGGGGAAAATATTTTCCTTAAATGTAATGGACTCAGTGGTCTCATTTTGTCACCCCATTCATTCTCCACCATCAGAGGCAGAAGAACTGCCCTATGCACCCCCAGTGCTTCCATCGTCCCCAAGTGGCTCGAGTCATCATGCATCACCTTGGGTCCTAGAAGGCCCTACTTTCAAATGCTCCCATAGCCCATTTGCGGCACACTCAGTGGCTTTACATGACACTTCATTTCTGAAGCAGGGCCCGCCTGGTCCTGGAAGAGCCATGCACCTTCCCCACAGCAGGCCTCACTTTCCCCTTCCCTCCACTGTCCAAGGCTCTGAGGCTCTCACTGAGGATATTGCCTGCCCCATTCCCACGGGGGCAGTGGTGAGGAGCCTAGCCTGCCTAAAACTCTCTGCAGAATGACATCTCTCCCGGGCTTATCTTGTCTTCCCTGGTCGGAGCTTCCAATACAACCACTTCCTCAGTAAGACTGAGAACAGCGACTCCCTTTCCAGCAGCCTAAGGCATTCAGAATCTGCAGCACGTGTACTCTGGTCCATTTTTGCCCATTTGTTTACTATTATACTTTCTTAAAGAATCTGTCTCCTTCCATTGTCCTAGCACTTTACAAGTCCTATGCCAGGGAGGGGAAGAGAAAGGGGATGTCCTTCCACTCACAACCCCACACAGCCTTGTACACTAACCACCTGTATTAGTCCGCTACGGCTGCCATGACAAAGTGCCACAAACTGGGTGGCTTAAACAACCGAAATGTATTATCTTGTAGCTCTGGAGGCTAGAAATCAAAAATCAGGATGTCAGCAGGGTTGGTTCCTTCTGAGGTCGGTGAGGGAAGGACCTGTTCAAGGCCTCTCTCTTTGGCTGGTACACGGCCGTCTTCTCCCTGTGTCTTTTCACTTCGCTTCTCTGCTATGCGTGCCTATCTCTGGGGCCAGATGTCCCCTATTTGGAAGGATACCAGTCATACTGGATTAGGACTCACTCTAATGAACTTGTTTTAATTTTATGAGCCCTAGAAAGACCCTGGGCATCCTTCTGGGGTGGAGGGGAGGGGGTCACACAATTCAACCCACAACACTGCCCTTTCGGAGACTCTGTTCGAGAACCTCCAGAACAAAGTACCAACTGGTTGGTACAAGACAGGCTCCAGTGGCAATTCAAAAAAATTGTGTCAGTCTCTTCTGTTTTTGCTCAATCAACAACAAAAAAACTATATTCTCACCCACTGATTCATAAATCTCTTCAATTACATAGAATCTAAAAACATTTTTTTATTCCAAGTTTCTATATTTAATGTGAACGCTTTCTGGAATCAAACAGCTCAACTTTTAAATGAGTTATTTTTTAAAAACACTCTTGGTGCTTTCCAATTTTGTTCATACTATTGTGCATAATTATGGAAATTTATAAACTCTAATGAATTAACAATATGTATTGAGCAAGTTGCCAGAGTGAAAAAAGCTGTGTAAGGAATGAGTTGTCCACCTGCCAATTTTCTGTTTTGTGTTGCCTGAGCAGTTACCATCCTTAAGCAAGACCAAGAAATTAACATTCACAGATTTATTCACTTTAGCTGGGCTCAGGGAATTCTCTAAATTTTCTAATAACTTTTAAAGAAATGTTTAGTGAAATTTGAAAATTTTTACCTGCTTTAGAAATTTGCTTTTCAAAAAAAATAACACTTCTCCCATTGTGCTTGGAACAAATGGCGCCTTAAGACAAATTAAGTCAGACAGGTAATAAGGCTTTTCAAAGGCTATTGGTTTTACCCAGATTTGAAATTTCAGAATCACACCTTCCCCACCAGGCCCAGAGTCTATTTCGAAACTCAAATCCCTTTTTGCTTTCAGCTTTCAAGTTCTGATAAAACCTAAATTCCACCCCCCCCCCAAAACCTCCTGTCTTAGGATAATACTATCTTTTTATAAGGATCTAAATACTTGTATTTTCTCGTGCAAACCCAAAAAGAATTCTGGAGATTCCCTCAAATGAAAACTCCATGAGAAGAGTCAGTGCTGGGAAGGAATGTGAGCTTAATTATCTCTCATTGGTCCTTTAATATTTAGGTGAAGACTCAGAAGAGTTGAGAGACTCAGAGTCTCCAAGAAGGGTGAGGCCATCTGAGCCTCTGTACTTGAACTAGGCCAATTCTATGGTGAAACTGGGGGGGGGGGGGGGGGGGGGGAGGATCCTCAATAATCGAGACAGCTTATCAATGTCCGCTATCACTTTGGAGTACAGATGGTTACTATCCTTCTACACTGACTTTATTGGATTTAATATCTATTTTAGATCTACTAGTTACTATAGTTTTTTGCCTGTAGTGAATGGAAGTAATATTAAAATTCTATTAGAGATTAGTGAAAATAGAGATGCAATTTTTTTTTTTCCATTCAATTTCACCAACCCCAGGCTACAACCCCTGACGGGTCTGGTGCTTCTTAGGTGTCTTTGGAGCTTTCTGCTGGGTTCCCTACAATCAGCTGCAACAGACAGAAAGAGGAGACAAGCCCTTAACCAGTATTTACCTGGGAGATGTTTTTCATCCCTTTGTTTTTCAGTCTTTCTAAGTCATTTTTCTTAGACAGCTCTTGTACAGATCACTTTTAGACTTTAATCCAGTCTGAGAGTCACTCACATTTATTGCCAATACTGAACTACTTCAGACTTACCTCTGCGATCTTATTGTTCCTTGATATTTTTCTTTCGTGCTTTTTTTTTGTAATTTGTTGTATTTCCTTGGCTCCATTTTTTCCTTTTGTAAGTTTGGAAGTTTTATATAACCAATGTCTCTCCTTGCAGAGTTCTAGAATACATGTGCTCACATCTTTCTATTGTTGTTACTACCAACAGTTACTTAATACCTGAAAGCAAACATAAAGATGGGCATATTTGAAAAGATGTTTATCTGTCTCTCTCACCCCGTGCACCCATGTACCTCCAAATAACATCAAGGAGACAAGGGGAGGGTGGGAGAAATGCTATCACCCATCTTCTGGTCTTGGCAGGCACTGAGGGGCAGAGAACATATGGCTAACAGGACAAGACAGAGCAGTATTCCTACCCTTCTCTGCAAATGACAAGTAGCGATGTCCCTTATCGAATTCTGAGTTAAAAGCAGTCTGTGAAAGTTATTCCTTCCTGAGGTGGTTTGCTTAGGATTGTAATGCCGTGAACTGGGTGTGGTCTGACAATGCAGACATGGCTAGGAGCCTGGTCTACCAGTAGCAACATTTTACCTGGTTTGAGTATCCATCTTTCTCTGTGTTTCCACCAGGGTCTCCTCACCTATTTTCTCTGTGTTTTGGGGCCTTGGCTTGAAAGACAGATTTTACTTATATTCCCAGCCTACCTTGCACTATATTAGTACCAACTTATTAGCTAGTGACTTTCTCTGTCTTCATCTTGATCAGTTGATGATCGTATACATGTTTGTGTGTATTTGTTTATTCCTATACAAATACACCAATACAAACAACTCCTTCGTCACCACATATATTTCAAGGACAGCATAGAAATGTAATTAAAAGGGTGGAATTGAGAGCAAGAATCTCCAGGTTCAAATCCCAACTCCCCTACTTACTAACTGAAAAACTGAGCAAGCAGTTTAAACTCCCTGTGCTTCAGTTTCTTTCTATGTGAAACAAAAATAAATAATAGCACCTACTTCATGAGGATTATTTATTGATCCATATAAAATGTTGAAAATAGTGGACGACACTTAGTAGGTATTCCTTAAATGTTATGTATCACATATCGCACACATACCACAAGCAACGCTCATAAAGCGTGTTTCCATAGCACTCTGAAACTGGGTTAGGGTTACTAAATGTACTGAGGGCAGAAAAGGGGAGTCTCCTGTAAGTTGAGGAGTCCCCAGAAGCCCTCATGACCTCACAAATGTGTTGTCTTTGACCCCATCCTGTTCCTAAACCCAGAGCAGGATGACGTGAGGAATTCTACAATCCCAGCAACATACTGCCCCCAGGGTTCTTTCTACCCAGCCCCCTCTCAAGGGGCTTGCTCTGTGACATCCCAGGGGTGCGCTGCATTCTGGGAAGTGTAGTTTTCACAGTCAGTGTGAGGGGGGGAAAGGGGAGGGGGCAGGAGTGAAATCTCTGAAATAATCTAGAAGAAGGGATTGGGGAGGAATTCTTCTGGCCTCCTTAAAGAGGCAGGTGTTTCTTTTTTGGTTGGTGCAGACTCTGAGGCCAATAGAGGGGATATAAAGAATCTTCCTACTGTTTTTACACTGTCTTTTCTTCCAGAATAAAAGACTGAATATTTTTTTTTCCTCAGTCCAGCTCTATTTTGTTTTAGATAGTGAATTTGTTCCTAGTTTATTATAATCATTTTTAAGTTTCACCTTTTAATGGCATTGCAACTTTTTTCTTTTGTTGTCATAAGCAAGTTAACTGGAAGATGTCAGTCAATCGTCCTTTGAAACAGGAGTCTCTGCTACCATCACTTGTTTTTTTCTGTTATTAAAGTCCCAGAGAATGTGTTTGACTCTAAAATACACAGTCACAGGTTATGTAATGCTTTACGCTTATTTGCCTAGTGTCAGAAAGTTGGCTGTTTAGAAAATAAGCCACGTTGTGGTTTGCCTTTCCGGAAGGAAAAATTTCATAATCAAGCCCTAGTTTCCTACTCATCTGTAGTCTACTGCTTTGATTATGAGTTCCGAAAAATTCTGTACAATGGAAGCTTCTTTTAAATTGCCTGAATTATCAAGCAAAAGCCATTATTTCTCATCCGATCAGCCAAAGAGAGTTGTTCCCAGGAGTTTGCTTGATATTGGATCTCAGGTAAGACTCAATTTTCTCAGGAATAGGGGATTGTGACTGAATACAACTCTGCCAGCAGTGACTGTAATTCTGAGTCCCACAAGGTGGGAGTTCAGGAAGTGAAGTTTCAATGGCGTGGTAATCTGGGGCAAATATTTGATACTGCCGTTCTTGGATACAGAGAATGTTCTTGCCTTGTATCTTGTCCTGTTGACACTGAACTCATCAGCCACCCCCCGACCCCTTTTTCTACACCGGCAGAGCCGGCCTCTCATGAGAGAGGCTGAAAATGTCAGATGCTTCCTTTTCAGGCTCACCTGCAGTAGAAGTGGCCGTGTGAGCCAGTTCTGACCAGTGAGGTGTAATGGGAAGTCTGTTGTGAAGATTTTCTCCCCTGGTTGGGAAAGCGGCCCCATTCCACTGACAAAGAGGCAAGGAGACCCCCGCCCTTCTCTTCCTGCTTTTGGATACTGACATGAAAGGACGTGACATTTGGAGATGCTTTTGTTGTCTTGTGACAAAAAGGTGTCCCTGAAAAATCGAGGATGCCGGATTGGAAAGACAGAAAATACCTGCGTCTCCAATAACTGCTGAGCCACCACAACCACCGTGGGACTACCTCTCGATTTTCTATTGGAGAGAAAAATAAACCCTTGGGAGTACTTGTCACCTCTGATTGCAGACGTCCTGTTCTTCTCTACTCTGGACACGCAGGAGCACAGCACTTCCTGCCTCCAAAGCACAGCCCTATGACTTGAAATACGTGACGGAAAGTGTTGTTTCATGCCCAGTGTTTAACTCCCTGCCACTCTTCAGCCAAAGGTCCAAGCAGCCTGGAAAGATGAGCCAATGCCTCAGCACAGCTGCTGTAGAGAGCCTTCTGAACCCTCCGCTGACTCTGCATAAGTGAGAAATAAACTTCGTTGTATGCAGCCACTGATAGAGGGTGTCACCACGGTGCAATGTAGCCGTAGCCGATCATGCCGGATACAATCTGTATTTTTTAAGCCACTTGTACTTTGATAAGCTCCTACTTGTAGCTAGAAGCATCCTAACTGATACAACATATATAGCAATTTGACCCGCAGAAAACTGTTTCTGTAAAATCACAGGATGGCATTGGTGGGAAATGAATATCTACCATTTCCTCCTGCCCAGACTTTAGTCTCCATATTCTAGTAATGGCATCCCAATTTTGCTCAAGGAAACCCCTGTGGCAGATGCACCCATTCCCTGACTGTGTCTTCTCAGCACTTGTTTCTACTCACAGAAGGAGGCTCACTTCAAACTCCTAGAACTCTTTGCCTGAGAACTTTGTCTAGTTGTAATAACCTGCTCAATTCATCCTGTGATTAACTGAATTATGAGTTAAACTCCCAGCTACAAAGAGTGTCTACTATCAAAGTGAGGGCATTGACTGGGGGAAAAACTGGGGTTCTGTGAGCTACCACAGACACATGTGGGAAGACTCTGGTGAAGCTGGGGGCGTGGAGCCCCTAAATTCTGATGTGTCTTCTTTGCCAGCGTGAAAGGACTCTTCACCCCATAGTGGAAGTGGCATTGGGTCAGGCTTGTGGGACTTTTGCCAACAATGCGTGACCCGAATTTAATCATGAGAAAATATTAGACAGACCAAAAACAAAGGGACGTTCTACAAAATAACTAGCCAATACACTTCAAAAGTGTCAAGGCCATGAAAGACAAATGAAGGGTAAGAACATTCACAGATTGGGGGAGACAGAGATGATATATCAACCAAATGCAACGTGGGATCATAGGTTGGAATCAGGTCCAGAAGAATATCACTAGTGGGACAACTGATAAAATCTGAATAAGACCGTAGATTAGCTAACAGTACTGTATCAATATTAAGCTCCTGTTTCTGAAAATTGCACTATGGTTATGTAAGATGTTAACATTTGGGGAAGCTGAGTGCAAGGTATTCAGGAATTCTTCGTGCTATTTTTACCACCATTATATGTCTAAAAATTTCTCAAAAGGAAAAGTTCAAAAATTAAAAAATAAGTTCAAGACATTATTTAAAGTGAACTACACAAACATGCACTGAAACAGCACCTGGAGATAGAGAATCCACTGAGGGAGTTAATGTTAAAAAAAATCCAGAATCATACGGAAATCATACTGTGTTCAAAGCACGCTGCCATCTCATGGTGAAAAGCAAAATGGAAATAAGAAGCTAGATGTTAAAGAAATCACAAAGCAGCATGAAAAATGATGCAAAATGACCACTTATTCAATGCATGAATTTAAAGGAATTCAGAGTAAAGAATCAATTGAAGAAGGGTTTGGAAGATCTGAGACAAATGGGACTGGACACAAGTGAAGGATTTTGACATATATAAGTGATTTCCTTCCTCTACTATTTCTGATAAGATATTATAAATATGTACTTCTCTACAGATGAATATATTCTATTTCTTCTGTTAAGTAGGTATGGGTCTATAAATTATAAACAGAAATTCCTATCTCTATAGGTAGGAAAGGATAGATATAGGGAATTGTGCACAAGTCGGAAAATTCTGCAAAAAAAAAAAAAAAGGAGTTGTATTCCAGAGAGAATGAAACTCATCAGAACAGCGGTTATACAACAACTAAACGGAAAAAAGATGTAATCATATGTCATAATATGTAATAATGATACAGTATAGCAACAAGAATGTGGGCATTTGCTATACACCAACCACTATTAATCAAGGACTTTATTAACATGTATTATGTAAATTCACCATCTTCACAACATATGAGGTTGGTCTAATATTATTCCCATTTTACAGATGATGGTAAGAGGTAAATGGCAAAAATGGAATTTGACTGCAAGGAGTTTGGCCCAGAGGTAAAGATTTTAACCTCAAGCTTCTAACAACTGCTGTGAATTTGCAAGAAAAGACTTGACTAAGACTGGTTTTCCCTTCTCTTGGGAGATGAAGCCTCTAATTTAAGATATTATTATGCCTTAATGTAATCACTACCCAGAATTAAGACCTTCCTGTCACCAGGAGGTGATGGAAAAGGGCGTGGGTGGCAAGGTAAGGAGTTGGAGGAGGAGTGGAAGGTCAGGGAGGGGTGGCAGGAAGGCTCAGACCACAGGATGTAGGGCCCACTCCCCTCACCCCATCACTGAGGCTGGCTGTAGCTCCCTAGTGGCAAGGGTTCTGGAAAGGACCAGCGTGAACTACTCCTGCCATACAGACACTGCCTGGTTGATTAGAAAATGGTCTTTCAGGTAGAATTTGAAATGGTGATGTTAGGCCTTGTCACACGTACTACTTGGCTCCCAATTGGCAGCTGGGAGGAGAGTCAGCAGAGGACAGAAGACAACTGCTCTTAAGTGTGAGTTTAGATTTGAAAAACATCCTCCATCAGCTTATATATTCTGTGTTCAGAAAACATGGGCACCAACAGTCAGGACTCACGGAGGTTAATTGAATAGGAAAAATAACATGATGAAAACATTTGAGAAGCATTTGTTTTGGAAACAGAATTTGCAAATGAATTTAGAGTAGGGTCAACTCAAAAGCACACAGAAGACAAGGCAGTAATATGATCGAGTAAAGCAGGCAGAGCAGTTTCTCTTGAAGAGGCTTTGTTTCCTTATTAAACACGTAGACTATTCATTACTTCCGTAAAGAAATATGCTCTCTCCAATTTTGCTTTTAAATGCACGGCTCTTTTGGACTGCCTTTTGTTTTCCTGGCTTTGATGAAGAGACTTCACGCACAGAGAAATAGCTCTCTCCTGTGGGACTTTCAGTAATGTAAGCATGATGACAAATGAGGACTGACAAGCCCTAATAGTCAGGGAGACGAGAGCAGCGGGTGGGAGGCTGGGCCGCTGGGCGGCGCATGCCCACGGATGAGCGCAGGCCCCGTCCGCCTGCGGCTGGGTTTCACCGGGCAGAATGTGGGGCCCCTTGTTGTCAGACCTGTCAGTTGTCCAAGAAAGGCTGAGACCTACACTGTTATATGAAATATCCTGACTTTCCAATATTTACTTAAAACTTTTCAGACTAGGTGTAGACCTTTCTTAAAACACTTTCATCATCTCCTTCAGTGTCTCTTCCAGGTTTCTTCCCTCTGGTCCGGGTGCTCCTCGTCCCCTTTACTGGACCCTCCTCTTCTGCTCATCATCTAAAATAAGGATATCCCGGATCCCCTTCTCTGCTCTGTCTACATCTCCTTCCTGGGCAACCTCACCTGACCCCATAGCTCTAAGCCACCTCTGCCAGAGATTCCCAAATCTATATCCAGCCCTGACCTCTGCCTGGTACTCCAGGCTCTGTCACCTTGACATCTCCAAATGGCTGTCTAGTAGGAATCTCAAATCATCATGGCTGAGAGGGAGCTCTCCCCTGCCCCACCCATCCTTCTCCTCCTCACCATGTCAGGAAGTGGGACACCATCCACCAAGATGGTCAAAACAGGGAAGGGAAAAAAAAGCATTTCTGCATGTCTGGCATAATTCTACTCTTCACACATTGTTCATGCTGTTCCCTCTTTTTAGGAGACCTTTTCAGCACCTTTACACTGGGAAAATTGCTACATAACATAGCTGGAAAGGTGGGAAACTTAACATCCTAGGGAGGCAGAATTCAACAATGGAGGACAAGAGATAGAAAGGTGTCAGCAGATATTTACCTGTCATTCCTTCCCTGATGGACTGTTCTTAAAATGCAATCATTTTATTTGGCCTCTCTGGAAATGTCCCACAAGACTGGGCAACCAGCCATGTTTGTTCTGAAGTCATAGCAGCTTGCTAATACTCCTCTCCTTGTAGTTTCTTCCCCTATTTCCTTGTCTCTCTTTCCTTTTCCCCTAATTCTTGCTTCCCTGGGACTGTACCTCAATCAAACATTAACACAAAAGCTATCCCCCTGTCTTCTCCAAGAACCCCAGCCTGAGACAGCTGGTACCAGAAGGGGGATAGTAATGACAGTTGGCAGGCTGTGGCATCAGAATCACTAATGCTTTCACTTGTGGTTGACGGGGTTAGGGCAGAGGTTTAGGGTAAGTTTGGGGATATCAAGTTACCACTGCAAGTGATCAGATGGGGGTAATGATAATTATAGTGCTTCTGCAGTGACTGGCTCCTTATGATGGCATTGAAATCTTTGGTAGGTTTGGGGAAGTTAATAATGGTCATTTTAAGGCATTCTGTGAAAGCCATAGATGGCTCCAAAGCAGGTAGGAAGACCAGATCATGAATTTATCAAGCAAGAATCAGAGAAGCATCTGTGGGAGTAGATCGTAAGGGTGTTGGGCCAGGGAAGGGGAATTTAAAACCAAACAGGAGAGACTGGTTAAAATCAGCAACTCATCCATAAGCTAGAATTTAATGTCTAGCAAGTCTTAATAAGGTCCTAATAAAATTTAATGTCTACCAGTCCTAATAGTTAGCTGGGATGACTTCATAAAGCCTGAATCCACAATGACTCCGTAAGATGAGGTGGATCTATTGGAACTTACTTGGCAAAGTAATAAGAAAGGGGTCAAAAGACTCAGGGAAAAGAGAGTATTAGAGTGAAGATATGCAAACCCACACCTGAGGATATCCTCCAGGAGAGGACACCCCCTTCACTAAGAAATGCACCGGTGATGAAGGAGCCAACATCATTGAGAAACTCACTGTTGGTTGATCTCTTCCAGCCAGTGTTGATAGTAGAAGGTCCTGTATCAATGGAGATACTGGGATTCTGGAAAGACAGAGACCAGGTGGCAGAGGCCATACTGAGCAGTATGACCAGAATGCCAGTCATAGTGCCTTGGCCAAAGTGATTTATTATTGCAGCTAATTGATGATGGTTTTCCCAAAGGTAACGTAGACAAACCACCATCTAAGAGCAGTGGTTGTCAAGATGTAGTCGTAAGATTAGCAGCTTGAGCATCACCTAGGAACTTCTTTGAAATGCAAATTCTCAAGTCCCACTTCAGACCTACTAATGCAGAAATTCTAGGGATGTGGCTCAATAATCTGTATTTTAATTAACCCTCTAGGTGTTTTGGATGCATGTTAAAGTTTGAAGACCATTCAACTAGGGTGTTGCCTGATTTGTACAACCAAAAAATTGAAAACTGATCATCATAAGGCCAATGTCAGACACTGATGGAAAACTGCAATTTCCAGTTACTAGATCTAAGTCTGTTCACAGATCCAGAGCCCATTAATGAAAGGGAATTCTGGGTCCCCACAATGCCACCACAGCATGGCAAATATTTCTCTAACTCTTCCTCAAATTTGCCAGAGTAATTGAGCACTGAAGAAAAGGGAATACCCAGACTTCTTGAGGATGGCTAGAGTGAAATCACTGTTGACACCGATATCAGAGAACCCCACACACTACATAGACCTCTAGTTAAAACAGAGCCTTACAGATACCAGATTGTCAACAATGTTTGGGCTCAAGCCCATCTCATGGCGGATCTAATAGATCCAAGGACCCATTCTGCTGCCATTTCTCTAGTCTCTGAATGCCTAATAGGATAAATATACTTAGAACTTGGCCCTTGGTTTCCTGACCCATGAATTAAGAAACATTATGATTTTTTTTAAAAAAGGTACAATGCATCTTCTCCCCAAGCCAAGCTGGTAAATCAGAAGCAGTATCACCTCCTAGGAATAACTGCAGAAATCAGAACTAACAAAGACAAAAGATTCAGGGATGGTGATTCCCATAATGTACCTAGTCATTTCACCTACCTGGCCTCTGCAAAAAAAAATCATGTGCATCATGGTGGGGGCCAGTGGACTACTATAAACTTAAGACAGTATCCCCAGTTAGGTTCTGTGCTAGATATAAATTTTACTGACGCAAATCGGCTCAACCTTTGGCACTTCATTTGTGGCTATCATTTTGTTGAATGCTTTATTCCTTATTCTTGTGAATAGAGAGGATCCAAAGCAGGTTGCCTTGACATTGCAAGGGCAGCAGTAAGTCTTCACTGCCTTGCTCTAGATCTGTGTTAATTTTCTGCTGTCTGTCGTGGTCTGTTCTACACTGAGCTCAATCATTGTGCTATTCTGCAGTGCATCATGCTAGCCTGCTATACTGATTGACACTTTACTAATTGGACCAAATAAGGAGAACAGGTCAGGTAATTTAAATGCCTTGACGTATGTGTCAGAGGGTAGGTGGTAAGTCCTTGATGATCAAGGGGTCTGCAACATCAGTGAAATTTTTAGGGGTCCAGTGGTCTGGAACATGAAGGGACATACCCTCTGAAGTAAAGCCTGAGAGCCTGGCAATGGTACACCAAGTAACTGTGCAGTTGGAGCTGTCCATCATGAGCGTGGTGTTAACAGAAACTCCCAGAAAAAGGTTGAGAGGCATAGAAACAAATTATTGCATGAAGGAAACGGTGTATTTAGGAAAAGACTCACGTAGTCCAGAAGATGCAAAAAATATGACTTGTTGGCTTAGACTTCCTTATCACCCACCTTTGCTGCACTAAAGTCACTCTCTCAGCCCATACCTATGGCCTCATGGGAAATTCCCTATAACCAACTGATGGAGAAGGAAAGATCTGGAACTAAATTCGAAGACAGTTTGGTATGCTCTACTGGGTTCTATAGAAATGGATCACTGCCACATTATAGCCCCTCTCAGGAGTGACTCTGAAAGTATGCATAATCACAAGGAGGCTCTTAACAACCAGAGTGACTTATTTTCTGGGTGTCAGTCAGCTTTTCTCTTTGGTCAATTCACTGCTTGCACAGTGGACTAATGAACAAAGTGTCCATGGTGGCAGGCTCAGATCCTATACATGGATCCAAAGCAGGGGCTCCTGGAATCAAGGGGAGGAACTGGAGTCAGCTGGTCTCAACATTAGTTTTAGTGACCCACTTGCAGAATTTGTGCTTTCTGTCCCTACAACCTTATATCTGCTGGGTTAGAAATTCTGATTCCCAGGGGAGCATTGCTTCCTAGAAAACACAGGGCAACCACTAAAATGTTAAAGGATAAAAATAATAAAATTATCAATTAAAATCACAAAAGGCAAAAAAAAGTGTGGAGGACAAAAATAGGAAGAAAGAACAAGGGCGACAAATAGAAAACAGTAACAAATATGGTAGATATTAATCTAACTATATCAGTCACTTTAAATGTCAATGATCTAAATAAACCAATTAAAACAGAATGGATCAAAAACCAAGGCCCAACTGTATGTTGTCTACAAGAACCCTCCTTTCAATATAAAGACTCATAGATCAAAAGTAAAGGGACAGAGAAAGATATATCATGCTAACACTTATCAAAAACAAAGTGAGAGTAGTTATATTAATTTCAGACAGGGCAGACTCAGAGCAAGGAAAGTTATAGGGATAAAGATGGACATAACATAATGACGGAAGTGCGATTACTCCAAGAAATCATAATAATCCTTAATGTGTGTATATATATAACAACAGTGTAAAAATACTTAAGACAAAAACTAAACTAGATGAATACATTATAGCTGGAGGTTTTAACACTCCTCTGTCAGTAATGGGCAGATCTAACAGGCAGGAAATCAGTAAGGACATAGCTGAACTCAACACCACCAAGAGTCAACTGGATGTAATTGACATTTATTGATTCCTTCATCCAACAGCAGATTCTGCTCAAGCTCACATGGAGTATTCATCAAGTTAGACCACATTCTGGGCCACAGAACACACCTGAATAAATTGAAGAGAGTAGATATCATACAATGCCTACTTTAAAACCACACTGGAATTAAACTAGAAATCAATGATGGAAAGATAGCTGGAAAATCCCTGATACTTGGAGATTAAAACTACACTTCTAAATAACCTATGAATCAAAGAAGAAATCTATATTCATTAAAGAAATTGAATTAAAAATTAATAACCTTCCAAAACAGAAAGCTCCAGGCCCAGATTGGGTTTACTGGTGAATTCTACCACATATTAAAGGAAGAAATCACACCAGGTATCTATAATCTCTTCCAGAAGATAGAAGCAGAGGGAATACTTCCTATCATATTCTATGAGACCAGCATTACCCTAATGCCATAACCAGTTAAAGACATTATTAAAAAAACTACAGATTAATATCTCTCATGCACATTGATGTAAAAATCCTCAACAAAATATTAGCAAACCAAGTTCAAAAATGTGTATGAAGAATTATATAGTATGACCAAGTGGGATTTATCCCAGGTATGTAATGCTGGTTCAATGTTCAAAAATCAATTACTGTAACCAATCACATCAACATGCTAAAGAAGAAAAATCACATGGTCACATTAAAAAGAACACTGACACAATCTGACACAATCCAGCACCCATTCATGATAAAAAATGTCAGCAAACCAGGAATATAGGGGAACATCTTCAACTTGATAAAATAAACATCCACAAAAAAACCAACAGCTAACATCACCCTTAATGGTGAGAAACTCGAAGATTTCCTGCTAAGATTAGGAATAAGGCAAGGATGTCTACTTTCATTACTGCTTTTAATATTATACTTGAAGTCCTAGCTAAGATAACAAGACAAAAAAAGGAAACAATAAATGGCATTCAGATTGGAAAAGGAGAAATAAAATTGTCTCTGTTCACCAATGGCACAATTCTCTATGTAGAAAATCTAGAAGAATTGATAAAAAGTAAAACAAAGAAAATATCCTCCTGGAACTAATAAGTGATTATAGCAAGATTGCAGGATGCAAGATTAATATACAGAAATCAATTGCCTTCCTTATACCAGGAATGAGCATGTGGAATTTGAAATTAAAAACACACTACCGTTTACATTAGCACCCCCACAAAATGAAAATACTTAGGTATAAACCCAACAAAATATGTACAAGATCTATATTAGACAAACTACAAAATTCCAATGAAAGATATCTAAAGAGAATAAAATAAATGGAGAGAGATGGCTTGTTTATGGAAAGATTCAAAATTGTCAAGATGTCAGTTCTTCCCAGCTTGTTCTATAAATTCAACACAATTCTAATCAAAGTCCCAGCCAGATAGTTAGTGGTTATCGAGAGACCAATTTATATGAAGATTAAAAGACCCAGAATAACCAATTCAATATTGAAGAAGAACAATGTTAGCGAGGATGTGGAACAAAAGGAGCTCTCTTTCATTCCTGGTGGGAAGGCATAATGGTACAGCTACTTTGGAATACAGTTTGGCAGCTTGTTATAAAACTAAGCATACTCTTAACATATGAGCCAGTAATCATGCTCTTGGTATTTACCTAAGAGTTGAAAACATATGTCTATACAAAACATGTATATTGATATTTGTTACACCTTTGTTCAATTGCCAAAACTTAGAAACAACCAAGATATCCTTCAGCAGGTGAATGGATAAACTGTGGTACATGCAGACAATGGAATATTATTCAGCACTAAAAAGAAATGAGCTATCACACCATGAAAGGACATGGAGAAAATTTAAAGGCATATTTCTAAGTGAAAGAAGCCAGTAAGAAAAGGTTGTATGACTCCAAGTATATGACATTATAAAAGGCAAAACTACGCAGACAGTAAAAAGATCAGTGGTTTCTGGGGAGTAGGGGGTCTGGGGGTAGAAGTAATTAGGCAGAGCGTGAAGGTTTTTAGTGAAACCATTCTGTATAATACTACAATGGTACAACTTATTATACATCTATTAAAACACAGAGACTGTATAATACCAAGAGTGAACCCTAATATAAACTATGGACTTCGGGTGATAATGATGTGGCAGTGCATGTTCATCAGTCATAATAAATACATCCAGTGTAGTGCACGATGTTCATAGTGGGGGAAGTTGTGTGCAGCGGGAGGGATACAGAGGGCAGAGGGGAAATCTCTGTACTTCCTGCTCAATTTTGCTATGAACCTGAAACTGCTCTAAAAATAAAGTTTATTAACATTTAAACAGTGTGTTATCCATGGATATCATAATCCTCTTTCCTTATATTTTCAACTACTGTGCATAATATGTTTCTATTTGTTTGGGCATTTGGAACAAAACCAATGTATTATGTCTCAGCATCTCTACCAGCTGGTGGCTCTCTAAAAACATATCCATTTTCTCATAATCCCAGCAGCCAGCTGAGTCCCTAGACCAGGGTGGATGCTAACTAAATATTTATTAAAGTCTTCATGAAAGGCAGTGGTGCGTAGGGGAAGAGAACCAAGGTGGGAGTTGGATTAATGTTGCTGGGTGATTTCCTAGGCCCCATAACCTTGGGCAAATCACTGAGATTTATTTTCGGATGCTATGAAATGGAGATAACCTCATCTTTTCACAAAATCCTTATAAGGACAAAGTGAGATGCACTACACACAAAACGTTTTAAATCACAGGATACTTGACAAAAATCAGCTACTCTTACTCATGGAAAATGACTAAATAGATGCTAAATCAAAAAGGAGAGAAAAGGATGGGCTGGATGAAAAAGCAGAAATGAAAAAAATTAAAGAGAAACAAAGATAAACTCAGTCATCACCATACTTGAAACGAGATTCAGTGCCTCTTCCTCCTTCCATGCACACAACAAACTGAGATATCAGACATGTTTTCTCACAGTTTATCAAACATTTACTGAATACAACTAACCCCAAGACTCGAGCTAGCAAAAGGTCACCAGGCATAAACAATGCCCTCAGAGGGGTCTAAAGCTAGTGGAGGAGGCAGGCATGTGAAAAGACGGATACAATGGGGTGGAATCAGAGGCTGCCAAATGGAATTGAGTACTTCTTGATAGGTTTCGTACAACCAGGGAAGAGATGACAACCAGAGAAGGCTTTCTAGAGGAAAGGATTCGCTACGATACATCTTGGAAAACGTAGTGGGCAGAGGAGAAAAGGGCATTCTATGGCAGAGGAGACCAGGCTGTAGAAATAAAGGCACCCAATCAAAGAAGACCTTGTATGCAAGGCTACAGAAACTTATTCCATAAGTGATGGGGATTCACTAAAGGGTGTTTAGTGGGAAAGACGGCTGGATCAGATTTATGTTAAGAAGCTTCACTCCCTCCTCTATAGATACTACAACTGCTGCCATCAACTCTCCCAGACTCCTGTCACTGCTCAGCCTCGGAATACTCCACCCAGCCTCTGTGAAAGGAGTCAAATGAGAGAACATTGAAACCCCACGGGGCTTGCGCTAGTCAGGCTTTGCAAAGAATGGGGACTTCCTAGACTCTCTAGGTCTCAAAAGAAAAAACTCAGAAAGCTTGTTAATATCTTGCTTGACGTTTCACTTGCTTTGTGACTTCCCTGATCTGTCCTCCAAACAAGTGAAACTCCGGTCAGAAGTCTAATCTGAGCACTGTAAGCTTCCAGTAAAATGTAAGCTTTATTGCCTTCTCTTCATTATCAGGCAATCCCCAAGCAGTAATAGAGAAATTGCTTTCCCTTCTCTTCCTAAGTCTATCAGTAGAAAATACTTCATGTACTGGCGACAGACACACGTGGGTACCCAGGGGGTTGGTCTGATAACCCATCACTTGGCACCAACCATTTATGTTGCTGCGAATTCATTTTGAGTCAGGGTTGATATCCATATGCAAATGCCTGAATTTTTTTCAGAATACAGATTCCATCAAGTTATAAAAGGCAGATAAATGCTATCCCTTTCTGCAAATGAATTTTAACAATTTTACATGACATTAATCTCTTTAAGACAAGGATACGTGAAAAACAAACCAAGGTCGTAAGATAGAACTTTGTGGGTGCAGAACTCCTAAGAAGACAAATCATCTCCTGCTCACTAAGGGATGGAAAATGGGTCACTCTCCATTCATTATCACACTCCTAAGCCAACCAGCACCCCCATGCTTTCCAAAGAGAGGATCCCTCAGCATTTGGAAAAGTTCAGGGCTGGGAACTGAGAGAAAGCAGGGTCTAATTGCTTTCTTCTCCCCTTTTCCTCCATACAACAAAGCTGCAGGTAGTCTGATTCGCAAAACACAGCATCGAGCCTGCCTCCCGCCACTCCTGCCCCGGGTAAGATTTGGGAAGGATTTTTAAACCAGCAACATCAACACCAAATGCAAATAAACTCATTGCATTTGATTTCTTTTCAAGTCACCGTACAAATATGGTCTTTAAAGCACAGTGAGAACACTCAAAGACATAAAATGCTGCTTAAAACTCTCCTGTGGAAGCAGTATCTCCTGCTGCAAAGAGACGAAAAGGCAAATATCTCAGAGCACTCTGGGTTCCTTACTCAACAGTCATCATATGAGCTTCAATTGAAAAAATAAAAAATTCACCAAGTGTTTAAAAATCTCCTTTAATTATATTTCCATGAATTCCAAGAAGAACATCATTGCAGGTATGTTACAAAAAAGCAAAGAGGGACATCTGAACATGCAATAAAAAATGGATTCACAGTGAAAATAATGTATGCTGGTACTAAAATATAGTTACGTGGCTCCCTGAAGGGAAAAGATTTCTTCTAATTATCTATTCACTTGGGTTTTATTATGAGAAAATATTTTTTCTTTCTTGAAAGCTTTGGGAAGTTTTCAATTTGTGCTACTGTTATTGTTAGCATCTCCAGGAAGCCCCTCATTCTAAAAGCCATTATTTGCAGTCTGTCATTTAATCAGAAAATTCAAAAGTACAACAAACGGCTTGGCAACTGTGTTCTTGTTACATACAAAGCCATTAGCAAAAATATGTAACAAAATTTAGGTAAAACAAACAATGTTGTCCTTATATACAAAAGTTTGTGCTATTCCTCATATACCCTCACTGCCTACTCTAAAATGAGAGGGTGCTGGGGGTGTACCTACCCACCTCCCTTGAATTCTTCTAGGTGGGGTAGAGAAATCTTGAAAGGGAAGGTAACTATTTTAATCTTCTTTTAAGGTAACTTTTAAGCTTTTATTACTGAGTTATAAAAATGCATCTGGGCTTCTCAGTAAAGAAGGGAAATCAGGAACGAAGACAATGGCTTTAAAATAAAGAATTCATCCCTTTGTCCTTTGTAAAAATCTCCTAACTCAATAGTCAGAGAGTGAAAATGACTACATGTGTGACTGTGATCTCAGGACACAGAGTAAAGAGCATCTGAGTGAAACATACAGACGTTAGAACTCAAGCAGCTGCGAAGTTTCACATCTAAGGCATGCACGTAAACCATACCAAGAGAGTTTACACCTCAGGGGGGAAGGATCATAGGTGCACGGGAATCATCACCCGAATCTATATACGAACGCATAAACAAGAACACATGGAGTCAAAGGGAGACGGAAATGCAAGTTTAAAAATACATTTTAAAATCAATTCGAAGCCAGGGACCATATTTACTGAAAACTGAAAAAAGACATTCTACAATGGAATACCTTGTAAACATTGAAAACGCAGCTTTATGTAATTCACAGTCTCAAGAGAAAATAAATTTCCGGCTTATCATCGCTGCTCGGCTCCGTCTGCAAAACGGAATGATCGGAACAAAACTGGTCGGCGTGGCGGGCGCGCAGGGCTGCGCACGCGCCCTCGGGGATGCCGCGGCCCTCCACGCCGCCGCCTTTGGCGCTCCGCAGGTAGCCCGCGATGTACGAGCCGGTGGAGTGCCGGTTCCCGGCGGGCGCCGGCGCCGAGGGTTTGCTTCGGAGGACCACTCCTCCCACAGTGCCGGGGGTCACACTTTTCTGCTTGTTGGCTTCCTGCTTTTCCTTGGCACGACTGGCAATATTGCGCACTCGGCTCTGACTCCTCGATGACAACTTCCTGACCAGCGCCCTGGGGAACTGACTGGCATCCTGCTTGGGAAACAGCACTTGGCAGCCTTCTTCCTGGTCAAAGGACACGAGCTTCCGCAGCTGCTCGGTCAGGGCATCCATAGGCTCTAACGACTTTGTTCTCACAGTCACACCCTTCTTGTCTCTGATGCCAGTGGTAACGAAACTCTTACTAATACACTGGTACTTGCTCTCAAAATTGCAGGCGATGTCCTCCGATGTTAAGTCCCCCAGACTTTTGGATTTGCAAGGACTGGGCAGCTTCAGAGCAGGCAGAGGAGGGTGTGGGGACTTCTCAGGGGCAGGGGCATGCAGGTCTTGAACACTAGACAGAGGCCCAGAGGTCTGGTTCATTTTTGCATCTGAATTTGAGAAATGGTTATGCATAAAACCAGCACCCTGATAGGCTAGTTGATAAGTATTTTGACTTTTGACATCTTGAATATTGTTGAATATTTCAGAAACAGAAGGGTGGAGAGTCTCTTTACAGTAGCCATTTCTCAAGCCTCTTTGGAAATGTTCCACTGCATCCTGACTGGACTTCAGTTTTAAAGGAGAAGCAAGGTGACTTGTGCCCTCTCTCCTATAGTCATAGGTTGTTAAAGACAGATTTTCTGAGTCTCCATCCACTTCCACGAGACTGCTCTCCCCAGAATTTAAACAGAGAGTAGGATCTGCTATTACATCTTCCAGTGTTAAGTCAGTGGAAGTGGCAGGGCTGCGGTTCTTCAGTATTTCCCAGTCTTTTCCATTGGTGGGACTTTTCGGTAACCAGGAGTGAGAAGTATTAGAGGACCGAGGCAGGTAATTCTCCACGGCCCCCGTCTTGGCCTTCCCAGGAAGGTCATCATCTGGTTTGGTTTTAGAGACAGGAGTGTAGATATTTTCACCAACAACTGTGTGTGTTGTGCATTCAGAGGTCTTGGGCCCCGAGAATGCAATCCGCTCAGGAGATGAGCACAAAAAGGATGACTCGGGTTTTCCACTGGAAAAGCCATGCTTGAAGGGCATTTTGAGGTCCATGGTGGGCAAGGGAGGATGGCCCAACACCACACTGGTGCTCTGAAGATGAGAAACAACTGTGAGGTTGGCCTGGTCGCTAGTCTCATCAAGCTGGCCAATCAGTGCTGAGATGGAACTGCCAGGCTCATTCTCATTTGTTAAAGTGACGTTGTCAATCAGATGGGAAATTTCACTCTCCTGCAGAATCGTGGTGGAATGCAAATCAGGTATGTCAGAACAAAGTGTAGAGACATCTGACAAAGAAAAAGATGTGGCAGCTCTGCCCTTGTCCCAGTTACCTCCCAGCTTCTTAATCTCCAGGTTGCTTTGAGAAAGGATGCTCCCTGACAGTGCACTTTGCCCTACCACAGAGTCCCTAGAATTCCCATTTTCCTTGGTTTTCATAACACCCAGATCCTGTGTTAGGCCCATTACAGGATCACGAGCCAAATGTTGCCTTGGGGAGAGAGATTTGTTGGGGTACTGGTGTTTCTCACAATCACTTGACACATGTGACTTGGTTCTCCCGCTCTTAGGACCTGGTACCAACTGTTCTGTGACTGATAAGTTGGCAGCAGAAATGGCAGATTCCCCTTGGTTGATGTCTTTAAGGAGGAGAGCGCTGGAAGAAGAGGATGACTTTTTGTTGAAATTTGGGAAATGTTGGTTGTTGATACTTGCCTTCCCATCTCTTCTGCCATCCTTATCTTCTGCTGAATAAAACAAACAACATTTTAAGTGACATGCAGCATTTTACGTAGGACCTGCCAACACTCACGTTTGTCTTCAGACAGACAAATGAAGAATGTAAATTTGTTACATCGTGACAAAATATAATTATGGATTGTGTAGATTTGCAACAAAGTGTCTGTGTGATGGATAAATGGTAAAATATATAGTAATTTCACTGAACCTTCCCTTTGAATAGCTATTACATCAGCTAAGGATGTAATATCCATTGTCAAAAAAATGTCAATGAGTTGCCATATTTTTACAGTGAAGATTACCTTATGTTGTTTCCTATTCAGATTTGTACTACACAGAAGCATGGCAATAAAAACAGAACAAGACAGCTCTGTTAAACAAACGATTGTGGTACCTGTAAGCAAGATACTGTAAGCTTTCAAAGTTATACACGTATTAGTTAAAAAAACACACAAATCATATCACTTTAAAAAACATGTTGGCAAAAGACTTAATTTAACCAGTTAATTTCTAAAACAAATTGGAAGGTGCACTAAATCCATTAAAATGTCAGTATCTGTTGACTTTAAAATGTATAAATAAAAAACTGGTCACCAATTCTATGCCATTGCTAATATCTAATTTTCCATTAATCACCTTTTTTGGTTTTAAAATAAAACCTTCATTTGCATCCTCCCCTGAAAGAGGCAGTAAGCTATCAGGCACAGTAAGGAAAACTATAAAAAAAATACACAATTCAAAGTAACTTGGGGCACCCCATCATGTTTAGTGTAGTGCGAAGACAATATTAGATGCTCAAGTATTCTTAATCAGATTATTTTAATATTTTTATGTTTCAGTTACGAAAATCAAGAAGAATATGTTTAGCTTATTAAATATTTTCCTAACTAAAAAAAATTCATCATAAAAATTTGATAAACCCAAGAGTTTTAAGGGAAAATATAAATACTGTATGATGTTCTCAGAGATAGCTGCTGTAAGCTTTTGTAGAGGGATGGGATTATGAAAAGAAATCTGTATTCTGAATTTCCTGCACTTAACATTTTTTCTACATGATAACTTGAATCATTGCATGGTTATGTACTGCTCCATATTTACCACAAGTTTTATAGGTATATATTCATTTATGTATTATTAAATATATTATACTATGTAGATGAATAACTAACTTATGTAACCTTTTTAAGAGGAGGAAGGAAATACCAACTATTGCTCTCTAACTCATCTTAAAGATATTAACATTTTAATTGTGGCATTAACAGGATTAATTATATTAATTATTACCAATTTCTATTGCTTCATTTTCCCCCAAAATGGAGTTTCTTATAATTATATATTTATAAAATAGTTTATTTTTCCCCAAAATGGAGTTTTGAAAGAAATTCTAAAGCACATATTTCATTTCTTCTCTGATACTGCTGTTAGCAAAATTTCAAACTTCTAAACTCCCTTTTTCTCCTTCAAACAAACCATTCAGAAATTGGTTTGTTTCCCTAGACTATCTTACAATAAAAATCAATACAAGCCAACAGGACTTTGTGAGAAAGTAGATCATTGAAATTAGATTGTATGATGAAAGAATTCTGCTAAAAGAAATACAAAGTATCATGTTCTACTGTCTGAGATGATTTTGATTTAATTAAAACTTATTTGTTGCAGAGACATCTAATGGACACAGTTCTGATACCCAAATTAACTAAAATATGGTGGGGGGAAGGAGTTAAGACACAAGGCAAGAGCTCCTTGGTACACTGTAAAGCAGGCATCACTCGTGATCAAGTGCTTGATATGAGTGAAGCATTATGTTCAAGTTAGGGGAAAAGATGGGTAACGCCTGGTCCCTATGCTTGAGGAGTTACAACTGGACAGGAGCTGCAGACAGGCTTCTTTCCCTGCCAACATTCAGGGCTCAGGGAAAGGCGGCCACAGGAAAACACTGAATAAGTTACTTCCTGAGGAAGCCAAGCTTTCTCAAGTGAAGAAGATGGCTTACTTTTAACATCTGGCTTTTCCTCTTTCTCCATCAACATTTTCAATTGTGGAAACATGTTATGTGGTGGGAAAGAATATAACTAGATTCAACTTCAGAAAAGTCAATATAATTCTAAACAACCTCAGAACAATCAGTAAGAATGGTGCCCACGTAGACAACCATGATCTCCACTGGTATCTGCAGGTCTCTCCCTCCGTCTTCTGTACCCCACAGACCCGTAGGCTCCACGCCATTACACCTGGTCTCGCACTGCCAGTTTCCCTTATCCCTCACTGTCAGTTTCAGATGTCAGTGGTATTTTGAGGTTTTAGGAGACTAGGAAATAGCTCTTCTACCACTTTCCTTCCAAAGGCTAAAATCTGGTCTGAAAGTTAACATTACAAATTACTGATTTTTCAGTATATTTTACTTTGACTACCAACTGTCAGCCATGTCATGATGGTAATCAGGGACCAAAATGTGGCTTAGAGGGGTATATTCTTAGAGAAACTTCAAACATCTTACCCAGAGCTTTCTCGTTTCCTTCGGTGTCTTTTGCTGTTTCAGAGACAGGCAGCGACAAAGCCCCCAGAAGACTTCTGTCAACAGGCATGGACACAGGGCGCGCTTGCAGACTCCGTGTGGTCCTTCTCAGGACACTGTCCTGATCTCTTGCAGCCTCAGACACAGAATCCTTTATCTCTACCATCTCTTGGAAGCCCGTTTTGCTCTTTTTCCTTCCTTTGGCTGGAGCACTAGCTGTGCGTCGCAGAATCTTATCTCCAATTGATCGCTTCCGAACGTAATGGGAGCTGCTTTCTGAAGAACAGTGCCTGGGGTTCTTATTGAACAGCCCCTTTAGACCTTGGAGCTGTCTGTTCTGAAGATACAAAAGGACCAACCACAAGTTAAGCAAATGCCACTGTCTCAACCGCTTGCCTTTTAGAATGACAGCTCCGTGAAAAATGGATATGAAACAAAACCTCACAGCCACTGAAGGATATTCAAACCAAGCAAACAGGTGCTCGCAGCATGTTTGCACAACGTCATGCACGATTCGTCAACCTGATTTTGTGAGGAAGGCAGCCTCCCATGTTCACAACCAGGATTTCCGGGAAGTTTCTTGCCCAAAGATGACAAGATGGTAGGAAAAGTGTCCACAGTTAGCAGACTGTTATGAACTTCAGCCGTCTTAAAGCAACAGAGGCATGTTTTGAAGTGGTAAGCAGGAAAATGGAGCAAGGTGAGAGCATGCCGCCATGACCAGTCAAAGAGAAAGACACCAGCAAGAACAAAGCACCATGCTGAGACTACCTTTGTAGCTCCTAGAAAGTGCAATATAGTGTAACTGGGGTTGAGTATTAAAGGGCTCCACTGCAAGGGGGGAAGAAAAGCACAACAAAACACAATTTGGGCTCATTCAAGAAGGTTGCACAAGTAAAAACAGAAGGAAAAAAACCCACATATGTTCTATAAACTCTTTCTCCCACTATTGGTGATTTTTGGACATAGGTTCATTCATTGCTCGACTCACCACCACCACGCTGTGGTCTATGCATCTCAACCCAAACACATCTTGAAAGTAATTAATAGTACAACTTCCACGCAGACATTTAATAGAACACACAATTCCTATAGAACATTATATTTTTCATATGTTATTTCTGGCTCAAGTTTTAAACAAACTCTGAATTTTATTATTTCCCTCGAGCATGATAAATGCTAGAGAGGCTGCTTAGTTAGCTTGGAATTCCTAGAAATTCAAGAATCACTTTTCAATCATTTACATTTGTGTGTGTTCAGGCCAGAGGGGAGATCCCAACAAGCAGCACAAACAACCCAGGGCCAAACACAGAAAGTCATGGTATAAAACTTCATCACTCTTAGAAATTAGGATCCTTAGCACCTCACCTCTCCCAACTGAGGGATGTTAAGGATAAACATGTACTTCCTATATCAGGCTGAATTGGCTCACTCCCTACCAGCTGGATTGTAGCCTTAATAATATTAATATTAGCCAACATTTTTGAGCATTTACTATGTGCCAGGCAGCCTTTTAAGGATAACATATTTGTTTACGAAGTAGGTATTATTTCCGCCCCACAGGTAGAGATACGGAAGGTGAGGCCTAGAGAATGTATGTACCTCTGGAGGGGAAGCTCCAGGCTATGGAGACTTTCTGATAAAGAGCATTGGACATTCCTGAACCCGCCTCAAAGTTACAGTCCCTCCAAATCACATCTAGTCCTAAAAATTGATTCCAGGGGCCACGTCCCCTTGGACACGTCCCCCCTTGCCAGAGGACATCCTATTGATTTATAAACCACAAGTGAGTTCTGTGATGAAGAACTCAGCATCAGGAGAGAGCTACAATACACTTTTCTGGTCTCTTAAGTCCGGTAGGTGGCTTTAAATCCATTCATGAGGTTTAGATTTTCAGTTAAATACCTCGGCACTACACGAATGCATCCTGCCTAGAACCGGCTGGGATCACAGCCCACGTTAGTACAGGCAGTTCAAACATTTGAGACTGCATTTCCCACTGCAGCCAGCTGGGTCTCTTTAAGGATGAAAATAAAATTCAAATATGTAACTCTGTCTTTACCGTTTTAGTCAAACAAATGATCACCTGAGAGCATCATAGTTTTCTCAATTCTGTTAAGCCCAGAGAGGGCCTCTAGGTGGAAGGAATGAGTACACATCCCTAAAGAGAGAAAGGAGCATGCATGGATGGGGACCTGGAGGCAGGAGAGCACACGGAGCAGAGTGGGCTGGGTTTCCCTAGAGTTTTCTGTTAAAGAACAGCTTGTCGAGCTATACATTCCTTTTATGCAATTAGTTAAAGAAAACTTTGTGAAGGACCATATTATTGTCACATGTGGCTTTAAGCCTTGTGATCTTTCTCACCTTTCCGTAGATTTCATTGATGGTTATGTGGACAAATATGGATGCTTCCGTCAGTCCTTCCAAATAGACATGCCGGTAGCCTGATAAAAGTAGAGAGAGTAGTTACCTTTTAGTTGAACTTGCATTTGACTTTCCCATTGGTGCAACAAAATTAAATATCTGACTTTAGTTCTTTACATTTCACAAAGTATGTTAACACTCTCATTATCACAGGACATATGTTTTATACATCATATATGCCACATAGCCTGTATATCACATATCAGATTTTAACTCTTCCAAAGAAAAAGAAATGGTCAGTCTAGAAAGAAAAGCACCCCCACCCCATACTTACCAGGCACTAAGCTGCTGAAGGTCACAGTTCTTTGCCCAACAAAGTCTCTTCCAATAGGATCGTGATCCCACACAAGGAACCGAACCAAAGCTATTTCTGGCATGTGTACTGTAAATGTCAGCGTTTCTTCCCACATAGGGTTAAAGCCTCAGAGAAATAGGAAAAGAAAAATTAGAAAAGCAAAGGGCTTGGCTAAAAATGATTTAGCAGTAACATCTGCAAAACAGACAGTGAAAATTGCTCACAATGGTTATTAAACTCATGAAGACGGCCAAGCCACCCTGGGATGCCTTACTGAAATACAGCCTTGGAATTCACCCCATTGCTTGAAAATAATTGGGAAGAAAATTGCCTGTAAATTGTTATATCAATTCTGATAATCTTTAATGCCAAATTGCATTGTAGAGGAAGCTCTTTTAGACAATATTCAGCATGTTTCAATAAGCTCAAAAAATTATCTACAGTAGTGATCTAAGAATAATGTTTTAGCAAAAACAAAGAATTTCTCTCCCCCACCCCCACCCCACCCAAATAGAGTGATGCTTCTCACCCACCCAAGATCCTGCTGCTGCAATGACCACCAGCAAGTGTTTTGTAAGGTTTCAGTGCTATTGTACATAGAACATCCTATCTAATGCTTACGGCAATCCTCTAAGGGTGGCAGGGCAGGAGTTTTTTTTTTTTTCTAATTAATATATATATTACTGACTTCCAAAAATATATAACTTTTAAAAATTACACAGGTAACTCATGCTCAGTTTTTAAAAGTAGGAAATATAATTTTTGCTTTATAGTTGAGAAAATTGATGTTCAGAGAAAATACTGTGCCTAGTGTCATACAACTAGTGACCGAGCCAAATGAGACCAGGCACTATTGATTTCCAGTGGCCTCTCATGAAGCAAGACCTTAATACACAAAAGGTGATCTATCTTCATAGCTATTGAAAATAAAGAGGAAAGGTTTATAATCCAACTCAAATTCTAAAAGGCAAACATATATTTATTTCTTGATAAAACTCAGAATAATTATATAAACTGATAAAAATTCAAGTATTCTGTAAGCTTGCTTTTCTTTTCTAAAAATGAAAATTAGTATCATTAAATCTATGCATTCCAGAGGTATCAGCCACTTAACCCTATTAAATGTCTCAGCTAATGAATTCTGGACTGAAAATCATTGAGATGTCCCTCCTGAATAAGAGAAGAGATACTTTTTGTTGGGTTAATGATGGCATCTCAATTACCTCTAAGACCAAAAAGAAAAAAATTATTGAGCATTGGCCGGAATATACAGTATGGGAAGTTTGCTCACTTTAAGTATGTTATTTCCTAAGTAATAGGTTTGTGCTCTTGAACCCCCAAATTCCTTTCCTTAAACTCCTCTTAAGTTCTCTCTACAAAAACTCTTAATTTCCCAAACATTTTGAGGATTATGGTTTAGATTTTCTTTAGAGTATTAATGACTAGAGGATTGAGAAAAACTGGCAAGCAAAATAATGTTTGTAAATGTACGAATACATACAACTTTAGAAGATTACTAAGAGAAAAACACGAGGCTTGAGTAAAGAAAGCTTTCTTTACATTACGGCCAAAACACAAGGAGAATGCGCCCATCCACCACAAGTACGTCATCAAGAAGCAAACTTGCCAGAGCATGCCGCACTCGCCTTTAGAGCTCTGCATGCTCAGAGAGGATGAGAGCTCATCAGGATGTGGGCTTCACAAATGAGAACTCTGAGGCTACTCGTGTCATGAAAACAACATAAAAATATAACGAGAGTCATTTCCTGCATGAATCCTTAACCCAGGTGTGTAAATATTACCCATTCATTTCACTGGAAAAAAATATTTGCTTCAAAAGCAAAAGTCTTGAGAGGCTAGATTACAACATCCATCAAAATGTACAATGCATCAATTCCACATTTACTTAGGGTGATGTGTCGAAAATCTTAACAAAACTCAAATGGCAGCTACAGATTTTAGAGATTTGTTTCTCTCCCGTGTAGACAACTTTTTTCAGTGCAGATTTTATTTCTAGAGCATCCTTATTAAAAGGGAACACAGATTATAATCTTACCATTGTCATCTACCACACGAGTCTGATCTTTACAACAATCTACTGGCAATCCGATAATTTCAACTTCAACAAAAGGATCAATGATCTATATGAATAAAGAGAGAATATTACTACAACTGATACGTCTCTGCCCATGTTAATTTTAAAGTATTGGCCAAAATGTCCACATATCAACTGCAACCCATTTAATTAGGTGCTTACTAAGAAAGAGAAATTGTACTAGGTACAACAGGTTCAGATAGATGAGACAGAAAGAAAAGAATACATTTTTATTTGCCAATGTCTACTAATGCTATATAAACGTCCCCTGACGAACTTACAACTCTAGTTCAGGGTATATATCCAGCGGAAATGAGAGCTTCTGTCTGTGCACAAATGCTCAGAGGAGGTGAATTCATAATAGTCACACACTGAAACAACCTAAATGTCTATCAAGAGTAGGACGGATAAATTTTGGAATATTTATTTAATGAGTACTACACAACAATGAAGAAGTAACAAAGTTCTGCTGCACAGACATGATGTTGAACAAGCCAGACACAGAAAGAGTACATACTGTCAGAGTCCATTTAGAGGAAGTTTGAGCACAGATTGAATTAATCTATCATGACAGGGGCTGGTTTTCAAAGAGGGTGGGGGGTTAGGAGTAGGTATCGACTAGGAGGGCAGATGGAAGCCTTCTGGGGGTTCTGGATATGTTCTGTCTTGCTCTGGGTTACATAATAATTAATCACATCATTCACATTTGATTTGTGCACTTTAATGTGGTTAAATCAATTGTGTACTATGATGTAAATTTCAAAGTATTTAAAAATTAAAAGATTAAAAAGTAATCTAAAGAAAAAATGTGTTTGGCTCCTCTCCCCCTGCCCCTGCCGACCTCCTGCCTACCCCGCATCCCCTCTAGTCTAAGGGGAGGGGTCCCACTTTGTTGGTCATCTGTCAGCGTTCCTTCACCGCGCCAGTTCTGGATAATGTGCAATGAAGGAATAACCTCCTAAAGTACCCAGAAAAGAGAGTCATGAAGTCCAGGAAAACATTTTCAGAAGCTTGGAAAGTAAGGAGAAGACAGTTTCAGGGGGAGCTTCAGGGAATAAGAGCCAGAGTTATGATGGAAAAACACTTTGAGACAGGAGGATACACATTTTTTTTTGTTTACTAAGTAAACCACAGTTAAATTATACTCATTTTCAGCTAATTCTTTTATGCTAAAAGTCTTTCCTTAGCATAGAACCCCATGGTAAAACTGTTGCCATTGGGGATCTTGGATTTTGGGGGGCAATAACAAATATGAATTCTGTTCTTAAGGAATTTAAGAGGCTTAATTTAAAAGGAAGTTAGGATGTCACAGGCTTGAAGAATAACTTGCTGCTTCAACACTTGGCTCCTGTGCTGGACTCGGGCAGGTGGTGTAACCCTGTGCTTCAGGTGTCTCATCTGTAAACCTGAGGTAGCAGTGTCTGCTTCACCAGACGGTAACCTAGACTATGGGCTAGAAGGATGCAACAGGGTGGTGAAGCAAGACTGGGAAGAGATACGGGAGACAGAATGTCCAGGAGATGATAAGTGAGGAGATGGGGAGAGTAGAGAAAAGGGGAAAACTAAAGATGACAATCAATTTTCTGATTAGGAGCAAGAAGAAAATCTTATTTCATCAGAATATGAACAATGTGAGAGATCACAGGCTGAGAATTCAGAGTTCCCAGATAGGGGAAAAAACTGTATTTTTATTAGCCTCTGACTACAGCACAAACAGTAAATATTAGTGCTATGATCCCGTGTCGGACAGAAGTCACAGACGCTTCCAGGCCACACTATGATCGCTGGAGAAATCTCCATGTATCGCCTATACTCATCCAAACTTCAAAATCCTAATAGTCACTAGACCCGTCTCTAGATCCTGCTGTTTACTGCATTCGTAGACACATGTCCTCATACATCACAAATTGTTTTCAATATGTTGATACGTGAATTTCAATGTAGTTGATTTCCTGTGTAGCCCTATCTATTTTACTGTGTGTATTTAAAAACATTATTTTGAGAAGGGGTCCAAAGGACTCATCAGACACCAAAGGGGTTCTATGGCTCAAAAAAAAGTTAAAATCTCCAGACAGAGAACCTCATAGGCCAAGATAAGGAGGGTACCTTTTTATTTTAGTTACAAAAGAAAGATACTTCTTATACATTTAAAAGATTACTCTAACCCCACAGGCTGTGCTTTACAAAGATAGATACATATGCAATGAAAAACATCTGGAAGACATTCCCTCGTCCAAGGAATGGTACCAATCCCGGGATAAAGTGACATAACGTGGCCTCTGATTCGGTGCGCTGAGAAGGACGCACAATGCCCACACAGTATTCCTGCCAAACACGTTTACCCTGGTCTCAATCATGAGTAAGCAATCAGGTAAATCCAAATTGAAGGCTATTTTTTTAAATGTCAGTATCATGAAAACCAAATAAAAGCTGGAGAACTGTTCTACATTTTAAAAGGCCAAAGAGAAACTGACAACTAAAAGTAATGTGTGATCCTTAATTAGATCCTGAATCTAAAAAGAGGAAAAAAAAAAAATGTAGGAACAACCTGATGTAGGGGAAAACTGAATATAGATTTTATATTAGATAATATTATTGTACCAACTAACTCCTGGGTGTAAGATAGGTTCAAGGAGGTATTGCACAGCACAGGGAACATAGCCAGTATTTTGTAATAAGTGAAAAGTAACCTTTCAAAATAGTATGAAAAACAAAAATTTTAAAATTTTAAAAGATGAATTAAGTTCTGAGTATCAAAAGAGTTAAAAAAATTTAAATAAACAAAAAAGCAAAAAAAATCATACCAATATTAAATGTCATGAATGCAATGACTATATTGTGTTTATACAGAACATCTTTGTTCTAAAGAGATAAATGCTGAAGTATTTAAGGATCAAGGGCCATGATGTTAACTTACTCTCAAGTGACTCTCCAAAGAAAAACAAATGCATCTATATACATGTGTAATTAAATTTTGTTACATCTGCTTATCTCTCCCTCTCATGTGTGTAAGTATATTTGTGTGTGTGTATGTATATTTACACATACACAGATACACATGAAAGAGAGAGAAAGCAAATATAACAAAATGTAGTAAGTTAACTGGTGACTCTAGGTGCTGGAGATATGGTGTTCATTTTATTATTCCTGCAACTTTTCTGAGGTTTGAAATTTTTCGAAATAAAAAGTTCAGAAAGTGAGCCTTTCTGCAGACAATACTGAAAAGAAAAATGGAAAGAAGAGAAGTTAGGATAAGCTTTCTGATACTGTCAAGGTAATTATTCTTTTTTCTTTAAACACTTTTTTTATTGAGTTACAGTCATTTTACAATGTTGTGTCAAATTCCAGTGTAGAGCACAATTTTTCAGTTATACATGAACGTACATATATTCATTGTCACGTAAAGGTAATTATTCTTGCTGCTGAGAGAACAGAGCAGACGCAGGGGGACCAGTGAGCAGGGAGGTGAATGCAGCAGAACTGACAACAGATGATGGTGGCTCGGGTTAGGCTGGAGGCAATGGAGATGGGTGACATGGTCCCACCTGAAGCCCCTACTTTCTGAGGAGTGGGACACGGTGCTGTCTGTTGAAGATGAGAAAGTGATGAGAACAAATGTTTGAGGAGAGAGGAGGTTGACAGTCCCCAGTTTGGAGAACAGGACAGAGGGCTGACAAGATGGAGCTGGGATGGCAGTGTAGGACCACGAGCAGGTCAGTTGAGACTTGAGACAAAGAGTTTATGGTGGCACCCTGCAGAGCTGCATGGTTTCCCCACTGACACTCAAGGTCCAGAAAGGACAGTTTAACAAGTGGGAGAGGCAAAGAGCCTGAAGTGATGGGACCACTCCCAAGAAGGACATGAACAGAGATGGGGATAGCAGGCGGGAGAAACCAAAGGCCAAGAGCAGCTGTTAACAGGAATAATGGAATTAAAGTTCTGGACAGACAGGAGGCTGCAGTCTCGGCGGCGGCAGACATTTGAAAATCATGCTTCCGAGGTGCAGCAAGGGAAGAGTCAGCGCGTGGCCAGGGAGCAGGTGGCTGATGTGCAGCAGAGATGAGGGTCACGGCGGCGGAGAAATGAGGACAGGAGGTTAAGACGTTCTCTTAAGCAATGTTTCTATTAATAACAAAATTGTTCCTTGCACCTCAATTTGGCACTGTCAGTGTCAGTCTGCAATTGTGTGCACTCATGCCTCGCAAATAGGTGATGCACTGCACTCCAGAAGGAACTGTGTGTGCTCTGCCAGCAAGTCAGTCAGTATCTGAGGAGCTGAGGGCAGTGCTCATTTACAGACACACACACACATACACAAACACATACACAGAACACTCAAGACATTTCAGATGAAATGCAAACACAGTCAAATAATCACATAATTAACCACTTGGTCATACACAGTTTACCTCGCCTCGGTCTCCAAACATAGAGTCTGGAGGTTTGGGGAGCTGTTGTCCACTGATCACTTTCAGGATGAGCTGCTTTTTGGGGTTGGCAGGAAGTGGATCACCAGAGAAAGGGTTGAAAGTACCTAAGCCAAATAAAGCAGAGGTTAAAATCAAAGGTCAGTCACAGGGGAAAACACAAACATACACACACACACACAGACAAACACACACACACAGAGCTTAAGCTTGAAGGACAAAGAAACAATAAATGCTGAATAACTACCGTTTTCTTAAAGCAAAGAAATCATCACGTAACATCAGTGCAGCTTTTGCCTGAAGGCAATGCCAGCTGGCGTTTCTATAGCTATGTTTTTGTTAGAATGCATGCTCCCAAAGGCCAGAGAAAAGGGCCAATTTAAAGCAAGTGTCTGGGATGCAATTATCAACCGTGGCAGGGGGGAAGAGGAAGATTCTATTTGAATGCCACAGTAGACAGAGAAGGAGAGTGGTTATGTTAGATTCACATAATTTTCTAACCTAAACTATCTCAAGTATAGAGGGAATATAACAAGCAGAAAAAAAGACCTGAAATTAAGTAAACAGCAGAGCAAGAAAACATGCAAAGCATTAACATTCTGAAGACACATGTCAACAGCTTTTCTTTACCTGAACTGTTTAAAAATCCAAATTGAAAACTTTAAAAAAATTTCAATGAGCAGAACCCAAAGGAAGTGTTTTTGGATCCCAACACGGCATTGTCTTTTTTGTTGTTAGCAATTGGAATAAACTGACTAAAAGGGCGTGATAAAATTATTTCAGGTGGCATTATCACTCTGCCGGCTGGTCTCAGACTCACACTCCCTTGGAGAGTTTCTGAAAGCATTCAGTTTGTAAGTAATGCCCAGCGAATATCACACTGGACCACTGGATTTCAGGTGACAATCCACTGCTATTACCCATGTCCCTCTTTAAGTGCATGACGTCACAAGAGAACACGCTAAACGTCATGCTACCCAAATATTAAACAGTGGTGACGAGTTCTTTATTTACATTCCGATACCTTAATGTATCTCTTTTTTAAAAATCATGTTGCAAAACCCTGGGGCATCACATTTTCCAGAGAGCGCCTTCAATAGAGGTCTCTTGCATTCAGAGATACGACCATGAAATTAACACACACCTTTGCACATCTGCTGGGGTTTGAGGACGTAGCCGCAATTGCCATTTGTCTTGAATTTGGCTCGATTTAACTGCATCATTCGCCCTTCAGACTGGTAGTTCAGCGCCACTGTGCAAGTTCAAAGTTGAAGAGAATTAGGCAAGACGGCCTCATAGAGTCAAGACACAAAGAGAACGGCTCCCTGCTGAGGCATACACACCTAGCTGGCAACCTGCGTTCCAGTAGGGCAGCGGGTTGAAGTTACTGGAATCGATGCGGTAGGCGGAGGGATAAATCCTCGTGAGCTGCTTTTGGTTATAAATCATGAACTGCTCTGATTTCTGCTGAACCACCTGATGTGCTCTTGTTTCGCTGAATGATAACACATTTCCTGTGGTTCCTGGCGATTTTTAATAAAGAAAACAGAACAGTGAGAACTGTAGCAAAGAAAACATCACTCACAAAAGACCTTATAACGATGTCCGATTACAGTAAGAAGCAGAGCAAGAGAGTGAATTCACCCAGAGCAGGCACAGCGCCTGAGCAAGAAAGATCTATAAAATTCCACTCTTGGGACTCTTCGCCATTCCAGATCAGAGCTGCTCATCTTGCTCAGATAACTGCCTACTTCTGGGTCCCGTGTTCCCCCAAGAATTCCATCATCTCACTAATACACATCTATCTGGATAGTATGGAGGGGGCAGACAGGGAAATTATTTTCTAGGGTGTGATTCAAAAAGACTATCTTTGTCAAAGATCAAGACACCTGTGGATAAATAAAACTATGAAACTCAATCCTGATAAAAGGGAGACATTCCCTGAAGGCATTCATCTGAAAAGCACACACATGAAATAAATTGACAGCATTCAGAGTTCAAGAAAATAAAGGGAAAAGGCCAATTCCGAAACAGGAAATTGGGTTTTTTAATTAATTTGAATAGAGTAGTGAAATCAGTCAAAACCTATTTGGGAGAAAGGAATAATAATGGAAAAAGAACATTATAAAGAAATAAAAGTTTCAGAAACAGGAACAGTTATCCACCTAGCCAGGTTTATAATGGAAAAATAAAGGAAGATAAAAGAACAGGAAGCCTATATTAAAGTTTCTGCTTGGAGCATCACTAGAAAGGGTTAATTCAGGACCAAGGAAGCTACAAATTACAGGGTCATGATGGAGAAAGCCTCCAAATATTTAATATCCTACCCTTTTCCCCCAGCACTATCTTTTGCTCTACATCTATAGTGCCCCACCACTCCAACCCCTTCACCAGCCATCCATACTCCACCCTCGAATGACCACCCAAATTTCACCTGGACCTGTTGGAAGAGACCAGCCTAGATAAAGATCCAAACGTGCCCAGATTCTCATTCTCATTCCAATGTGGACTCTGATAAGTTGAGGGGATCTGAACCCAGACTGAGGGGCATGGCCCATGAAATCAAGGAGTTCAATTACAGCCTTGCTGGGCCAACGGGACCTGGATTGTATCCAGATTGTGCATGTTTATTCGCACACACAGTCTCCCAGGGCCCCTGTGGTCCTCAGGGTTGGGCACCCTTAGGTATTAATCACAGGACAAATGACTAGCAATTACACTCTAGAGCTGGAACGTGGAACAGTGGGAGCAAAGAAATTAGAGAATTACAGTTTTTAATCCAATGATTTCCCTCATATAGTCTCTTTCCTTACCATATACATCTTACTGTCATAACTTATTAGCATAGTTTACATGTTTCAAGTGTACTAAAAATGACCTTTTTTTTATAGATTTGGATGAGGGATACTTTGAACATGATAGGAGAAAATAGTCTTTTTGACAAACCGCATTCAGATGAAATAATCAGTGCCACTGTTTTCTCTGTCTCTCCACATAAATTATGCACAACATTATCAATAAGATGACCTAGCTAATTATGCACATGTCAATTAGTATATTAATAGAGTTGAGTTACTTTGCATTAGATAAGCCATGCATTCATTATCTATTGCTCATTTTGTGGCTAAGTAAAATATACACACACACACACACACACACAAGACAAAACAGCTGAAGTTCAAGAACTAAATGGTACTCAACATTATTTTCCATTAAGCTAATAGGATTGATTTCCTACAGCATGTATTAGAAATTATATTTCTATAAACCAAATATACCTTTAACTCCATTAAACTACTTTCTGAGTTTATTCTTGGGCAGTTATGATAAGAATGATAGTCATTTGCTGAGAATCCTACAAGTTCTCATGTTCTCACATGTGAAATTAATTTATTTTTTTTTTAAATTGTCACCATTTAAAGAAAAAATCAACACCAAAGGAAAGAAAAATCTGAGGAGGCAGAGAAAGAAATAGGGGAAAAAAGAGATCAGAGGGAAGAATCGTGGAGGTCTGTAAGGACGTAAGATTCAGCACGATGTCTTCCCTCCATTGAGACACGAGAAAATGGGAGGCTCTGATTTATATTTCGCTTCCGCTAAAATTAAAATTATACTTAAACCCACCTGACTGTGGTTTATTTTCATAAATATTCAGTAACTGAACAAAATATAGATGAAGAGGGAAGAGGATAAAGAGAAAGAGCAGCAAACAGGAAAGTCAGGGTCAGAACAATCGTGACTAGAATTTCTCAACTCCGTATATGGCAACTGATGGGTGAACAACTGTGAAAGAGTCAAGGCTTCTGAAATTTCTGTTCTTTCTGTTAAGATTTCAATCTATGGATTAAATTGTTTTCACCAAGGTCAAAATTTTCAATGAGAAAACATGGGGCATTTTAAGATGTTATTTTAGCCAATTAATTTCTTCTTTCTTCAGGCCATTCATACTTGGAATGGCCATCTGCGATCCGGCCCCCAAACCAGGTCAAGTCTCCAGAGCTCAAACACTGGGAAGACCTTGCTCTGATACATTTGTCTTTTTAATAATAACAAGGTCCTCCTTTGCCCTGTGGGAAAATTTCTCTAGCCAATTAGGCAACCAAAGTAATCAATAAATCCCTCCAGGGGAGCTAAGTGTTATGCCAGCCATCAGTTTCCTGGACTCTGCACAATTCCAAAATGTGTGCCAATGATCAGACTGACAAATGACTAATTAATAATTGACAAAGGAAGGTCAAGAATGTTTAGCCAGAAGAAGCACTCAGCCCTTACCATCATCCACAATGTCCTGGGCTGCCACAGAGTTTGTGTACACAACCAAATCGGAGAGCTCTCGACAAAGCTTCATGGTTTTCCTTCGGCGACCCAACCTGTAAGATACACACCCAGGACTCATGACATTTTAGAGCTGGAAGAGGTTTGGGCTTTCGGTTACTCTGCCTTCCCTGCCTGCTCCTGATGGAGCCAGGATGAGAACCCAAGTGTAATTTTTAGTTCAGCATTCTCTCCACAACACCCTACTCATGTGGTTTTATTCACTGCTCTGCCAGGAATCTCTTCTGAATTTGTGAGTTCTACTGCGAAGGGCTTAATTTCCACCATTACCCCATGATGGAGTAACACCGGAGCTTACTGGGGAACCGCTCCACTTTGACCTGGACTAATGGAGGAGAACCTGGACTAAAAAGGAATAGACTCATTGCATTGTGGGACACAAGAATTATGTATCTTAAGAGAAATACACCAAACTTTCCATAGTCATTATCTTTTAGAGGTGTAATTCCAAGTGATTTTTATTTCTTCTTTATGATTTTCCTAGTCTTCAACTTTCATAAAACAGCCATTCTTTGCTCTCTCTGTCCTATAAACCACTCCCAGGGTCTCCTCTACAGCTGTACAAGTTCTACCACCACTCTTTACCACAGTACAGTTTTCCACAGACTATCACGTTCTTCTCACAGACACACTTCTACCCTTCAGGGGAACATCTAACCACCAAAACGCCAATCCTCACCAAAGAAAATACACAAATGACCAACCAACCAGAATATGAAATACGCTCAACAGCATTAGTCGTTAGGGAAATGCAAACCAAAACTACAGTGAGATACCTACACACCTACTAGGATGGCTGTAACCGAAAAGGTAGAGTTGATGTGTTGGCAAGGCTGAGGAGAAACTGGAATGCTCACACATTGCTGGAGAATATGAAGTGGTATGACTGCTTCGCCACAATAGTTTGGCAGTCCCTCAAAAAATTACACAGTTTCCATGTGACTCAGCAATTCCCCTTCTAAGTACATACCCAAGAGAAAGAAAAATGTCTGTCCACGTAAAAACTTACACATAAATGCTCATAGCAGCATTATTCATAACAGCCAAAAAAATAAAAACCACCTAAATGTCCTTCAACGAATGAATGGATAAATAAAATGCAATATATTCATACAATGGGATATTATTCAACAATAAAAAGGAATGAAGCAGTGATACATTCTACAACATGGATGAATCTTGGAATCATTATACTAAATGAAAGAAGTCAGACAAAAAAGGCCAAATATTGTAGGATTCCATTTATACATAATGTCCAGAAAAGGCAAATCTATAGAGACAGAGAGTATTAGTTGGTGCCAGAGACTGGGGGAGAGAGAAAGACGGGAAGTCGCTGCTTATGGTAGAGTTTATTTTTGGTGTGATGAAATGTTCTGGAATTAGAGAGGTGAAATAGATTTATTCACTCAATGAATATTTATTGAGCACCTATTGGAGGTAAAACAGTGAACAAATCAGACAAAAATTCTTACCATACTAATACTTAAATACATTCAATAAAATAATTAAGAAATGTGTCAACAACTCATTTTGCCAAGGAAGAATACATAAACATAGACAGTTATAAAAATCAATTAGAACAGCCCATGTTCCTCCTTTACCATACAGTTAATAAATTCTATAGCCATTGGTGAAAATCTGATTTCATGAAGGCAAATGATTCTAATGTGATGTTATACCTAGAAATTACAAGTAAAACTCTGAAGACACTCTATAATACAGAGAACTTCTGCTTAAAGTTAGCTTTTTTAATCCTTATCCTGGGATTGAATTCATTTACTGAAGTCTCAAAAGGACACCATCATAGGTTCTTGGGCCTTGACAATTACTATGGGCAAATCTCTAATAGACTTAAGAACAGCATGCAACACAATTTCATGTGATACCTGTAATGATGTCTCACTTGCACGCATTAAGATTATCGTGGCTTTCCTCAAACACTGTTCCTTCCCTGGCTGTATGATTCAGAGTTGAGCCTTTCTCAAACTTATATTTGCAAATATTCACAGCAGAGGTCTCCTGGAAGGTGATTCTCTTTCTCTTATATCCTTTACTGTAACTATATATTGAATTTTCCATACGTTTAGTGTAGGGACTACAAACATCTCCTTTGCCCTTACTAATTAGTTACTATTTTATGTATGGACATTCTGTTGAAGTGAAGCTAAAATTTAAAATTTAATTGAACCCTAAGTGTTATTCATTCCCATAGGACCTGTATGCTTCCAATTTCGTTTAATTCAGTCTTTTGATAAAGTCACAGGTGTGTACATATGCACGTGCATATGTGTGTTTGTATATCTATCTATTTATGAATGATGTAATTTACAATTTTTTGTGACACTGTGTACATCATCTGCCGGAAAGTCCTACATTAACTCCTATGTCACAATTTAGGTTCTAAAATTACGGTCATTTTACTCATCCTGAATTCTGCTGGCAGAAGTAAAGAAAATAACAACTAATACTTTTGAACACTTAGTTAACTGGGGTAGGGCTCATCAGGCTAAATAGTTTAATTCCTTTAATCCTGACAATGACCCTAAGAAATAGATCCAAATGAAGAGCTGACCCCTCCCCACGTTAAAGTTGAAAGAACAAGAGTTTAAAGCCTGGCTGCTTTCATACCCCTGGCCCATAACATGTGCTTATCATCTCTCTTCTCCTCAGTCTCCTGTGAGAGCCCCCTGTACTAGTGCACAGGGCCACTCCCTCTCCTCTGACGACACCTTTCACCTGACAACTGGTACAGCTAGCACTAGGCGCTCACTGAGCACTAAGCAGCAAGTCCTACGAGGATTACCACCTCATACCCAGTTGATCTTCACATGCCCCCTGCACTGAGCACTTCACTTTATGATCTGATTTTCCAGACACACACAACTAAAACAGCCATGCTGATGAGGATGGACAGGCCCTGGGAGTCTGAGCAAGAAATGTGGAGAGCTTTCTTACCTGCACAGCTGGCCAGTCTCCTTGCCAGGATTCTGCTGTGTGTCCTCCTCGTCTTCAGTACTACAGGATTTAGACCGTGATTTTGTGGTTTTCTGCCAGAAAAATCAGAGTGAACTTAATACAGACTCACGGCATCCAGCACATCCACAAGGTACAGAGAATTAAATGGGCTTTAGAATACACACACACAGAAGGACAGTAATTCAGAGGAAAAAAATTGACCAAATATTTCAGCTTGCCTCAATAACAAGCATGTCTATGGCCAAAGCTATATTAAAATATTAAGGCGAACCCGAGGGTTTCATGCTCTAATACTGACTTTTAAACCACACAAGACGCAGATCTTAGAAAAACTATTAGTCATGCATTGAAGGTTTCTAAGAGGGGTAGGGTCAAAGTTGTAGTATCTATTTAAATGATTCTAAGGGATTTCCTCTTATAAAGGAAGCTCATTATTCCTACTGACTTACTTATTAAAGGTAGATATAATTTTTTTTTAAAAAATAGTAATTTTTTAAAATGAATAACTACTATTCCTGCTTTTCAATATGGGCACCAAAACCCATTCAAATCAATTTGTTCTTTTGAGATTTTGACCCATTTTAATTTCTAGAGCAGAATGGAAATTGTTACCTACAGCATTCAGGCTGAAAGACTGTAGGAGTAATCTGGTGTCTTCTGGACTGATCAGCTCATAGACATAAATCCTCTTAGGAATCATGCAGTTTTGTCCCCACCATAATGGAGATAACCCCAATATTTGGCAACACATATCTCAACCATACATATCATGGGGAGGGACCCTACTAATTGAAGAAAACCTGGCCACCAAAAACATAGCTTCTACAAACAAAGGGAGGACTTCTAGACAGAGTACCCTGGACATCTGGGGAACGTGGCTTAGAAAAGGAAAGGGACTCCATCTCCACGTTACCACAGGACCACATCAGCTTCCAGAGTTTTCTCATTCTCAACAAATAAAAAATTAAGCTACAGTGTTGGCGTAAACACACTCAACTCTATTGTATTGACAGTAGGCACCAATTTAGTCTGGAAACTTCTCTGGTCTTATTTATGCCTCAAGAACCTCAGTGTCCATGGTGTGGGAACCCAGTATCTGATGATCTCATGTTCCAAACGGGCCTCTCACCAAGCAGATAAATTGGCTAACTTCTCAAGCTTCCTACTGTGATTTTTTAAAGGGCAGGGCAGTAATACTTATTCTAAAGGATTAGTATTTTTGTGATGATTAAATGCAATGGCATGGAAAGTCATTCTGTAAGCCACATTCTATTGATACTAAAATAATCTATAAATAGCCTTGTGGACATTCATTCTTAGGACTTGACATATCATAAATTATAATTCTATAGTAGCTAAAGTACTTCCTAAAAGATTTACTTTGGAAAATAATTTAAATGAGTAGTTGTAATCAAGAAATGAAATATTCTCCAATTCCACATATAACTGGTAATCTGAGGTATTACAATAAAAATCTGTCTTTTTAAGGTATTTTTAAATATAAAGTGCAAAAAGTAGAAATAAGTAATGAATCACCAATGACAGGTATTTGGAGAAATGATGATATATTTTCTGGACATAGAGTTTTGACACATCATGGTTAACATACCATAGAACCAATTTTTCATCTTTTTTAACATTTTGCATGTTGAGCTCTTTAGAGAGATCACCTTTTAATGGCTGCATAATTGTCCAATGTGTGAGTGAATCATGATTTATTTAACCAGTCTTTATGGGAGAACATTTTGGCTGTTTTCAGTTTATTATGACTACTTTGTCCAACCTTTTAAAAATTATGCTATTGATGGGGCAGGAAATTCCACATACAGCAATCCTTTAAGTCCAAAGAAATGGACTTAGAGAAACCTCATGCAGAAAGTTCATCACCTAATAACTGATTTTTTATTTAACATGTGCTACCTTTTTATTCAAGTATCACATGAATGTTTAGAAAAGTACAAGAATCATAGGTGTACAGCATGATGACTTTCCACAAAGCGAAACCACTCAAATGAGGAAACGGAATATTATCTGCCCCCAAAACCTTCCGAGTCTCCTGTTTGGTCATCACCTTCTCCCCAAAGGTATCTCTTATCTTGCCTTTTATCCCAGAGATTTTTTTTTTTTTTTTTGGCCTGTTTTGGAACTTCATATAAATGGAATCAAACTGTATGTACTCTCTTGAGTCTGGCTTCATTGGCTCAGTGTCACGTTCATAAAGCTCATACTATTGCATGAAGTTGTAATTTTGTCATGCTCACTGCTGATAAATACGCCCTGTATGAATACACCACAATTTGTATTCATTCTATGGTCGATGGACATTCAAACTGTTTCCTGTTTGTATTACAAGTAACGCCACTGTAAATATCATTGTTTCAGTCTCATGGCACATCCCTAAAAATGGAACTGGGAAGATACAGTTCACAGTGTGGCTTTAGTCGATACTGTGAAACAGTGTGAAGCAGCTGCACAAATGAAGGTTCCCGTTAGCACTTTATGAGAGTTCAAGTTGCCCAACATCCTCTCTGACAAACAGGGTTGTCAGCCTCTGTGTTCGCTGTTGTGGTGGGTGGATGTGGAATCTCACCGTTGTTTTAGTTTCTGTTTCCCAGAGGATTGATGACAGTGAGGACCTTCTCCATATTAGCCACCTGGGTATCTTCTTTTGTGAAGCGCATGTAAGCCTTTTGCCCATTTTTTAAAATTTTGGGTCCCTGTTTTTTTTTTTTCTTTTGGTAGAAATTCTTTATATATTCAAGACACAAGTCCTTTGTCAGGTAGGTGTATTGAAAATATCCTTTCCCAGTATGCTATTTGCTCTTTGATACTTTTGATGAACAGATGTTCTTAAATTTTAAAGTAGTTTAATCATCAACTTTCTCCTTTTCTAGGTTCCTGTTTAGGAAATCTTCAGTTATTCCAAGGTCAAGGTGCTATTCTCCTGTTACCTTCCAGACTCTTTACATTAACTGAATCATATACATTTATTGCTCTTAATTCCTACCTTATGTTTTCCAAAGTTGGTCATGAGGGATCGTCCATGTGCTTTCTTTCCACTCTCCTTCACATCTGGATGCTGAGAAAATAAAGTATAATATGACTATTTGTCTTCTTTGCTTTTGTCTCTTTCTTAGTTCTGGCAGGGTCCCTCCCTCCTTCTGACTCTAGGTGGGCAGGGAGCAGGTCCTGTTCAGCTCCTCCTGCTCCACCCCCCCTACTTCCCCAAAGTGGCTCTTTCTCTCTTGGTGGGGATGGAGGGGGGACACTGCACAGAGAGGCCCGGGCCCCAGCCAGGAGATGGCAACTGCCAACACCTTCCCAAAGTTGGGGTCTGGGCCCTCTCGGAAACACCCAGACACGCAGGCCTCTCCAGGGCCCGTTCACAAGGCTCTCCACAGCCAGTGTATTCTTTTGAATGCCCTAAGGGGGAATAAATCATCTTTAGTTAAAAGCAGATTTAATTTTTTAAAAATGGCCAGAAGTCATTAAGAGCCAATTCAGTGAATAAAAAAAAGTAACCGCATTGATGGAATACTGCTATTTGGAATTTGGAAATGTTAAAAAATAAGTAAAATCCAAGTATATCTAGGAGGTAGTAAGAGTGTTTTTCTTTCCTTCACTGAGTAAACTACAACAAAGCTTATCTGCTCACTGAAATCACTCCCTCTGTGGCGAGCACTGGAAAGAGGTGCTGTGGCCTCTGCATTCCTCCTCACTGAATTACTTTTCCAGGCTAGAGCTCTCCATACTCCAGGGGACAGAAAGGCCACCTCGCTGAAAAGGTTTAGACTCTTATCCAATTGTTATCCCTAAAAATATGATTAGGTGATTCACTGCTAATTACATGACGTAAGGAGAGGCCAACAGGCCCCGACCTCCCAGGACTTCCAGCTGAACAGAGATAATCATGGAAGTGCAATAAAAGTGGGTGAGCAAAACCACTAAAATCAAAAGGTCAGGGAGAGCATCTACATATATCCATAGCGAATAATTAAAGATGCAGTTTGGGGTGAGGAGGGGGAAGAATGAGAACTGGGCTGGGGAAAGAGGCAGTTCAGACAATGCTGGAGGAGGGTGAGTAGCAGGTTTACAGGGTAATTTTCGTTGACTGGTTTGTATGTATTGACTGCCACTGAAGATCTGTTAACACTGATCACTAACTATTCAAAAACCCTGGAATTAAGAAGGTAGACAGATGTGGTCACAGAAGTAACTCTGCCCTCCAAGTCAGGAGATCCAGTTCTGCCACCAAGTAGCTACAGGTCCTTTGGCAAAGGCCCTTCTCTTGACCTCAGTTCTCTTATCTGTGAGGTGGGGGAGGAGGGGACCAATTAACCTCCTAAAACCAGAAAGGAACTCAGAGGGGCCATGTTATTTATTGTCCAAATCAGGACTAAGAGTGAAATGGGGCACTTACAATAATTACGCTGGGACAATAGGGATAAAGCGGGGCTCTCCCAGGCAAGTTGAGGAACAGGGTCATCCTATTCAGTGGGCACCTACTATGCCCCAAGGAGCATACTGAGTGCACTACATATATTCTCAGTGTATACAACCACCCGTGGACATCAGTATAATTAAAATCCCAATTTTGCAGATAATAAAAATCAAAGTATGGCAAGGTTAGTTAATGTACCCAAAGTTACAAAGCTAGTTGGTGATAAAACTGTGTAGCTCGAAGTCTCCTCTCTGGCTTGCTCCCCTGCCCCACTCTGCATTCCCTCTATGTAGAAGAGGAATGTACACAAATATGTGTCCATACTGACTTCTTGAGCATCAGCACATCTTTCATTGAATTCACGGGTCAGAACTTGTGCTGGGAACTTGACATGCATACAAGGGAGAAAGCAAACAAGAGAGATGCAGACTCTGTCCTCAATGGGCTTACACTCTTATGGTGGAGACAAATGATCTTAACTCACTATAAGACTATGATGGGCAAAGTTCAGGGCACTGCCTGATGGCATGGGAAGGCAACATGCCCAGACTTGAGGATCAAGGAGGACTTCAAGCCAGAAGATAGGTAGACATTACCTATGTGAGGTGAGGAAGGGGAAGTGTGTTGTGGCCAAGGAAAGAGCAAACACAAAGGCCAAGTGCTAGGAACATGGAACCTTCCAGGAACTATACACACGTGCATGAGTGGATGTGTCAGAGCAGGGGTCAGATCATGGACAAAGGATATTTTGGGCTATAGCTTAAATTTGAACTTTATCTTCTAAACTATGAAGAGCCTTTGAATGGTTTAAAATAGGAGAATGACATGATCGACGCACAAATCTGCAACATCACTATGGTAGTAGTGTAACTGAGAGACGAGAGGGAGCGGGACAGCAGAAGAGCTAGAAAAGTCCATTTGGGGAATAATTAAGGTTATCCAGATGGCCGCAGCTGGGATTTAGAGAAAGGAGTGAATTCAAGAACTCTCAGGAAGGCAGGCATCTTTCTTGAGCTCACTAGTTCTTCCAGCATGAAGGATGAGAATTTCATTTGTATTTCACTGCCGGGATCTCCGGGGAAAAGACGGCACAAGAAGAACACAGTGCTGCCCTGCTGAGTGACGACCCGGGAAGAAGGAGCTGCAGTGACGTGCTGTCCTGAATCCCGCAGCACATTCTCAGCCTTGCATCTAAACATGCATATGTATCTGACACAGATGGGCTTGTCTCAACAGTGGCTTGTCTTCACTTGCCCACTGAATGAAAATCTTATTTTAAAACCTAACCCAACAGCAGGGTTAAAACCCTTAACACTTCATAGTCCAGCTTATTAAAGTTGCAGGCTCCATTTACTTTATGCAAGTCTAATGCATTCTCGCAGTCAGCCAGATTTTAGGGAAAGTAAAAAATAAGTAAAAGGAGGATGAGTCTTGTTCCACTACAGCTCTGAAAGTTGAGGTCCCTTGCCATCTTACCTGATGGGGAAATTACCACTAGGATCACTTTCATAAAAAGAAAGATGGGCTTGATTTGTTTCTTCAAAGATCTCCAAGACCCACTGTGGCCTTTCCAGTTGGAATGATCTAGGATGGGGCAAAAGCTTCTCCAAAAGCATAAGGGGAAGTGATGGCTCAGATCAGCCAAAGAGAGTTCACCAGGGATAAGAGGCAGAAATCAGACTGGGCTAACTGAATGTGATCTTACAGACATTCATGTGGCTGAAAATAAGAGGCTGGAGGAGAAGAGAGGAAGGGAAGAGGCTTACTGCTATTTATAGAAATGTTTAAGAAAATTCAAAACTGTATGATAAACTGTAAGGGCAGTAATGCAGCAACTGCCATCTTGGTTGTCTCCCCGGTTCTCCATTCTGCCCCTCCAATATGCAGTTTCAGAGGGGCTGACCTTGGTGCCAGTTCCGGGGTTAAGTTCTCATTGGCATCGGCATGCCAATATTATCCCTACCCTTGCAAAATTACTGCTCCAAGAAGGACACATACCCAAGGCCATGGTGATCAGCTCAGGGGTGGGCATGTGAGCTAAGTTGCCCAACCAGAGCTCGGCACAAACTCTGGTCTGTTGGACTTGGACCAAGAAACACGTAGCTCAGGGTCCTAGTCACCCCGTAGCCATCAAGAGAGGGGGAACCAGACATGGGATGATGCTAATCACGTGGTAGTTAGAACAGAAAGATGGGTCTTTGAGGACCCTGCTGAGCCTCTGAATTAAGCCCACCTTGAAGGCCACTCTGCAAATGAACTTGCCACTTACCTGACCCAACATATTTGTTCATTAGTTAAGCCATTTTGAATTAGGGTTTTCTATGTTTGCAAAGGAAACAGACCTGGGCAATAGCCAGGTGACTGAATGGCCGGACTTCTGCAGGCCCCAGAAAGTAACCACCAACGCTAAGTGGTCACTCAGCTCCAAGTGTAGTCACCGCCGCACGGTCTTCCCTCTGCCTGGGGGGCTCTGAGCCCTGGAGGACTGGCGGCAAGAGCAGGGAAGGCTAAGCCAGGGACCACAGGGATCTCCTCTGGGCCAGAATAAATGCCCTCAGTGTCCTGCAGTGACAACATCAAGAAACCACTACCCCTCTTCCTTGCCCATTTATGTTATTTTTATTAGAAAGCAGAATAAAAATCTCAACCAGAGCCCAAACCATTCATTCATTCAGCAACTGTATATGAAGGTCACACAGGCCTTATTCAAGTCCCAGGCCCTATTCAAGTCAGAAAAATAACAGTCATCAATACTGGCGTGGTTCCTGCCATCATGGAATCTACAGTCTAGTTGAGAAGACAGATACTGAGTAACTGCAAGTGTGTTAAAAAAAAAAAAAAAAAACTTCATGAAAAAGAAGATACAACAGGCCACCATCAACCATATAAAGAGGACAGCTAACCTAATCCAGGGGTCAAGGTAGGGCTCGTTTAAAACATCACATTGACGCTGGGATTTAAAAGCCTAAGTAGGAGTTAGCCACAGTGGATGTGGAAACGGAGTGTTCCAGACAAGGAAAATGGAATCCAAGGAAGACTAGGGCATTTAGACAGTTGTGGCTGGTGTGACAACTGTAGGCAGCGGTGGTGTGAAAATGGCGAGATCTGAGACTGGAGAGGTCAGTAAGGATGCAATTATGTAGGTCCTTGAAAGGCTGGTTAAAGAGTTTGTCTTCTATTCCAAGCATGACAGGAAGCCACTGAAGAATTTGCAACGGTGGTGTGACATGATCAGATTTGTATTCTTAAAACATCACACTGATTTCAGAGTGGAGATTAGATTGAAAGAGGGCAAGAGAAGTCTGGGTGAGAGTGGACACTGGCCTGAGTTAGGACATAGCCATGGAGACGAAGAGAAGTAGACAGACACATTCCAGAGGTGTGGTCAACAGGGCACAGAGGTTGACTGAATGGGGATGGTGGGAGGGCCAAGTACGTGGTGGTCTCGAGCCCCCACCCACACCTGAGCACATGCCGGAAAGGTGAACACAGGGGCACTGGGCTTTGTCCCGAGGGTCCCGGTGAAGCCGTATATGAGTCATTTCTACCCTACCTGCCCATGTGACTTTTACTCACTACTGCTCACATCATTTTGCAGGAAGAGATTTTTGTTCCTCTAGCAATATGAGGACAGAAACAGAAGAAACTGGAGCAGCATTCCACAACAGTCAAATGATCAGAAACAACGTATGAGGTGCTTTCTTTTTCCTGTCAAAGGACAAGTACAAGAGGGAACTGTATACCTGTTTCAGGTGTGCATTTAAGCCTTCATGCGTGGCCTTCAGCAGCGCCCTCACCGTGAAACTATCGGGATCTTCCTTGTCTCGAATTTGAGATTCTTTTAACAACGACTCCAGTTTTTTCCTGATGAAAGATTCCACCTGATGCTCAGTGGTCCCGTTATTCTGCAAAGAGTTAAGCAACAGAAACAATTTCCCTTAAGAAATACAGAATCACTTAGAGTACACCCTTCACTCAAGCCGGCGTGGCTTCTGTAGCTGATCTCTCCATCACCTGCAAGACATTAAGCGTGCTGTACCACTGTTATCCTTCTCCCCCAGGCCTCCACAATCCCATAAAATAGTGATTAATATAAGAACATTCAACTTTCAACATCCTTATAGTCCTATAATCATTTCCATATCAGAGATGCAGAATCTGATGCTTAGAGAAATTAAGTAAGTTGCTCGAGGTAACAAAGCTAGTAAATCACTGAGGTAGTATTCAAACTCAGGGCTCCTAAGCCCCTGCCCCTGTGCTATTCCATGCTTTCACTAGAGGGAAGGCCTGGCAAAGTTTTTGGAGACTATGTTTTCTATGTCTACACAGGTAAATTTGAGCAAGAATATGCTACTTAATGCTCAATATCTTGCAATAACGTTTAAAGGAAAAAAATATGAAAACAAATTTATGTATGCATATGCAAGATGGGGACAGTGTGCTGTGCACCAGAGATTGACACATTGTAATTGACTGTACTTTAATTAATTAATTAAAATATGCTATTTAAAATAAATCACTTCCTTTACAGAGGGGAAAAGAATCCTATGGAAATCTCTGGAAATGAGGGTTATTCCAAGATAAAATGTCTTTCCTATCTCTGTCCCACTGTGTAATTGGAGGGAACTCACCACTGCCCTGTGCCATGATTCATCCCTATACGTAACGATCTCAATTAATCTCAAACGTCTTGGTTAACGAAGCTCTGCCTGTGTCTAGATGATGACTTCCACAATTTTTAGGTGATCCAGGTACACAGATTGCCTAGAAGTCTTGCTTAGCACAGCCTTCTGGCCACCTTGTCGTACCTGAAACCAACGACCCAGGCTCTGCTCACTGCTCTCCCTTCCTCCACCCTCTTCACCTCTCCCCATGTCCAGCACCCTCCGTAAATTCTTCAGCCACTTGCCAAAGGCCAACCCACCCCAAGGTAAGGAAAGGGGCACTCCTCCACCAGAATAATTTCCCTAGTCCTCACCAAAAGTTTAAGACTCGTTTTTCCACTTGCAAATTTGTTACTAAGAGGTCATAAAATTTAAATTCTACAGAATGAGCAGTTTTTCAATAACACATAGTAACACAAAATCTTGTAAGAGCAAAGCTATACAAACATTAAAGGAAATTTGGAGAAAAAAAGGCTACATCAGGATAGATTATTTAATTTCCCTACAATAATATCACATGCATGAGTATCTTTAATATACCCAGTGAATGAGGCACTCCACCTCACTGGAGGCCCTCAGGGCCTGAGGAGACACAAAGATGGAAAAGGGCTGGTCCTTGACATCACAGGAGCAAGCACCCTATTAGGCTAGCAAAGGCATGTCCCCAAATAGCCTACTCTGGTCTGCCCAGCAGCCTGCAGAGGCACAGACGACCAGTACAACAGCAGTTCTGAGAAGGAACATGGCATCCCCACCTAGGTGACCAAGAAGACCTCAAAGAAGTGGTGGGAATGCCCCGGGCTTGGCATGGTAACTACAACTTAACACTGATGAAGAGATGGGTTTCCCTCTCCTCCATCAAACTAGCAAAGTGTGTTTTATAAACACAGGAACAGATTAGTTTCCCTAAAGTGGAAATTCATTGAGGATGGTAGTGGCAGATAAAGATGGAAAAGCACTTTGGGGCCAGGTTGTGGAGACACCTGAAAGCAAGAGGTGTGGAGTAGCTGAGAGTCTCTGGGTAGACAAGTGTCTGAGTCATACTTTAGAAATATTATTAACCTGGCAGCACGTGCAGGAGGAGGAAAGGTACGTACAGACGAAGAGCCAGACACATGGTTCCCACCATGAGCACTAAGAGCCTAGGCCGATGTGCTGGTGGGGGGTTCAATCAAGGTAAGAGAGTCTGAGAGTGTTCTGCATAAAACAAACAGGCACTGAGTGGCTCTGCCAGGTTAAAACGTTAACAAGGCGCAAACCCACTGTCACAAAACTCTCAGTGTCGAGGAGAAGCCAGACACATCAGTGGATAATTACACAACAGCGGGGAGTAGAGTGACAGATGGGCACACAGAGGAGGGGCCTCTTGCCCAGCTTTCAAAGGTGAGTGTATGAGGTTCCTGTGGCTGCTGTAACAAATTACCACAAACATGGTAGCTTAAAACCAAGAGATACTTATTTTCTCACAGTTCTAGAGGCCAGAAGTATGAAGTCAGCTGTGGGCAGGGTACACTTCCACCTCAAGGGAAAAATCCTTCCTTGCTCCTTCCAGTTATGGTGGTGCCAAGCATGTGGCAGCAGAGCTCCAGTCCCCGCCTCTGTCTTCACATGGCCTTGTCCTGTGTGTCCTCACTCCCAACAATAATGAAGGGGGAGCTGCTCTTATACATACACATATACACACACACACACAAAGGACACACCATTGGATTTTTAAGGCTCACTCCATTAATCCAGAATGATCTCATCTCAAGATTCTTAACTTAATTACATTTACAAACACTCTTTTTCCAAATAAGGCCAAATTCATAGGTACCAGAGGGTAGGACGTGGACATATATTTCAGGGGCCACAAATCAACCCACTGAGATGAATAAGAGTTGACGATCTTGCCAAGAGCAGGGTGACAGCATTCCAGCACAAGCAATGGCCTGGAGAAAACAGCATTGATGAGAACCAGGAACCATGTGAACATGGAGAAAAGAGCACAGGAAAATACAGAAAAAGCAATTAAGACTACACGTATGTTGTGCTAAGGCTCACAAGGCACTGTCACGTAACAGCGCTTCATTTGAGTCGCCCAACATCCTTTAAGGCGGCACAAGGACTAGCCAAATGTTCCTCTTGGTGATGCAGAGGCAGAGAGACTGTCCAAACACACTTGCCTATTAAGTAGCTGAACTGGAACCTAAGATTTTCGATTCAAAATTCTATATATATTTCATCATGCAGTGTGGCAGCCATCCCTTTTATACTGTTACAGAAAAAGATAAATTCTTCTTTTTTTTTTTTTGATAAATTCTTGAGTCAATTGAGCAGGCTCATATTTTAAACAACTGTTATTCCTGTATGACACCTGGGTAATCTCTCACCACAATCCTTCTGTGGAAAAACAGTAGGTTTCACTTAAGGTCAGCAGTGAACCTGAGAAAGGAACTCCAGGTCTCGAATTTCCAACGCGTTTCATCAAGGGACCCAGAGCCTGGCAGGGAGCATGTTTGTTGGGGAGTTCAAAAGACAAAGCGTGTGAGAGCACCTAGCGTGCCCGGGGTCACACAGAACACCCCCAGAAAGCATCAGTTTCCTTCCCTGGCTCGGGGCCACGAGAGGAGTTGGCAAGGAGATGAACAGTGGCAGTTACGCCCAAACACTCACCATCAGCAAAACAAGGCTGAAAATACAAAGCTGGACTGACTGGTGCTGGTGAAATAATGCATGCTTAACACAAAGGCTACAATTATTCACTTCACATCCTCTCAACACCGGGAGTTGCTGAAGGAATGATATTTCTGCCTGTGGATCTTTTTCTTCCCTGTGACTTACAGGATGAGAATAAATTAACACGTGGCTGAGGTTTCATTAATATATTTACCATTTGGCCTGGAACCCAGTAGCACTAGTGAGAGAAAGCTGAGGCAGACACCTGACCTGGCAACCTGTCGCCCACCATGCAGCTGCCGCAGGGACCACAGCTGGAAGCCACATGCATCTTGCTCTTCAGTTCCCTGAGCCAAGGGGAGAGGGAGGGCGCTGCAGCTGGAGCAGGAGGAGGGGAGGGCGGCCTTTCCACGTCTGGAGTAGGTCCCGCATGAGAAGCAGTCGGGGTTCCTAATTCCCATTTTCGCAAGAGAAATGTGATCTAGGAATATCTGCCACAAATAAACAAATCCAACACTGCACATATTCTGATTTTGTTTCCAGTGAGAAATGAAAGGATCACTGGGAACACAGAAGGCTGACCACTCCAGGCTGGGAAACAGCAGGAAAGGGGAGGGAGTGGGCGAGAGGGGCTGCCCCAGAGAGAGGGAGAGGGGACTCTCCCACAGCTGCACACAGGGCTCACTGGGGAGAGCAGCAAGATCCCAGGCCATGCCCCAGACGGACTACAAGGCAATCTCTGGGGTGGGACCCACGCACTGGGATTTTGGGAAGCTTGCCTGTCATTTCAATGTGCAGCCAAAGTTGAGGATCTTTGCTTTAAAACACAAAAACAAAAAACCAAAACCCTAGAATACCTCACCCTTCCAAAATGCCTTTTTTCCCTCTCTGGGCTAAAGTCTGCAGACAGGAAGGAGGGCCGATTAGCTGCCCTTTGTGAGTGCAGCACAGCTTTCCATGTGGGTCACCTGAGTGTCCCCGGATGAAGAGCAGCCACTTGTCAGGCATCCGAGGCTGCACATTTATTCCTGTCCTCTCCTGTCGCCTGCTTGGTCCTTTCACTCCCTGAAAACACCTTCTTCTGCTCAGGGAGCAGCTCAGGCCTTGCGTTAGCGATAATCATGTCGCAGCTGCTGTTCTTGACACTGACTGTATCTAAGGTTTACTGAGCACAGGTTATGTGCCAGGCATTGTTCTGAGTTTTTTACAGGCGATAAACTTACTAATAGCTCTCACAATCATCGTTTTTCTTTCTTCCCCTTCAGTTAAATAATCATTTAGCTGAATCTGATTTAAAGGAATAATTTCCTTCCTTTAGTACATAAAAAGTCAAATTTATGCCACTCTGGCAAAGGATGAGAGTGACTCGTATTTCCACTCATTATTTCTTTTTTTTTTTTAAATTGGAGTATAGTTACAATAGTGTATTAGTTTCAGATGTACGAAAGTGCTTATTCTTATAGAGCCCATTAAGTCAGTTGCTTTCAGTACGAATCAGACAGAATTTAGAATCCTTATTCTTTCTGTTCATCTCAAGATAGTCTTCAAATAGTAACAGCTCTTTTAATTAAGTAGTAGAGATCCCAGGAAGGTAAAGAGAAAATGTTCTGGATTTCAGGATTCTCATAATCTTTATGGCCTGTCCCGCAATGTCCTTGTGCACGGTCGTGGGAGTACCCTAGGACTGTAGACCTCCTCCTCCTCCAGGTCAAAGGAGGTTCGTGCCAGCCGGGGAGGGCATCACTACCACAGTTCAGACCAACTGGCACAGCCCCTCCCCAGGAACATGAATGCAACTTATGAAGGTGCAGCCAGGCAGAGACACAGCTGGAAAAACACTTCGAGGTATTATTTTCATGTCCATTTAGAAGATGATGAAGAAACTGAGGTCCAAAGAGGCCAGTGAGCTCCCTGAGGTCATCAAGGTAACAAGCGGCAGAGCCAGGTTTGACCTGGGCAGGCTGGCTCCCAACCTGAGCTCCCCAGTACCTCACCTGACCTTCTCTGGGTACTCCCCCCGACCTCAGCTCTCTGTTCTCTGAACTCATTCTCTTCTGAGTCAGGACCACATTGCATGACAGTTTGTCACATTTGTTGCTACTCACGATTTGCTGCTGGTGTGGTAAGTGTCTCTCTCCAGCTAGATGAACTCCCCAAAAGAGATAATTTCAGGGGTTGTACACAACATCCTGCTTGAAACCAAGGATGGCCCATGTACTTTCCTCATCTGAACTAATCACTAGATTAGTCACTCCATCTCTCATAACCCTATCTTCCCAATCTGTCAAACATTGGAAAGGAGAGTTTCAACTCCATCCCCACAGTTCTGGGAATAAGATGAAAGTAAGTATAAAGTTCTTACCATAGTGCTGGTGTTAACAAGGACTGAAAACATGGTTGATATTTAAAAGCTGATTTTAGCTCAGATATTTAAAAACAAAATAGTACTATGTCAGGAAAGTAGCAAAAGGTAGTGTTTCGTCAGAGTTGTTAAGCAAACATTTAAAAATCTTATTAAACTTTCTTTATATACTTTAAGAAAAAAGAAAGAAAAATATAGTCCAAAATGAATGTAAGTCTGGGTACATATATTTGTACAGACATATGGGTTCATATACGACAGTGTACATTCATACTCTGAAGTCTCCCACTGCTCCAATGACAGAAGAGCTAACAAGGAGAAAAGTCATAATCTTGGTTCATATAAACAAGAGCACTGCAGATCATAAATGTAACTGAGCTCCACATTCACAGTGGGCAAAGGTGGTCACGAATTTACACTTTACAGTCAAAAGAAACTAAAGGCGGTCCCCACGCTGTAGTATATGAGAGCTAGTCTCATAACATGGAACCAAGGTGGTGATGAAAGCTGGAATGGGATCCTTGCTTGTAACAGGAAGCATTAAAAAAAAAAAACCCTACTGTGTGGAAGATAAAAAAAATTTAGTATCAAAGGGGCAGGAGTGAGAAGACAAGCAAAATGTTGGTTTGCTTGGTGACTGGATGGGTAATAGCTTCAACATCTCCAGTGGCAGAGAACCCCCAATCAATCAATCTACTGTCTGGTTAGGAACCTGGAGCACAGGTGGGCTGTGTGTGTACGTGTGGGCACCAGATGGGTGATGCTTAGGGTTCCATTGGAAGAAGTCACAAAACCACTAGATAAGAAGGTCAAATACAGAAAGAAAAAAAATGGAAGAGAAAAAACATTTCACTCAAAACTGAACCTTCAACCCCAAATTCTAAAACTCATAGAGGAAACTAATGCTAAGACGGAGTGCCCGAAACATCAACACATGGAATGGAGATTCACTTTTTCCACTTTAAAAAAAGTATGTTTAGATGCTCAAAGATAGGGAGAAGTAGCCCCATAAAAAGAATAAGAAACTAAGAAGCCAAATAATAACATAAGAACAGGTGTGGATTTAAAATTTTTTTAAATCAAGTGTATATGCTTTGAAATTAAAATGATAGCTGGGATACCCTCTAGACCAGACATAGTCAAGGAGATAATCACTGAATTAAAAAATAACACTGTGAAAAGTACCCAGAATCAGCACAGACATAAAGAAAATAAAGGAGAACTAAGAAGTATAGAGAATAGACTAAGAGATTCCAACTTCAATCTAACAGTGCTTCTAGGAAAACAAAGACTGATGAAACGGCACAAAAACAATATCCAAAGAAAAAAGTGGCTGAGAATTTTCCAGAATGAAAGAAAACATGAGCTCTCTAGTGGGAAGTGGAGATTGAGTGCTAAGCAAAATAAACCCACTCCTTTTACTTAATAGTGAAGTTACAGAACAAATAGAATAGAAAGACAGGTTCCCAACAGGCAGTAGTTGACTTCTCAGCCATAGTCATGGTCAGAAGGCAGCACCTCTGAGATGTGAGGGAGATGCACACACAGAGGTAATGCGCACAGTACGTTAGACCCTGACCGTTCATTACCTCACGTCTCTGGCAGGGCAGGGAGGCAGAAGCTGCATCACGTCCTAGGGAACAACTGGAACCTTCAGCTCCCCTTCCGCTCCCCACCCCTCGTCACCAGGATGCAACAGCAGCTCCCCTCCCCCACCGTGGGCATTTACTGAGTGAGCGCTTTCAGCCCCAGGACCTCACAGCCTCAGGCGGCAACCATCCCTTCCTTGAGTGCTGACAGGTCTTAAACCAACAAGATTCATAATCCTCCTTAAAATGGCTCAAATCGTATAACAAATACCTTAGGAAAGAAGGTCAATCTTTAGCTAAGGTAGTGGAAAGGGAGGAAACTATTAAAATGTTTAATGTGAGACACACACAGCGAATAATGATCTTAGGATATTAATTTAATACAAAAGGTGGTTACATGTTACTCTACCAGGGCTCATTTAAACATGTTGGAAGCCTTGGGGTTCATGGGATGAGCTTCACGTAGGGAGATAGAGAGCTTGATATTTGTGCCTAAGAAGCTGGCTGAACCCAGACGCAGAGAGTGCAAGAAAAGAAGATATTGAGTAACCCAGAAGAGAAAAATAGTCAGTGAGGCTGAAATATGGGGGTGGAAAGTCTGCAAGGCACGCTGACATTAGAGGACCCCATAAAGATGAATAATGGTGAGCTGGCCTCACTGAATCACATCTGTTAGATTACTGCACTGTAGTTGAAAGGAAATCGTCCCCCGAGTCTCTGAGCTGTGTGATTCTTGGGTCACTGAACACACCGGCTTTACCTATGGCTTACTGCATTATGAGCCTGATTTTCTCTATGGCTGAAGCCACAAAACAATGAGGCAGAAGCTTAAAGGATTCAATTAATTCAACAACAGAAAGTGTTTATTAAAAGAGCAAAAGCTTTTGGTGGGGTTTGAATGCCTTAAGTAGACAGTAGACTAAGAGAAGAAAGAAGACCGGTGCGAGGATCCCGCCTCCCTTTCTGCTTCTAATGCTGGGGTGATGCCAGGCGAGCCCCAGATTCTGCCTCTGACAGTGCATTTGCTGTTCCCTCTGCCTGGAACACTCTTCCCCAGATATCAGCATGGCTAACTTCACTTCTTTCAAGTCTTTACTCACTTGTTACCTTCTTGGTGAGACCTTTCCTGGTCCTCCCACCTAAAACAGCAATAGACCCTTCAGACACACATGTGCACGTATGTAGGCAGGCACATGCCCACGTGCACGCACACTTCCTACACGTCTTCCCTCCCTTTTTCCCTTTAGCACTTATCACTGCCTAGTACACTAGACATGTTACTTATGTGTTTTATATCCTGCCTACCCTCCCTTTTCTCATCAATGTATTAAACCCCACAAAAGCAAATTTTTGTCTGTTTTGTTTATTGCTGTATGCTCCAGCACCTAAAGCACGTTGGCTGCATCTCCAGCAGGAGTTCCCCAATAAAACTTTGTTGGGGGGGAGGGTATAGTTCAAGTAGAGTGCATGCTTAGCATACACAAGGTCCTGGGTTCAATCCCCAGTACCTCCTCTAAAAATAAATAAGCAAACCTAACCACCTACCCCCTACTAAAAAAAAAAAAAAATTTTTTTTAACTAAAAAATATTTGTTCAACATGGCCCCATGAGAGCAAGCATTCCAGTGTTCATGAGTGCTAAGCTAGAATCTTCATCTATTACAGTAATTCTGGTATAACTTATAAATCTAACCACATTCTGTTAACTTGAAAGGGAGGTTAAGAACTTTCTCTAAGGTAATTATTGGTTTCATATCAACTATGCACAGTACAGCCTCTTTTTGCAGAAATATGATCAGGCAATTTACATTCAACACTCAGATAAAGGCATCTGAGTCCTCGGCTGACAACAGGACCAAAATTGACTGATTACAGGATAACACTTGGCTTTCTAAATACAGCACTGCCTTTTTTCAGAAGAGCTCAAAAATAGAGATAAAAGATTTGAAAAAGATGAGTAAAAACCTTACATATTTCTGTCAGAATACTGGTTCCTTTCTGTATTTACTATCCTAACATCTAACAAAGAGACCCCTGTAAAATGTTACAGGTCAGGCGCTCTCCACCTTCACTTAGGCCCAAGTTAAAGAATCCAAATGAAAGAGCACATCTGTCTTTATGGAATCACATTCTAAACTATCTACCTGTACGTGTTTCTAGGCAACAGTGAAGAGACTCTGAAGATGAGAGGAACCCAGTCGGTATTTTCACTCATGACGTTACTGACTTGTTTCCATAAAACTATAGCTAATTCTCTTTTACAATTACAGATGTGTAACTTAGAAAATTAGAAGGCTGACATTAGAAGAAAACTAATGTTACTGGGAGGATGTAGAAACTACAATAACTTGGGTTTTACTCAGAGCAATAAATGACTAGGGTGATAGTAGCTAAATTTCCACCAGTTTCACTAAAAACTGCATTCTCTAAACACACAACTTAGTCAAGACTGTTCCTTGCTGCCGAATGACAGATTACTCAGGCTGGCAACCAAGAGTTTTGCGAAACAAGAGGCAAAGACAATGAAATTCAGAGACAAAAATTTGGTTTATAAAATAAAGCTTGAAAAAAAACAAGAACTAAGTTACCTATAATCAGAAGTAATTACCAAAATAGCAAGTAGCTGGAAGAGCGAAAAAGAAACTAAGATATTAACCGTATTTCTACTTATTTAAATCTACTTACATGTTCTGTAATCACAGCCTTGTTAGTTAGTGGTGTTTAACTGAGTCAGTAAAAACTATTAAAGGTCAATAGATTAATACAGATGGCAATTTTTCCTTTGCACTTCAAGCTGAATCTTCTCCAATTCATCCCTTTTAAAATGCACTAAAGCCAAGAAAGAACTATCTACTGAGACTTCAGCTGTCATTAAGCTGTTGCCCTCTTTGAAAAGAATACCAGCTCCCTTTAATACCTGTAAGAAGCCACCACAGTTACTATTTTCTAGAAGAGATTTTCAATGTGTAATCATTGAATTCAGGGCAATGATATACCTTAGAAGATTTTGTACAACATTTCTCTTTTTTTTTAGAGGGTAGAATAATAGTCCTGATGCCTAGAGGAATACTACTTTACTACAGAAATGAAACTGTAAACCCTATAACAAACTAATGTGAGCGAGCAGGTGCTACTCTCAGATCGTCCTGTGATCCTGGCAATCACGTGAGAGGCAGAAGGTGGGGGAGGTCAAGAAGTCCAAGCCCCTCATGGTGACAGCGGCAGGGTGTGGAGGAGGTCTTTAAACATTACATTTCTGCCAGGTTAGCACTTCCCTTGATGACCTCGCTAAATGGTGCTTTTCCACAAAGGCAGCTCCTTCAACTAGGACAGGGGTCTGAAGCACCATGCAGGTTACAAACTATTCTGTGCCATTTTATCTAAGATGTAGCAGATTAAAGTTTTAGCTAAGAGACTCATTTCTGAAAGAACTTGGAAATCCTCTGGTCCCAGGTGCATTCTCTCAGGGAGGGGATGAACATTCTAGAAGAGCAGACCCACATGCAGTGGGTTCTGTGAGCCAAACCTGGCAGGCAGCAAGCTGGGGCTGCCAGCAGGAGGCAGGGAGACAATGCTAAAGCCAGTTTATTTCATCAGACAGTGACATTTCCAACTGCAATTTGAGTTTTTACCCAAGTTGTAGGAGGGAATTTATCCCTGGAAAGAGGGTCAGATGGGTTAATCACTAACATTTCTTCCAACCCTGAGACACAAGAATCCTTGACTCATTCACTCAATAAACATTTGTGAGCCTGTGTAACAGCACACAAAGTAACTCTCAATAAATACCCTTTTTTACACTATAGCCACTGTTTTTGTGAAGATTACAATAGAGCAGCAATTTTTGCTGTAGCGCAGAGGGCAAAAAGTACAGCCAAGCCTGTAACTTACATAATGGAGCTTGAACTTGCACTCATCTTCAATTTCATCTGCGCTGTCTTCATCGGAAACCTCCCCTTCCTCTGCATCATCTCCAAGGTGATAAGGCAGCTTCTTGCCCTCAAATGACACAAAATGTTCCATTTAAAAGTGAAAGTTCAGCAAGAGAGGTAGGGGATTAAGAGGTACAAACTACCATGTATAAAATAAATAAGTTACAAGAATATATTGCATAACACATGGAAATATAGCCATTATTTTATAATAACTTTAAATAGAGTATAATCCATAAAAATATTGAATTATTATGTACTTGAAACTAATATAATATTGTAAATCAACCATACTTCAGTTAAAAAAAAGAAAAAATTAAAATTAAAATTCACAACAGCCAAAAGGTAGAAATATCCCAGTGTCTACCAACAGATGAATGGATAAGCAAAATGTGGCATATGCATACAATGAAATATTATTTAGCTTTGAAAAGTAAGGAATTTATGACGTGCCACAAAAGGGATGAACCTTGAGGACACCAGGCTAAATGAAATAAGACAGTCACAAAAGGACAAGTGCTGTATGATTCCACTTATATAAGGTACCCAGAGTAGCTAAATTGATAGAGACAAGAAGTAAAACAGTGGTTTCCAGGAGCTGGGGGAGGGGATTGGCAGCAAAGATGGGGGGAATTGTTTAATGAGTATGGAATTTAATGAGTATGGGGTTGTGCAAGATGAAAAGAGTTCTGTACACAGCAACGTGAATGTACTTATTACTGAACTGTACACTTAAAAATGGTTAAAACAGTAAGTTTTACGTTGTGTATATTTTACCATAATTAAAAATAATGTTTAAGAACATAGATATGTGTAACTGAATCACTATGCTGTACACCAGAAACAAACACATTGTAAATCAATTCTCCTTCAATTAAAAATAATTTTTAAAACTTGAAAAATGAAAATAAAATGTATTATCCCTTTGCCAGTCATTACTTCAGACTGACTATAAGGCAGATAGTTTGAATTAGAGGCAAAACAAGGGGAGAAGAGTCTTTCAAGAGAAGTCAGTTTTATTACTTCCAATTACATACAATTAATTTTTACTGTAGCACATGGTGGGTAAAAAACTATGGCCAAGCCTGTAACTTACATAATGGAGCTTGAACCTGCATCTTGTTTATAAATAAAAATCAGACCAGTCTTCTGTTCGAGCATCTATGACTCATCTTAATAGGCATAGCCCCACCCCATGTCCTTAGAGCAGCTTATCCTCCCAAGCAGGTTGAATGTGTCCTTCCCCGGTGCTGGCTGTGCCCTCTGCACTGCCCAGGCCCGTCTTCAGGGACGATGCAATGAGACCACTGCCTGGCTGGAGCAGGGCCCTTGTAACCACTCACCAGCATCCACTAGCAATCAGAGGCTTTTAGACAACACGGGGGAATTCTTACAACAAAATGGTAGAAAATCCAACATACATATATACACATATTAAAGCATGATCTCAATAATGCATAAAAACTCAGGGATCCTGAGGGAACGCTAATGTGAAAAGATGCATGCACCCCAACGTTCACAGCAGCACTATATACAATAGCCAAGACATGGAAGCAACCTAAATGTCCATTGACAGATGACTGGATAAAGAAGATGTGGTAAATATAAATACAAGGGACTACTACTCAGCCATAGAAAGAATAAAATAATGCCATTTGCAGCAACATGGATGGACCTGAAGACTGTCATTCTAAGTGAAGTAAGCCAGAAAGAGAAAGGAAAATACCATATTATATTACACATATGTGGAATCTAAAACAAACAAACAAACACTATGAACTCATCTACAAAACAGAAACAGATTCATAGACTTAGTAAACAATCTTATGGTTACCAGGGAAAGAAGGGTGAGAAGAGATAAATGTGGGAGTTTGAGATTTACAAATGTTAGCCACTATATATAAAAATAGATTTTAAAAACAGTTTCTTTTGTATAGCACAGGGTATTGTGTTCAATATCTTGTAATAATCTTTAATGGAAAAAATATGAAAACAAATATTTGTATGTATATGCATGACTGGAACACTGTGCTGTATACCAGAAATTGACACATTGTAATTGACTGTACTTCAATTAAAAAAAAAAGTTACAGAGAACAACAACAACGAAAAAAAACTCATGGAAAAACTCCATCAAGAGAAATGATCCATTATTAAGAGTAAGAACATTTGGGTAGCAGTATTACAGGTAATGGTTATTTTCTCCTTTCTACATTTCCCAATCTATATTCAGAAAAAGTACAAGTAAATAAAAAGCAGAAGCGGAAGGGATGGCCCAAGGGCCTGATAAGGGCTTCTAGGGCAGCTAACCATCTATATCAGTAGAGCATCTTACCGGCAAGCAGAAATTGAATTGCTCCCAGAATCTTTAGTGGGCGGGAGCTGGGGTGCAGAATCCAGCTCTGAGGCTAATGGCCAAGGTCACTGTGGTAGGCAGCCTTTAGGAACCCCAATGGTTCCTACCTCTTGGTATTCAGGCCCTTCTATAACTTCATCCCCCTGAGTGTGGACTGGACCTCGTGACCCCCTTCCAGTGAGAGGAATACAGCAAAACAAAATGTCTAGCATTTTTAGCTTCTCAAAACATAAAGATGGGGGAAATTCCTTAAACATGGAAGGATGGTCACATGCTTGTAAGTCTAAAATAATGACAAATTTCTAACCATCACCTCTGACTACTTCCCAGGCTGACCCTCTCTCAGCTCCAGCTCCAGTGACTTCCAGTCCTCCTGCTCTCCACTCCACAAGTGGCCCCCCTTTCACACTCTAAATCTGTCCCCCACCTGCTTCTCTCCCTCCACAAGACCACCAGCACAGTCGGGCTGTCAGAGAAATCTCCCTCCTAGTTTTCCTGCACCTTGTGTAATACCCAAAGCTCTTGACCCTGGATGCTTGGCTTAGTGATAGTTTCAAAGCTGACTGAATCACTTATGTAATGGGGGAAAAAAAAACCAAAACTTGATTAAGGATACTCACTACTATACATAAAATAAACAACAAAGTCTTACTTTATAGCACAGGGAACTATACTCAATGCCTCGTAATGGTCTATAATGAAACAGAATATGAAAAGGAATACATGTATATGTATACATGAATCACTATGCTGTACACCAGTAATTAACACAACATTGTAAATCAGCTATACTGCAATTAAAAAAAAAAAGGAATCCAAACTCTTGATTTTAAACCTCTTGGGAGTTTGGATACTTAAACATTTTCTTCAACCTAAAAAAGGGGGGATGGACAAATTGGGAGTTCAGGATTTGCAGATACTATTATACATAAAACAGATAAACAACAAGGTCCTACTGTACAGCACAGGGAACTATAGTCAATATCTTGTAATAACCTATAATGAAAACTAATATGAAAAAGAATATATATATAACTGAATCACTGAGCTGTACACCAGAAACTAACAAACACTGTAAACCAACTATACTTCAATTTTTAAAAACTAACATTACCAAATAAGGAATAGCAACCCTTGAGTGATGCACTTGGTTCTGACACCACAGGAAGGAAAGGAAAGTTTAACCATCATCAGCATTTAGTGACGGGCCGGCCTGGCAGCGGCACTGAGCTCCAATCCCCTTCACTGAAGTGTGGCAGCAGGTGAGGGAATAAAGAGAAAGCTGCCATCCCAGAGTATTCACAAGGTGCCCTCATTTTCAGTCTTTTCAAAATCTAATTAAAAGACATTAGGGCCATATTTTCTGCCAAATTTTTCCATATTGCTTGTCCCTTTTTTTTTCTTTTCCCCTTAATCAGGAGGAATTGACCCTGGTGTGTTTTGGCAAGTAATGGTAGCTTTGGTCTCTGCCCAAACATGCTTTTTTTAAAAAATTTTATTTATATTTCATTTTAAAAATTTTGTTGGGGGAGTAATTGGGTTTATTTATTTGTTTCTTAATGGAGATACTGGGGATTGACTCCAGGACCTCATGCATGCTAGGCATGTACTCTACCACTGAGCTGTACCCTCCCCTCTGCTGGTCCTTGAAAGACACTGTATCCAGGCAGATAGGAAAAGAAAGCAACACTGTTTTTTAATGCCTGTTGTTAATAGTGTTACTCCTAAATTATAAACTTAGGTAGAATTTTATGAACTTAACAGTGGTTTAGTATAAATAAAGAATGACCTAGTTGTCCCCTTCTGATCTACATACTATTATATGCAGGAGTTACGCTCAAGAATGAGATTAAGTCCTCCATGGTGTATGGAAATATAGCAAGAGACAGGAACCATAGCTACCCCTTAGCTGCTAGTTGCCTAAGCCCAGGAGAGTGGTAACAACTCTGTTGACACTTCTGGCACATCTGTAAAAGTAAAAGCCTTGGACCAGTTAAGGTTTCTTTCAGCAACAAGTCAACGGAAAATTGCTGTTTGTTATCATTTTTGTTCAAAAGCAAATTTTTGTTTACTTTTCAGGATACACAAACACACACACACACAGAGTCAGCCCTCCGTATCCAAGGGTTACTTGAATCCTCGGATGTGAAGGGCTTACTGTACTAGGCCATTTCATACGAGGGACTTCAGCATCGCAGATTTGGAACAAATCCCCTGAGGATACCAAGGAACTACTGTATATATTTGTGTGTGTGTGTGTACATGTGTGTACACACACACAGTTGGAAAGTACATGTGTTACAATAACTAACTTGCCAGTCTCCAAAGTAGTAAGTAGTCATTCAAATGTTGCCTTTTGGACCAGAGATCGCGCTGATACTAAAGAAACTAAGAAAATCAGTTCCTTTGTTGTTGCTTCCAATGGGAATGTGCTGGTCCACAAATCTAGGAAATTTCCTTTAAAGGAAAATTCAAGGATTTAAAGAAAAAATAGCCTTTCCAAAGGTTACTACTAGCAAGTAGACCTCATCTTCTTTGAAATACCTGCAGCCCGCACCACTGCCTCTCCTTACAAGCGCCTCAGATCTCCCAGCTCAAGTTCAGCCTGGAGCCCAGTAGCCCTGGGACATTCTGTGTCAAAGTGACTCAAAGTTCAGTTATGCACAAGAGATTTAATGAGTTCATATCAAATATTCCTTAAGTCCCACTGTCCAAAGGGAAAGGATTTCAATCAAATGGACTCATTCAGAGTTTAAACTTCTGACTGCTTGGCACATGACCATTTAGGGAACATGGAAAGATTTACAAGGCCATAACCCAGAAGTCAGTTTTTACCACTACATGACTTTGCTTTAGCAAGACTTCAGGAAAATTCACCTTGAATGTTATCTCTTACATTATATAATTGAAACCTTTATTCAAAATGCTTTTGCACATACAAATGCCCAGTGTCACTTTGATGGATTTAACCTATAATTCTCATTTAATCGATAGAAAAACAGGTTTTGACCAATTCCAAAGATGATTATCTCTTTCCCATTTGCTGTCCTCAAAGCCCCAGTTAAAGTCTTGCTATGAAATTACACTTCATAGTGTAATTTCCTATGCCTCCCCTGTGATATCTGGTTTCTGTGCACACCCATTTTAAGTAAAATATAACCCCACTTGAATATTAATCCTCTATTCCTCTTTCTTAGGTTTTTAGTCTCAAAGCAATACAAGTATCCAAGATGGTTTTAGTCCAAACACACAAAAGTAACTGGAATTAAGTAAAATCACGTCAGCAATCTGAAAACTCAAGGAGCTGTCTTTCTAGCTCTTCCTTGTATTACCAATATTCATTTCAGGTAGTAAGTTTTCTCCCTCTTAAGATCTGTTTATAAAATGTCATTCTATTCACTTACTGCTCCCCCACATGCAGACAAATCCTATGGGGCACTATGTCTGAGCCTGGGCTCCTCTTTGAAGTGAGTTATTCTCACTTACATAACCAAGGCTGATCAACCATGAAGCCTTTTTTTTGACAGACAGTTATTGGAGCTTGAAATGGGAGAGAAGAATCTGAAAGAAACGCTTTCGGATATGGACACAAGGAGCCTCTCTTCCCATGTGGCCCTTGCCTCCCGTACACATGCTTCTCTCCAGCGTGAACGGCTGCAGACAGAAATATTCAACACCTGGCTTATAGTATTGATGTTCTCGCTTCATAAAAATAATCCCAGAATACAAGGTCAGTCTGTAAGAAGCCTGTTCTGGAGGGATGACTGTAACTAAATTGGAACCAGGTACACACACCCATGTAGACAACCCTTCACCTAGTGACTCTCATTCTCTTAATAAACCAGTTTTTAGTCCTTAAGGGAGGGGGGGCTTAGCTGGCCATCAATGCCTTTTATTACATTCCTAAGGTAATTAATTACCTTCACTAGGATTTTGCCTTTCAGACTTTGAGGGCTCGGAAGCAGCTTGGTCTCTCCGGTGTCCACAGAGGACAAGTCGAGTTTGTCCCGGAATATTCCTTTCAGGTACTGAGCAATCTTTCTTTGCTGCTGGATGCTGCAGTGATTCTCAATAGACAGAATGACCGGGAACCTGAGAGAACAGCAACACATGATGAAGGCATCGAGGACAGGCAACTCACGGGGCTTTTGAAAGTCATTCTGTGTTCATTATGTTCTTACAGTCCTAGTGGCAGTAGTTGTGAGGCGGGTGGGAATTAAAATTATTCTTTTTTTTTTTTTTAAGATTCTGACTATTTATTGGCTGAATGAATAAATACATGAAACATTTTACCATTTGATCAGTATGCAGCCATTAAAAATGCTTCTTAAATGACAAAGATAAGAGATGCATTAAAAAAAAAACTCCACTGACCAAATATATTTTATCAGGCAAAATGGCTGAACAAAATACCAATCCATGTGGGATGACTTAGTCTAATTTCTGCATCTATCTCTCATACACATATCCCCCACATTATATATATTATGCCTCTTTTACAAGAAAAAAATAGGAAAGTTTAAGAGGTAAGAATCGAAGAAAACTTGTGATTTTGTCTTATTTATTCAAAAGTCTAGAAACATCAAAGAGACTACTAACTATTATTAAATGCAGATATTTACTCTAAAAATATGTAACCAGCTTCTAAAATTACTATCGAGGATAAAATAACATCATGGAATTTTGTGTTTCATAGTGTCCTATGTCAGCCACTTCAAAACCATTTGGATAGAATTATGTAATAGTCTTTATTTTCAGAAAGGACAAGTCAAGCATTCACTCTCCGCCAGCACTCAGGCTTCTGTGCAGAGAATGCGAGACCCCAGCGCGGTGAGTACCACACACAGCCTGAGGGACCAGGAGTGCTTACATGACCTTACTTACTCCTCCTCTGATTTTGTTTTTTCCTCAGAATAAGAAATTATTCCAAATTCAGGCTTATTTCCTTTTTTTCTGGCTTTCTATCACAAATCTTCCAAAGTCATAGGAAATATATTTTTTCCAGAATACGCAAACCAGTATTTAAATTGCCGAATACAGCCTGTAGAGAAAAACCTTTGTTTCTGGGCTTGTATGACAGGCACGAGCTCCACAGTACGGGCTGTGACCTCTTGAAATTACATTCTATCCTCATTAGTAAACCTGACGCCGGGGGTAACGTAAGAGATAAACCGTTGTGATTGAGGTTGGTCTGGTTACCGGACTCTAATCTGTTTGCTGTTCTGTCCTCACATGGGTTTTACCCCAGAGCATTGGGAAGAGAAAAACAACAACAAACTAGCAACCCTGAGTTGTCTATGCAATCACATCAGGGAGTTGTAGCAATGAATTTTAAAATTATCAATGTGTTTATAAAAAGCCTATTAGCATCTAATGGTGCTTAGTGTAAAGCCGTGCCTCTCAACAGGGGAGGGGTGTGGCTGCAGCACCTCTCCCACAGGGACATGTGTCAGTGTCTGAAGACATTTTTGGTGGTCACACCAGGGCAGGTGGGGAGGCGGGGGTTGCTCCTGGTATTTAGTGAGTAGAAGCCAAGAACATGGCCCACCATCCTGCAATGCACAAGACAGTTCCCCACAACAAAGAATTATCTGGCCCCAAAAGTCAGTGGTTCCAACGCTGAGAAAATTTAGTTGTAAAGATGCAACTAAAATTTAAGAAAAACACTGAACTTTTAAAATTTGCTAAACAAGCTTTTTAACTGCTTTAATTTGAAGTGCCTTTCTCCTAGGGATTCCCAGATTTGAAGTTAGCACTGTCAAGTCCCCAGAGGATCCTCCAAGGTATACAGATAGCAGGTCTTCTCAACGCTTTACTTCACATATTGGAAAATAAAGGCAAATCACTTTATCAACTTGGCTGATTAGTAGCCATCAAGGTAGGAAAGAGCCATCAGAATTCAGTACTCAAGATTCTTCCATGTAGAAAATGCCAGAAACCAAACCTGCTATGCAGCAAGTCTCTCTTATCGGAACAGCTCATATTTTAAGCACATATTTAATTAATGAGAAGACCAAATTATTTAAAATTTTAAAGGCTATTAATGTTTATAATTAATTAAAATTAATTTTATGCAATTGTGGTTTTAATTTGCCTCTTTTAATTTCAAGAATCATTTCTTGAATGTCTAGTATATTGCAGGCACTGGCTGGGCAGTAAAGAATGAATAAGACACAGCTCCATATCAATGAGTTCATGGTCCTCAAGATGTAAAAGAAGGCAAGTAACCAACGATGGTTAGAGGCTGCTGTATGATATGATAGAACTATGCTGTAGAACTATGCTCAGGGTGCTAAGGACAGAGAAAGGGAGCTTCAAATCAGTGGTGATATCACTGAGTTTGCCAGAGGGACACCTATGCAGTCCCAGGATGAGCAAGAATTTGGCAGGTGGAATGATGGGGACGAGTGTTCAGCCGGAGAGAACAGCACAGGTAAGGGCGGGGAGTTGTGAAAGCACTGTGAGCCCCAGAGACTCCAAAATAGTCAACGAAGGCAGATGCCGAAATCTCTGCGGACTGATGGTAGCAGAAAATCCTGGAAGAGCAAGAGCAGGAAGAGGTGAGGGGGCATGGATGGGAGGCATGACTGTGTAAACAAGGAGCTTTTGAAGGACTTTAAGAATTAAAACATCTGCTTATATTTTCAGAAAGGAAACTACTGCACCAGTGTGGAGGATGAGCCAAAGGCAATGAAAATGAAGAGAAGGCAATGGAGTCAAAAGATAATTTAGGAAGTAGAATGGACAAGATTAGACTGGCTCAATCTGGAATGACTCCCAGTTTCTGGCTAAAGCCACTGGTAAACACTACCACCCACCTACCTAGGAGGAAATGGCACAAGAGGAAGTTTGGCAGAATGAGATGCTGAGTTCAATTTGGGATGGACGCCCCATGACGGTAGGAGTCTTATCCTTGTTCAGTGTCACGGCTCCCTGCACCTATCATAGCATGCCCGGCCTAGAGTGGGCACCATTCAATATTGGAATAAATGTCTGAATAAATAATGAAATTTGTGGATTTTGAGGTACCTACGGGATACTCATAAATTTTTACTAAGAATTTTTCTATGTATCTCTGAAACTTAGAGAAAACATTCTGGATACATAATTGACAAATAACCAAAAAGTAAACCAAGGGCAACTTACGAAATAGTGACTATTAAAGGAATGAGGAAATGGAATAAAAGACCATAAACCAAAGAAAATGAGTGAGAAGCCATGGCAGCAGCAGAGGAGAGAATGTTATAATAGAAGCCAAAAAAAAAAGCAAGTATATAGGAGAAAATAATCACCATTATCCAATGCCAAGGAGGGGTCAAGTAACTGGGATCAAATAAGAACTCCAGATCCTTAATATACATAGAACATCCAGCACGTCAGGAAACCAAGATATTTCTATTTTATTGTATTGTAATATGAAACCAATAAGCTATTTAGTAACCTGTGTTTCTAAACTTTATAGATGCTCTGTATGTCCTGGGTTTAGAAATTTTGAGGCCACTTGTCATAAGAACGTGCTTCGAGGAGGCAACATTTTGAGTGAGAATGGGGTCAGGAAAAGAGGGAGCACAAGAAAGTGTACACATGGGGCCCATACTCTTTGTTCACAGTGTTTGTTCGGAAGGAAGGAGAGAACGGGGGATAGGAGAAAGGCAGATGAAGACTCCGAGGAGGTGTGTGGTTTGGTAGCCGGGCACGCCAGGCAGGGCTCGGCTCCCCCATGGTGCTCCACTTACTCGTTCTTCACAAAGGCATGCTTGTTGATGGTCTCCACCACGTCCCTGAAGAGGATTTTTGAAGTCAGAGTATAACCATGGTGCACTACGGGCTCCCCGTCGGGGCCATCCCAACAGTCAACTGCCAAAACAGAACATCACATCAACAACCCAAAGTTTCTGGTGTTTCCTGATATTTCTGGAAATATCAGACAAGCATTATTTTAAGTTTATTATTTGAGATTATAGGTATTCTGATCATGACAAAGATTGTCAGACAGAAATGAGTGTGTCGGCATATTTATCAGAATAAGGAATTAATGGACCCAGAGGCTATCATACTAAGTCAGTCAGACAGACAAAGACAAATACCATATGACATCACTTATATGTGGAATCTTAAAAAATGACACAAACGAACTTACTTATAAAACAGAAAGAGACTTGCAGACACAGAAAACGAACTTACGGTTACCAAAGGGGAAGAGGGGGCAGGAATAAATTCAGAGTATAAGATTAGCAGATACAAACTACTATGTACAGAATAAACAACAAGGTCCTACTGTATAGTACAGGGAACTATATTCAACAGCTTGTAATAACCTATAATGAAAAAGAACATATATATGTGTGTATAGCTGGATCACTATGCTGTGCACCAGAAACTAACACAACATTTTTAGTTGACTACGTCTCAACTTAAAAAAGAATAAGAATAACTGTCGCAGCCAAGAGGAGCCTAAGAAGTGATGATTAAGCAGAATGTGGCCTCCTGGGTGGGATCCTGGATCCTAGAAAGAGGACATTAGGGGAAAAAAAACAAAAGAAACCTGAATGAAAAATAGACTTTGGTCAATAATACTGAAAAAGTAAGAATTAAAGATTATAAACGATTTATTGTGAGTGCTTATAGTTAACAAAGATGTCATATTCACAAGCAGTTTAGCATTTACCAAGAACTCTCATTAGAAATTCAGCTAAATCCAGCCAAGTGTGACCAAGGACAGTGATATTGCTCAACAGTTTGTTTCTCTAATTTTACTTCTTCAGTTTATTATAAAGTCTTTTAAAAAGTCACAATCACCCTCTCAAATCAGTAACAAGGTTTTTCATCATTGTTCACTTAAACTCAGTGTGCTTCCATTAGGTTTATTTCCATTTTATTAATTCTACAGTACTTTTAAAATAGCACTGACTTCCTAAGTTCAAATTCTCAGGCCCTGCTAAGATTTATGTGAATATGGGCAAATGATTTAATAATTTAAGGTACTGCTTCCCCATCCATAAAAGAAGACTCATAACAAGACTTGAATCATAAACTTGAGTGATGTATAAGTACATGTGAAGTTGATTATAGTCCTGCGTGGCACATAGTAACGATTACTGTTACTGATAATATTGACATTGTTGCATGTATGGACACCCCCACTGGCCCAACAGCCTCCCCAGCATCCTCCCTGACTTTGAGTTTGCCTTCTCCTGTTTTAAAGTCTGCCACCAGACTAATTTCTCAAAACACTGCTTTCTCCACGTGACGACTTTGCTCAAAATCCTACTCCGTGCATTACATAGCATCCAACACATAGCATGTACTCAGCAGACTATTAATAAACATCCTATAGCAGCTCCTGCCTGCTTAACCCCAAGGTCCCTATCTCCGGTGCTAGAGACTGGCTAGCCATTCAGCTAAGCCTGTTTTCTGCTTTGCCCTGGCTCACAGCTGGACTATATTTCCCAGCCTTCGCTTATAGCAGGACATGACCCTGAAATATGAGCAGAAATGATGTGCACCACTTCCAGGTCCGGTCTAGGAAAGCCTGCCCTACACAGTCATCCGTGCCCTCTCCTCTTCTGCCGTGACTCCAGAAGTCAGGTGCCGAAGACGGCACAGATACAGAGGGGAAGAGACTGCACCCCGAAATCACTACTGGAAAGATTCGCCCATTAGGAACAGCTATTTTGGGTTTCACATAAGAAATCAACTTCAGTTGTTTTAAGGCACAGAGATTTTAGGGTTAACTGTTAAAGAAACCAGATAATTAATATCCTAGCTCCTGTTTGACACGTCCAACTTACTTTCTCCTACACCCGAACTCAGACTTGCTCTTCCAGTTAGTCCCACTTTCTCACCTACAATCCTACTCCTGTGCCTTTGCTTCTTTCATTTAAGGTCAACTGAGATGCCCTCTTTCACTTTGCTCATCTATATCCCAATCAGGAATCAAATCCTTGCTCAAGGATTTAGATCCTAAACGAGGATCCCCCATAGAACCTTGCCAGTTCCCATGACTCTGCCCTTCCTTATGAGAGGGGGTCACAAATTCAAATACCAACAAGAACCTAGCCGGTTACAACAATAAGCACAGCAGTCCAACAGGAAATGTGTGTCCAAGTGAGGTAACTACTTCCCACTGCCAATCAACCATTGCAAAGTAGGAATAAGGACACGGGTTGTCAGACCCGAGAAAAGTCAAAAGTCTCTTTCCTTTCTTCTTTCTTCCCTGTCTCTGTCTGTCTTAGAGAGAGAGAGAGAGAGAGAGAAAGGAAGGAAGGAAGGAAGGAAGGAAGGAAGGAAGGAAGGAAGGAAGGAAGGAAGGAAGGAAGGAAGAAAGGAAAGGAAAGGAAAGGAAAGGAAAGGAAAGGAAAGGAAAGGAAAGGAAAGGAAAGGAAAGGAAAGGAAAGGAAGGACAGAAAGAAAGAAAGGAAGAAAGGAAAGAAGGAAAGAAATAAAGAGAAGGGAAGGGAAGGGAAGGGAAGGAAAAGAAAAAAGAAAAGAGATGAGTTAGTTCTGTTCCCTTACTAATACAGTTACATATTTCAATTAAACATGGCCTATTAAAACATTCTTAAGGGGGAAAATGGAAAATGTAAAAGGAGAAAGAACTTTCAAGGTTAATACTATAGAAATACTGGAAACAAAGTTTAAGAACAAGTATTTTGGAGTGCTATCATATGGTGTTACACTGTTCCTTTGGGCCTATAAATGAGGTCAAATATATAAAGGTATCTTCTCAGAAGAGAAACTCCATCTGTCTCTATCTGTACTTGACATTCTTTAATTTGTCTTTAGATACAGGCGTGGAAAGAACAAACAGATGTTTCAAAAGTATATAACTTAAACAATATGCTCCAATTTATACCCTTGGGAGAAAAAGAGCATAACGTGTTCCTTATAAATGAGCTAATTTCTTTTCAAAAAGAAGGCAAAGTAGAAAGGGCAATGCCACACTGACTTGATTATCATACACACATAAAAATATCTCTTAATAAGAAATAATGCTATTTGCAGCAACATGGTTGGACCTGGAGGTCATCATTCTAAGTGAAGTAAGTGAGAAAGAGAAAGAAAAATGCCATACAATATCACTTATATGTGGAATCTAAAAAAAAAAAAAAGGACACAAATGAACTACTTATTATTTATAACTTAGATGATTGACTTCTTGAATATGTGTAAGTACATTTGACTGTTCTTTATGATTGGATTACTGCATTCTGCTGAATCTTATTTTGTGGTTGGCTTTATTCCTTTGACAACTATGTAACTTTAAAAAGCTAAAGCTTTAAACTGTTCTTAGAAGCAATCCAGTATATTGTACATATGTATTTACATGCAATATATTATATCTGTGCAGTCAAATTGTACCTAATAAAACTGAAAAATGATAAAAAAAATAAAAATAAATGTGTTAGTCTCTTAAATCATATAGAGAACAAAAAGTGGAGTTACAAATTATTGTCACATTAATACTAACTTTTATAATTGACCATGTTTTAAAAAAAAAGACACTGCATTGGTCATGAAAGAAGGTGCTCTCTTATACTTACAACACAGGCAGAATATCCACAGTTGAGGATGCTTCTCCCAAAGTTCACTTTTTAGGTCTATTTTATCACTTGTCTGTTAAATGAGGATAACAACACTCTCAAATGGTCTGAACGCGTGGCATCCATAGCCAAGTCCAAACGGCCATGAAGAGCTCCTGAGAGACCTAGTGCTATAACGGGAATGTTGGCAAAGCAGAAATCCTCTAACCAATTTCCTAGCCACAAAATAGTCAGGGCTATTTTTCAATCAGACCACACATTCGAGGCCCCTGGAAGCACCCTCACAAACAGGTGGTCAGTTCTGAAGGCCAGCTGCACCGCCACCATGACAGCTTTTCATAATGGAACTTAAAAATGTTCCACCCTGATGGCGCTCCCAGAGCTCACAGGAAAAGTTGTACACCGATTACACCAGCAATGCAACATCAGTTCCATAATGAGAGTGAAAATCCCCTGGACAGAACGTTCATATTTATTAAGCAACCAGGGCTGAAAATCAGGGGAATGGAAGGCCACGTAAAAAAAAAAAAAGTCAATTTGATTTGCTGACAAACTCACTTCGCCAAAAAAAGACTTCTTAGTCTTCCCTAAGACGTCGTGTATATCCTGACCGGGGACGTTGCTGCAGCTGAACTAATGGAGGTGGAAAACATAATATTATTAAAACAGAAGCTTGAAAGTAAAGAGATTCTTCAGGTCACAATACCATAAAGAACCTGTCCAGAATCATTACTCTCCATTGCTAAGCGCGATACTTGGCAAAAGCTACTTCAGAAGATTATTTGTGGGACCTGAAATTTTCAATCCATGACCTGCTACGTTCTATAAATCAAGCTCCTTAAATCCTAGCTGCAGCTGTGTAAGAATAAAAACAACTTCATCCAGACGCAAGGTAGATAAAGTATCACTGGGTGTACACACATCGGCCCCTCCAGGCTCAAGCTTGAAATGAAAGCTAAGATCTTCTAATTATGGGACTGAAAGAAAGAGCATGGAAGATCGTGCCATCAGGTTCTAAAATCTTCAGGAACATCTAGATATTCAGATGCCAGGCCTAATTCTAAGCCAAGCAAATGCCTCCTTTTAAAGCCCATCTCCCTTCTGTGCTGTGTGTCGTGCTTTCTAACCTTCCTTATGTGACCTGAGGACCCCCATTTGATCTTCCCTTGGGCTGGTCATGTCATTCAATGCTTGTTCCTCCAATAACCACATAGGCTTCCTGAATAAGTGGGGGAGTCAGACAACTTGGGTTTAAGTCCCAGCTTCCAAGCTCCCTAGTGACAGGACCTTGAGCCACCAACCCTACCCCAAGTTAGGGTGCCTTCTTCAGAAGATTGCTCTACCTTCCTTAGTGTGATAAAAATTAAATGGATGAGAATGTACAGACTTAGCCAGAATCTAGCCCACAAACGGGGATGAAATCATGTGGTTTCCTTGTTCCTTCCTACAGTACATTCAAAGCCAAGCTGACAACCATGGTTCCAAACAGAAATGGAGCTAGCACAAAGCTGACCAAGTCTCCCGGAGAAATATAATTCTTCTCAACAAAACCTTCCAGAAACAGCAGCTTGACTTTCACTGTCCAGTCAGAGATTATTCCAATAGTAAGAATTTCAAGCCAAATAACAGAGGAGGCATTTGCTGATGCAAGCTTGGCGAGGGAGATATTTGAGAGATTGCACAATTTTTAAAATTATACCGTAGCTGTGCATATTCTGAGTTTGTGGGAATGTCTGGAGCAACCAACGCCTTTTAGACAAGGAGGTTCTAGTAAGAAGGTACAAGAGAAGGTCCATATTCAATATCACCTACTGCACACAATTTCTAAAAGTGGAATTTAAAATTAAAAGATCCCTCAAAAAGCTGAAACTAAAAATTATTTGTGCCTTACAATCAATTGTCTTAATCAGGTAACTTCCCTGCTAAATATTCCAGACAAAGCTGGAGAACTAGAAGATCTGATTCAGTAAGGAGCTCATCACAGGAACATGGTTAAGCTTGGGTAGACACTGATTTTGGACAGTGAGATCAAAAAAGAGAAGACTGAGTACCTGAAAGACCTAAAAAGCAAAAGAAATAGAATATTGGACACAAATAACAAAACTGCAAAGCTGTCGGAGTTGACTATCACTTCATGGCGTCACTAGAAGCCATTTTCCATACTTGGCCTCCAAGAAAATGTCACCATTTAAAGTGACAGACAACCACCACTCCGAATCCAGGGCGGGTGTGTGCCCCAGGCATCTCTCTGCATGTCAGACTTATAAAACTTGTTGAGTGCTGCGTGAACAAAGGGTTGAATAATGGCTGAGAACAGAATGTCACCTCAAGACCTTTTGTTGCTTGAAAGGTTTTTCTCTATGTGAATATTTTATAAGCATCTTCATTATTCAGTTGCTTAAGCTACTCAATTATCAGTCACTATTGTCAGTAGGTGTTCTTTGCACCTACTGCAAAAATGCCATGTCTTAAACCAGACATACCCAGAGTGCTAAACATGTAGTAGTCCTAATGACTCTGCAATGTAGATAGTTTTCAATACCTGTCCATTTTTAAAAGTGCTAATTTACCTTAATAACATTATTGCTACTATTGCTATAACATTACATCTTTTACTTTTGTAGCAGAAAATTCTTCATGTCAGAAATTATTTGACAAAGAAAGGCTCCTCCACTTACCAGTATTATTATTCCACTTACCACTGCCCTCCTGCTTTATTTGAATAATTTCCCAAGAACAACGTGTTACCTAGTGCCGACTCCTAGTATGCTCCCACCAAAAAGCAATTCCCCTTTGCTCCATGGAATCTCCATTCCATCATAAACAAATTCCCCTTCATCATCAGACTCTTTGGAATTCCTCCTCATCCTCCTTATTGTGGTTCAAAACCAGTTTACATGGAGGACACTGCTTCCTGTCTCCACAGACGCTTTTTTGTAGACATCACAGAATGAGGTGGTCTTTACTGCTACTTTCAAACAATGGTTCTACATTCATAAACAAAGCCCCCCACTTTTAAACCTCCCTTTATCCATCTCTACCTTTCTGGCATCTTCCAAGTGCCTTTTCTATAGCATTCTTTTTGAACTTAAATATCTGGTTTACAGTTTTTAATAGCCTAGTTTTAATCTTTTAATTTTTTAACTTCTACCCCCACATCAGCATCCTTTGAGTTAAAAGTCCATGTGGCCAATCCACCCAATCTCTTAGCTTCCAGTCCTCAAAGCCAACAACTCCTTGCTTCACTCTAACCACACTCACCTATGACGCACTCTGGATATAGTCATCATCTGCTACTACATCCAGAATCCCACCTTGTGTTAATAGTTCTCTGTTCTTGTGTTTTGTATATGTGTTGACAACATTCTCCATAGTTCTGGGGGGTGTTTTGTTTTGTTTTGTTTTGTCTTCTAGTCTCTTAACCTCATTCTGTGGCTCCTTCATTTCCTTTCCTAGTTCATACACCTACTGTCAATTACTTAAAAGAGCTCTCACAAGCATTTTGAAAATATTTCACATGACCTAGAAATCCAAAGGTTTGGATCAATCCTATCATCTGTCTTCATTGCCCTTATACCTAATCTATTGAGAATGGGGTGGGAGAAGTCTAAACATGCCAATTTTGGATAATGAACAGACTGTTTTGTTAAAGGCTGCTTTTGAAATTAGCGAGGACTTCCCCAATTTATCTTGTCAACTCCTTTCCTACTGTTTGCTGATCTTAAGCCCCAGCCAGCCTCCGCCCACTCTACACTTAGTGGACAGTGCTCTCTTCTACCATCCTGAGGAAGGAGATGCTTTCAGGCAAGAACACTTCCAAAATCTCCTGTCCTCTATCCCATCTAAAAACAAACCTGTATCTTCATTTCCTCCTCTTCCAAGTCTCAAAACTTTCCCAACCCTGTATCCTCAAGTCTTCTTCTCATGCAGAAGAATGCTAAGTGACTAATCTAGAGCAGATCAGCTACCCGACCATCACCCACTAAAACCATAGAGCAAAGGACACTTGGAACCCTCCAGCTGTCAAATGCAACCAGACTGGATACTTAATCTTTATTTTTCTGTTGCATGGGACATTCTTTGACCATTTCATCCCTTAAGTCCAAGTGCCTGCTGTGTGTTAGTTGTCTTCATCAGTCCCCTTGTTCTTTCTACTTCTAAATATTGGATGGCTTAAGTCCTCAGGCCTTGTTCCCTTTTCCAGTCCCCTAAGTGACTCTGCACACTTTCGTGTACGCTTATACACGAAGATCTCTCTAAGTGATCTTGTACACTACTACCTACGAAACTCAGAACTGTGAAAGCTTTATCCTGCCTGGCTCCTTCTGTTGAGTTCAGACATTGTTATACCACTGACTGATACAAATCTCCACGTACATGTTACAAAGTCACTATGTAAACTCAGCTGGTGGAAAACTGAACTGGTTAATGCTCGTCCACTCAGTTCCTCATGAATGTGGGGGCACCACCATTCACTCATTTCTTCCCCTCATGCCTTACATCCTTTACTGCTCTCACCAGGTCCTGTTAAGCTCACTTCATTAGTACCCATATCATCATCTCTTTCTCACTTAGTCCAAGCTTTTATAATCCCTCCTTTGAGTCATCTCAACAGCCTTCCCAGCATGCTCCTTGCTCTAATCGGCCCCCTCCAAAACATACATACATAAATATTTTTTAAATTACCCTCCTACACTGCTGCCCAAGCAATCTTTCTAAATTGCAAGTCTGGCCATTTCATTATAGGTATTAAAACAATTCACTAGACCCTTGCTACCAAAAGCTCAAATTGAAATTCCTCACCACAGAACTCAAAACACTTTATCACCGACCCACGTCCGCCTCCCAGCCTACCTGATTTCTCATTGCGTTTTACCTCACGTCTTACTCTCCACAGCACTTCTCTACCACAGACACCATTCACCTGGTGAGTTCTCTCACTGCACTACTGTTTCTAATGTCCACTCCTTCTATTATACCCTGAGGTCCTTGAAGACAGAAATCGTGTCTTACATCTGTGTCTTCACCCCCAGGAAGCCCCTAGAAATATGGTAAATGTTGACTGATTGACAGACCATTAATTATCTTGAAAACAAATAGTTACCCTGAGCTATTTTTGCCACTGTCTAATCAAAAGTTTTTAAAAAAATCTTTCTAGGAAAATCTTCATCTTCATCACAATTTTCCAGCAACTGAAAGTGTGCTTCGCAACTGCTAGCACACAAGTCTCTCCCTCATGACTATACTATAAGGAAGAGGGGGAGAGGATTATGACTTAAGAATGACTTTACAATGAGAAAAAAAATGGCTCTGATTAGTGTGAGTGTATTTTTTAGGTCTCCTTTATTTATAAGGATATCTGACTGACTAAAGGACACGTTCATCAACACACACTTGAGCTCAGACACAGCACGTACCTTCCACGCAGCGACAGCCCTCTTGTAGCACCCGGGCGTACATGTCCACTTTGGACTGAGACAGGAGCTGGTCCCCGGTCAGGTATGTGTTGTGGGAAGAGGCAATGTAGTAGTTGCAAAGGGGCTGATCCATGTCCTGGTACACTTCATGGTGCAGTGGGTTAAATATGTCACAAGCAGGACTACGCATGAAGTTCGTGAAGCCTTTGGAAGAGAGAGAGCGAGTGATGCTCTATAGCTTTAAAGCGTCTATACTCAGTTGACTCTAACAAGGACAAAAAAGGCCAAAGTATGCCCATAGTGATCATCTTATTTACATTCAGGATAGACTTTGCAGGGAACAGTGGGCAATGAATGAGAGATTTGCTTCAGGTCAAATAGACAGTGTCAAAAACTAAAATATGACTTTGGGGAGTAGCAGTTTAAACATAATCTACAGAAAAACAGACCCTCTAAGAATTTTGACGGGGGAGGGAGGAGACTTACTGCAAAGCTATTCAGATACTACTGAACTCAAGCTTTGATTATGCCACGTGACCTGATGGGTGACTGATGCACTGTTAAAGCCGTATTTATACTAAGTGATCACCAGCAATTTGATAGGTTATTAAGTTGATCTGAAAAACAGTATTGTCAGTGCCATGGTTGAGGTCACAGGTCAGAAGTTAGGCACAGCCTAAATTCAGGGTACAATTCCTTGACTATGAAATTGGTTTGGGAAGATGCTGCCAATTGCTAGCACATCTGATAACTGAAAAAGTGCTTAAAAACTATGTAGAAAACTCCATCAGGTTTCCTGCAGTTTTTCAAAATCATAGTGCTTGGGTAGGAGAGGCATTTATTAATATACCAATAAACACATGAATGTCCTACCAGCACCTAAGTGGAATGATTATTAGGGTAAATTATTTCAAGTCTTCAAGAATCCGGTGGTAAAACTATCTGTAAATATCCTCTGAAATGCTGGAGAATGTCTTCATGCCCATCTTTATGGCTACCACTTAGAAGTCATGTTTAATTCCATCTGTCAAGGCCCTACCAAGGAAAGGATTCATTTCTTGGTAAAGAAAGGTCCAAATTAGTTTCTCTTCTCTGGTGGTTTTTAAAATAGTTTTTAGTTATATACATTTTAAATCATCTCCCTTCAGTTTAATTAGCCTCCATCCCTGGAAGTACACATATGGTATCAAAACCCCCTTGTCCACACGAGCCTGTTTGGGGACACAAGAGGCCAACAAGGTAAGCCATGGCTTTGGATGCTCTTCAGGGCAGTGGGGTGCCCCAGGGGTCTTTCATTAAGATTATCTGTCCTGGCGGGGAGGGTATAGCTCAGTGGTAGAGCACATGCTTAGCATGCACAAGGTCCTGGGTTTAATCCCCATTAATTAATCTCCATTTAAAAAAAAAAAAAAGATTATCAGTCCTGCCTGGGACCTGCTCTCCTCTTGGGTAGCAGCCCACAATTTATTTCCTCACATATTTTAAACACATATAACTTATAGGTACAAGAAGCTATACTCACACTGTATCATTTATATGTAAGATCCTAGTAGGTAGATTCTGCGTGTGTAACAATGGGAAAATTAATTTCTTTAAGCCTCACTTTCCTCAACTATAAAATTAGATAGTTGTATTAATGGAATTTGTGATTCCTACAATCTTTTACCACTACCAACTAGGTGAAACAAGTTAATTTGCTAACATTTTTAAATAAGTATGTTTACATTCAAGTCACTAGTTTCATAGAGTACTTATTTTAGGACCAAATTTCCCTTCATGAAGTTATCAGGATGAGACAATTTCTAAAAAATTAGCCATCTGAGAAAAGTCAAGATATTTCTTGGCATCTATCACACACAGTGACATCAAGCTGACTTACCTGGAGTGGAAAATGCATACTGTCATTGCAACAGTAAGAGAAACAGCAATATCATGGCATCTGTTTTGTAGAAAAGTATGTGTGTGTTGTGGGTTTTATCTGAAGCACCTGTAATTCCAAGGATATCTCCTGATTTCCTTTCCTAAAATTTTTGCTAGAATTTAATTTAGCAAACAGATTGAGAAATGAGAGATTAAGAATACTGGTTATTTTACCTTCTACGCCAAGGACATTTTTTGCCTTATTTTCTTCTGAAACTTCAAATTTCCTTATGACGTCAATACAATAGTCTGTTGTCACATTATTCATCTAAAACAAAACCAAACAATAGTAGAGTACTTTCAGTAAAATAAGATGTTTTCTGCTATGCTAAAAAGGCCTACTGATTTTTTTAAAGCATTCTTGACACAGTACAAAATGGTTTAAATGAGCAGTGTTTGAGGTTACTAGGGTCATAACCACTTAAGCTTTGCAAAAACACTTAAGCAATCTCAATACTCCTATACACCTTTCAGATTTAATCAGTGAAACAGTCCTTCAACTACTAGACAAATGTTCTCCGTGAAGCAATAGAATTAATAAGCTCAAGTCAATAACCAGTGCAGATGCACTGCCAAAAACCCACTCACCAGAAGCTAGTAGCTATTTGCAAAAATAATGCTTTCTACACAAACAGTGAAGTTCGCTAATCATAAATTATACGTAGAAAGAAAATGACTCCCTATCAAGACGGAATGTTCTAGGTAAATCCACTTGTGTGTGTGTATCTACAGATCCTTCCACCAAATCATGAAAGCAGCCTGCCATGTTCATTCAAGAATACAAAGGTTAGCAAAAGAAAATTTAAAAAAAAAAAAAAAAAGGGGTGAGGCAGCTAGCTTAACAGAGAACAGAGAACTCTGGAGCGAGAGTGCTTATGTTCAGATCAGCTGGCTCATGTAATTAACAATGTGATCTTAAATAGGTCACTTACCGCCTCTGTGGCTACCTTATAAAGTAGTTATGAGGATTAAATGAATTAGTATTTGTAAGAACAATATATGGCACCAAAAAAGCAGTATATGCCGATATTACTGAGTTAGTCTCAAGGTGCTGCATGTACATTACTTAGTGCCACTGGGAAAAGCAAACTCTTTGGGAATAATTTCTTTAAATACTAACAGAAAATGTGATATTTTGATCGAAAATCCTTTCAGCTCCACAATCTGTGATACTTAGCTATACTAACAAATAATAATAGAGGAAACTAACTTATGAGCCAGTACTTTTTATTTCAATGATATTTCTCCAGAAAGTCCATTATCTCTTAGGTGCAATACTTACGTTTTAGTGAAATCTAATTCAAACAGTCTATTTAATAGCATTTAACGTTTTGCAGGGGGGAAAAAAGCTGTGTTATGCAGCTTTTTTGTGCATGTTTGAAAGAGCACAGAATGCCTTTTCCCCAAAACCAGCTGCATAATGGCTAATGCATCCTTTGAGTAAATTTTATCATCTATACTCCATTCAGAGGCCTATGTTACTAGACACCACCCAAAAATGCCATAAATAAATAAAACCACGCTACCTGCAAGGAACTCTCCTGACCCCGTCTGGCTTTGAGCAGTTCATTCACCTGTCTGCTATAAGCCAGAGAGACTTACCACATGCAGTCTAAAAGATAAGTGATTTCTCACAAAATAAAAAGAAGCAAGTTGATAAAAACTATATGTGCTGTTGAAAGACTGAGTTTACATTGCAATTATTTGGTTTACAAAGCCATTTGTCCAGAGAGGGAGGAGCCCTGAACTAGACTCAGGCAGTCTACCAGAGCCCATGAGAGCCAAGTAATGAAAACAAACAAACAACACCCATCACCCTGGGCTGGAGCTTGCTGCTGCTGAGAACACGTTAACTACCTTCAGATACAAAGCCAAAGGTACTAGCAAAACCCACCACATTTGAAAAGTATTCATTCAGTTGGTGAAAATACCAGCAGGCATTCCAGGAAACCCACAATTTTCTAGGCACCATAAAGGAGCTACTGGGAACCACTCCAAAATTCAAGTAGTAAGGACTTACTCAGTGAAAGCGTAAAACCTCATAATAATGAGAACTGAAATGTAAGTCCATCAGCTCCTATCCTACTACCTCCATCCCTGCTCTCGTTTAATTCACTTCCCAAGAGCAAAAGCTACATTTTACACAACAGCATTTTTCAGACCTCACTTTGAAAGCTATATGGGGGTTTTACTGTATGAATGAAGGTTCAGCATAGGTTTATGCTCTCTACTGTCCTTTCTGTCCCCGTGTTGTGCTTTCTATATGACACAGCTGTTCAGGTGACACAGAAACACTGTCTCCCTGTTTTCCATGGAACTCATCTGAAAGTCTTGTTTGCTGTCAGTGTCCAAGCCACTCACTGTCTCAACACTGATGATTGACATTTCTACACTAGGCAATTGGCGCTAAAATAACTTCAGGAAAATTAGATTTATTTTAATAATGATTCCTTACATTTATATAATGCAGTCAATGCTGTACAGTTTTTTTTTAATTGAAGCACGGTTACAATGTGTCATTTCTGATGTACAGCACAACGTCCCAGTCATGCATATACATACATATATTAGTTTTCATATTCTTTTTCATTAAAGGTTATTACAAGATATTGAATATAGTTCCCTGTGCTGTACAGAAGAAATCTTTTTTTAAATCTATGTTTATATAGTGGCTAGTATTTGAAAATCTCAAACTCCCAAATTTATCCCTTTCCACTCCCTTTCCCCAGTAACCATAAGATTGTTTACTCTGTCTGCGAGTCTCTTTCTGTTTTGTAGATGAGTTCATAGTCTTTTTCTTTTTTTTTGTTTTAGATTCTGTATATTAGTGATATAATATGGTACTTTTCTTTCTCTTTCTGGCTTACTTCACTTAGAATGACGATCTCTTAGGTCCATCCATGTTGCTGCAAATGGCATTATTTCATTGTTTTTATGCCTGAGTAGTATTCCATTGTATATACATGTTATATCTTCTTTATCCAGTCATAAATCGATGGACATTTAGGTTGCTTCTATGTCTTGGCTATTGTAAATAATGCCGCTATGAACACTGGGGTGCATGTATCTTTTTGAATTAGAGTTTCCTCTGGATACATACCCAGGAGTGGGATTGCTGGATCATATGGTAAGAGTATTTTTAGTTCTTTAAGGAGCCTCCACACTGTTCTCCACAGTGGCTGCACCAATTTACATTCCCACCAACAGTGCAGGAATAAAATCCATCTTTAAAATTGACTATTTAAAAACATATTTAAAACCAAGGCAATGAAAAGTTGGTTGGAAGCTCTCTGTTCACAAGTGGAGCTTACTGACTAGTGGACTTCACTGTAGAATTCTCTGGACTATTTGATTGGGCGATTTCTGACGTAAACATCTTTAGGATTTTTTCCTTGGGTTGGTGTGTTAGTTTCCTAGAACTGCTATAACAAAGTATCACAAATTCAGGGCTTAAAACAACAGAAACTTACTCCCTCTCAGTCCTGAAGGCTCCAAGTCCAACATCAAGGGATGATTCCCTCCGGAGACCCTGAGGGACAAGCTGTTCCAGCCCTGCCCCCTGCTTCTCGCGGCTGCTGGCACCCTGGGCATCCCTCAACGTGGAGCTTCACCACTACAGTCTCTGCTCCCCTCTTCACACAGCCACCTTCTCTCTGTGCCCACATCCCCTTTCCTGTTGTTTATAAGAACAGTCCTCACTGGACTTAGGGTCCACATGAAATATAGGATTATTTCATCCCAACATCCTTAAATTACATCTGCAAAGACCCTATTTTCAAGTAAGGTCACATTTACAGATCCTGGGAGTTAGGACTTGGGCGTATCTTTCCAAGCTCCTAGTCAATCCACTCTACTTTGTGATACTCCTCTAAGGAAACTCTTCCGATGTCCTACCTGGAAGGGATAAACCCAGGATTTGAACACTGGAAGAGGACTATGGTTCCCACACTTCAATACACAGATATTCACTTAATCTTTGTATTCATTATCTATTTCTGTGAGAACAGGGACTTAAAACAATCACTTACTTGATCACAACTGCTTGGGATGCAAAGTGGGACTGAGTCCCGCTGCACGGGCATTCTGCTGTTCTCGCCCAGGGGTTACTGAAGTGACTGCAGGCAGCTGGCCACATGACTACAGCCAGCCAGTCCAAAGCAGCCTCACCCACATGGCTGTGGTTGGTGCTGGCTGGTGGCTGGGCCTCTTTATGTGGTCTCTCCTCCTCAGAGAAGCTACCCAGTTTCCTCACATGATAGTCTCACAGTCCCAACAGGACAAGAGTGGAAGTCCAAGGCTCCCTGAAGCCTGCATTCCTTGTCCGTCAATTCTGCCACAATCTATTAGTCAAACCTAGTCACAAAGCCAGACCAGATTCAAGGGGCCGAAAAACAGACCCCACTTCTCAACGGGAAGAGAGGCACAAATCACATTGCAAAGAGACATACATGCGGGGACATGGGAGTTACTGCAGCCGTCTTTATAAACCATCTGCCACAATCCCCCGATTTTCAGTGCCCACGCTCAGTTGTGCCTGGCATGACTTAGCACAGATTCTTCTGCCCCGGCCTCCTCCAACACTTACTTTCATGCCAGGGTGGAGAAGGGACAGCTGCCCTGCTAGAAGAGGTAGGGAGAGGATCTGAAGCCCTAACTGTATCTTGGTCAGACTTCCAACCAGTGCGTGTGTTTTCAACCCCTGCTCCTTTCCTATTTTTCAGGAGTATCAGTGAATTTCATCCTTGAGCCTTCTTGGGTTCTTCTGAGCAAATAAGCGTGCTTAGCAGTTTCCCGCTCTGTGAGCTTGAGTTTCAGTGCGCTCGGGTCACCTTTAGATCAGACAAATTTCAAGGTTTTGCTGTTTCTGTTTCCTCTCCTGTTCTCTTTGTCCTTGTGGTTTTATGGGGGTGAGGGGATCTTCTTACTATATTTTTGGATAATTTTAGGAGGGAGTAGAGAAGCATCTAAATGAACAGTCATTCAGTTTTCAACTGAATAAGACAACCACAAAAACTCTCTCTCCCAAATGGCTACTCTGACTCACCCTAAAATTAAACCACAAATTTCAAAGCATTTAAATACAAGACTATTTCACAGAAAGTGTCATTTGGGGATCATATTCAAGGGAGAAAAATTATTACAAGACATAATTACTCTCAACAGTCTCCCAACTGCTTTAATTGTGAATAATTAAGAAAAATAAAACAAATTCAGGAAAGGCTCTTAAAGGAATGTTTTTACAATGAGGAGAATGCTTGAGAGAGGGAGAGAAAGAGAGATAAAGGTACACTAGCACCAGAATGAAGTAGTAACAGCAAAGAAGAATTTATAATTATTTCTCAAGAGAGAGAGATCAGAATGACCATGACTCACCAAATCAGTCTGGATTCAGTAAAAAGTAATGACAGGAGGGAGCACAAGTGACACCTGTAATTGGGTTAGAGGAATCAAGGGAATATTTTTGCAGAAAGAAAAAAGCAAAATAAGCAACTGTTAGAACGACCACCAAGGGATAATGTATAGGTCTATGTCACAGAAAGTTCAGTAAGAAGAGGGCCCTCTAACAGGGGATCAGAAAAGTTCTGAAGAAAAAAGAGGAAACTAATGAACTCCTCTACAAGACAGAAACAGACTCACAGACATAGTAAACAATCTTATGGCTACTGGGGAAAAGGGGGTAGGAAGGGATAAATTTGGGAGTTTGAGATCTGCAAAAGTTAACCGCTATATATAAAAAATAGATACAAAAGAAATTTCTTCTGTATAGCACAGGGATCTATATTCGACATCTTGTAATAACCTTTATGAAAAAGAATATGAAAATATATATATATACATATACATATATATATACACACCTAACTGGAACATTATACTGTACACCAGAAATTGACACATTGTAACTGACTATACTTCAACTAAAAAAAAAAGAAAAGAAAAAAGAAAAGTTCTGAAAATTCCCTTGGAATAAACCATCCACATGCATATGTCAGATGAAAGCACTGCATAAATAGAAATCTGCTTTTGACTTATCCATGGAGGGAGGCCTTGCTCTTGGTTAACAGCTAGAAGGATTTTCAAACAATGAGGGTGCTTCAATATTCCTGCCTTCTCTTCCTCCCTCCTCAATCCACAAGAAACAAAAGGATAAAAACAGGGGAGAGTCTTGCTAAGAAAGGTTGTCAAGGAGGATGGGGGAATGAAATCAAATTCTCACTCCTGAACCAAAACTCTGAAAAGAATCAAATACAAAACACATTTAGCCCCAGTGCCAAGAAACAGATCAGAATTCTGCAGGAGATGGAGGTTGCCTTTTGGCAAACACAGGGGACAAAAAAATGAAACAAAGAAACTCCACCAACCCTAGTACTTTGGAGCCACAGACTAGTTTTGGTGGATGTCTGTACTCTTGATCTGCAGATGCAAAGAAGTGATGGAAGAGAAACCTCAGCCAGCTGGCTTTATGCTTAACTGGCACTTCTTCATGGATATAAAAAGGCAGTGAGAATTTCCCTTAGCACATCACATTTAAGGATGAAAGTCCTAATCAAGCAGTAGTTGGACCTGTCAAAGGCATAAATTCAATTTTCCAAGAGCTTCAATGAAATAAAAATCTGACCCACAGGCCAATATTTGATTCCAATAATCCTGGACAGCATATGTGGCCAGCAGTGATACTTCATTTCACAACTGAGTAAATCTGCAGAATTTGAATACTCTGGTGTCTATACCAATCTTATGCCATCAGAAATCAATGAATTACTGCCATATGGATTGTCAAGTTGCCTCAGATTCATTCCACTGTGAAAATCCTATTTTGAAACTCAAAACCCCACAAAACTTGATTAATGACCCTCCTGCTGCACATTTAGATCATGTCCAATTTTTCTCTATTTTAAAGAATGCTTGAAATGTACAGCTTTATAACTTTTTTCTATACACATTTCCTTAGGATGAATTATTAGAAGTAAAATGGATTGGTCAAAGTCTTATAAATTATATAAAATTTGATGAGTACTAAAACTGTCCTACAGAAGACTGTACCATTCCACAACTTCACCAGAGGTATAAAAAGTTGACACCATGTTTGACAGTATATCTCTTTAACCTTCACTAATTTCATGGGTGACAAATGGTCTCTTGGTTTTATGTCACATTTTTAAATTACCAATGAAGGATCAATATTTTTAATAGGTTACTGACTTATTGTGAAATGTTTTATATATTTCAAATGTTTTGCACATTTTCCTATTGGTTTTTTTTTTCTCAACAGCCTATGAGAATGCTTTCCTCAAGGAAATCCACTATTTCTTTCTTCTGCATATTTTCCTGGTTTGTATGTGATGTTAATTTTATGGTGTTTGATACACTGGACCACAAAGAAACTTAAAGTCTCAGGATTAGTATTTTCCTTTATGGCTTATGCCTCTTGATATGATACTTTTTAAAAAATTTCTTTCATGTTATATCCATACTTAGTTTCTAGCTAACTTAGAAAATTAAACTAGAAACAGGTAATCATCTGCCAGGGGTAGATGTCACAGAACACTGGCTTTTGTTTTCCTCAATTAAAATTTACTGGTTAAATGTCAATATAACCAAAAGGAGGAAGAAACATATGTGCCTTAGCAAGTGACATCCACTACTGCTATTCAAATGGACTGGGTTAACTCCACCAGCCCAAATAACATTTGGAGTCAGTACCTTTAAACATTTTAATTTTAAATTCTCACATTGCTGTGCTTTTGAATCTCTCTGTCAAAGGGTTTCCACATTCATGATCCCCATCAGTCTTCAATTTGACATTATGAGATAAGAAAGGGAGATGTCGGCTTCCTTTAGTACAGATCAGGAGACCAAAGTTCAGAAGCAATGCTGACTGGCCTGCCCAAGACTCTCCAACCACTGAGGCTTGCAGGGTGTGAAATGCAGGTCTTGTGGATGCCTGGTCTAGTATTCTTCCCACTATACCCTGAAGAGATCTTCTGATGAGAACAAAGTAGTTATAACTGCAGGAGCTGGGAATAGAGATTTAGAAGGGGCATATCCTCTGGGCAAAAGAAAAAACAAAGAATTTTTTTCTTTCTATTACCTCATTCCCATTTTCTACCTCTTATAGCTAACTTTGTTAATGGAGAATCTCAGCACTTGCCAAATTGTCAAACTAATTAAAAATAATTGATTTGGATAAAACATTTTGCTAACGCTAGTTGGTTTAATCCTTAAGAAAGTAACAATGAACTTTATAAAATCTGAATCTGTTATTCCTAAAATGTATGTGATTTGGTAACGGGGTAAAGTATTACCAGGTCTAGTGTCTTTTTTGTGACACCACCAAATCTCTGATTCTCCAACACTAACTGGGTACCCAACAATGTCATTCAGTTTGGACACTAAGCATGTGGAGTTAGCATTAGACCCTACTGCTTAAGAGCTCAGCCCCACAGAATGCCCCCACTTCATACGCCAGCCACAAATGAGTGCTCAGGCTACCCACATTTCTGCCTGGCCCCTACAAATTTGGAGATTCTATCAAGGAAAAACCAGAAATGGACAGTAGTTAGAGCAGCAAAAACAGATTTTAATCAGTAACTATTGCAAAAGACGAAAGAGATCTCAGTATAGTGGAGATTTCTAGTCAAGAAGCAAAGTAGGGGTCAGTGGAGGAAGCATCAGGCGTAAAACGGGGTTCTGGCCAACCCACCCTAATGGGATTCTTCCTGAATGCAGGCCAGGGAGATCAAATATGCCCTGGGGAATAGTGGTAGATGAGGAATCTTATCAGATATCGAGGGTGATCAGATATGGAGGAGAGGGGTTCTGGCTAAACTGACTTAGGGTTCGTGCTACAACTGGGCTCTTGAGGACAAGGCCCAAGAATGGAACCTCATAGAAAAAATGGCTCAAAAGAGCCTGCCTCGAGTTCACCTAGTCAAGGAGAAAGTCTTTTGTCAATTTCCATGAGTCAGTTTCCAAGATCCACTAGAATGACTCACAGAACTCAGGAAAGCGCTTTACTTACTGTTACTGGTTTATTATCAAGTATACAGCTCAGGAACAGCCAAATGGAAGAGCTGCACAGGGCAAGGTGTGGGGGAAGGGACGTAGCCATGAGTTACTATATTGATGGTTAAGAACTATGTCACAGGTAATTAATACCTAGCTATGTTAGTTGTATGAAAAAAAACTACCACTCTATCAGAAAGGAAACACTGGAGTTAATATTCATTACTTTGTGGAAAAATATGCAAATGCATCTGCATATTTAAGGGAAAAAATTGTATTAAGTGTTTGATTTGTCACTCCCTCTTAAAAGCTACCAGAAACACATTTTAAATAACTCTTGGGTAAGGTTTTTGTGGACTTGTGACACTTACCCCCTATCCTAAATTTAAAGTAGACGTACACCCAACCCTGAGAGAAACCCATGAGTCTTTCACAAGTTGTTTTCGGCAAACATTCAGTTTAAGAATCTAATGATACCTTTTGCTCCACCTTCAAAAACTGAGCCAGTTCCTCCACAGTTAGGTGGTCTTTCTTGTCACTGTAGCTCAAGAGCAACAAATACAGGTCCCGCCGCAAGGACATCATTTTGTAAAAAACGCAGAACTCTTCAAATGTCAAAGTCCCCTGATTCTCATCTGTATCTGCTTCCTGAAAGAGGCACAGGAAGAACAAGGCGGTGTGAGAGTTTGAAATAGGAAATTCAGTGCTGTGTGGGAGACAGTATTTACTATAAAAAAGGTAATACACCTTTCACAAATGGTAAGCACATTCATTTCAAGCACACATGGATCAACTTAATGACTACAGATGAGGCCACAGAAAAGTTTCACATTAGAAAGAATCAACCAGACAAAAAGGAATTTCTCCGATCACAGTAAATGAAACAATAATGAAAGCTTTAAAAAACTGTCTCTGGAAACATATGACACATTTCTAAATAGGAAATGAAACATATGGAAGTAAACACATGCACCAGTTATTAAAACTTGTGTGATGAAGTTAAAGCAGTTAGGGAGAAAACTGACGTTTTCAATTTATTAAAAAGCAAGGTAGATTAAAATCAGATAAGCTAATACTTCAACTCAAAAAGCTAGAAAAAAAACAAGTTAAGCTATAGAAAACAGAGGGAAATAAACAAACAGATATAACCTCAAAGGTGAGCGATTAAACCAAAAGCTGGTCGAGGTGAGGGCTCCATAGCTCAGGGGTTAGATCACTGGCCTTGTAAACCAAAAGCTGGGCTTTTGAAGTAGCATTAAAAAAAAAGAGAAATCTTGGACAAGACTAACCATGAACAAAAGAGAGAAAACACATTTAACACATGATGAAAATAGCAGTCTCTCATCAGCTTCTGAATTGCAATTCAATGAAATGTTATTTTCATCTACTCCAGTGTCTCTCTTAATTCGGCACAGGTAGCTCATTGCTCTGATAGCCGTCAGCAGCGTGGGCACCTCTCTGCTTTTCCTCCATGGAAACCGGAAAAATTCATCTGGACTGATTTCTAATTGGAATTATTTGTTCCTAGTAATTATTGAGCAAGAATCTTTCACCACGTACCTTCCTTCAGATTGGCTGAATTTGTCATAAAGCCATTGGGGATAAACTATGAGCAACCAACCCAGTTACATGATCTTCTTTATTTTAAATGAACACAGTTGTAACAAAAACTGACCAGTAATGAATGGCTTTTTGAAATGCATAGATTTTGTGACGTGTGGTCACACGGTATGTGGTTTTAAACAAAGTTTTGAAAGTCAAAGAGCATATAAAACATTTTTTTTAAGCTTTGCTAACTTTGGGTAAGTTATGAGCCAACACTTTGACCAACGTTTAAATCATACAGTTTCTTTGTGAGGCTGACTGCTTTGCCTCCCATCACTTTAAAGGTAGAGATAGACTGATCTACAGAATGCCAACATTTTTGGTGTTTGAGGCTCTTGGTTGTAGAATCCTCACACCCTAAGAACTAGGTCAAAGGTTCATATTTCTGCCATAACTTTGTTTCAAAATATCTAACCCTGGATAGAGAGCTGATACATTTTTTAAGACTTCCTTGGAAATGCCTCAACAATTAAGAACAGTTAAGCTCTGAGGTTTAAACAACAGCATCAAAGACTTCAAAAGAAGCTACCCATACCTTAAAGGATTGTTTTTCTAAAAAATCGGTTGAATCTTGCACTGCAACAAAAAAGCAAAGAAAATTCTAGGAAGGCTTTAATGTCTTCACCAGCAATTCAGTCCAAAAAAAATTTTTTTTAAAAAGGAGGAAAGAAAATGTTCCTTAAAATACTACCAAGATCCTTGTTCCCATCCGAGCACTTACAGAACCCTGCCACATGCAAGACCTATGATAGAAATATCCCACATACAGAAGGCCCAGCTGCTTCTTCAGTCACGCCCGGCTTGAGACATCTTTAAAGCTTTAAATCTAAAGTCATAAAAAGAGATCTTAATGTTTTCTTAAAACTTCTCTAAAGCATTTACTTAAGACTTGCAAAGACATTTGACATAAACATTTCCTGGTTTGCCCTCTAAAATACTTGATACTTTAGAGATAAAAGGTATCTGAAGAGGGAAAAAATACAGAAGTAAAACCAGTTCAATATCTTATTTTATTTCTTTCTTACTTCCAAAAAGGACTGCCCAAATCATCATTTCTGTAGGTATAGACCTTGCCCTCCTCTTTAAGCTTGGCCTCTCTGGCTTCAGAAGCAGCTATCTCCCCCATACCATGAACATCTCCTATGGGAAGGAACAGATGGGGAGGCAGGGCTCCCCACAACAGGACAAAAGTGAGATGTCACCAGGAAGGCCGGGAACATGGCCAACCTCTCCATACAGTTTAAGGACAGTTCGCTCCTTGTATGACAACTAATTTCCCCTCCAGAGTCCCTCACTCCATCTCTGGTTCCTTCCACAGCCTATCTCATTCCTTCCTCTTCTTTCCTTTCCCTCATGTTGTTCCTCAGTGCAATGGGACTTTGCACTGATGTTTCCCCCAGTACAACCATCTCCAGCTTCCAAGGACAGGACCACAGGATCCGTGACTGTAAGAGGTCACAGATCCACGCCAGCCTCCATCTTCCATTCATTGCTGCCACTCACACCTCATGTTGTCTCTGCCCTTACCACCTCTGAGAGCATGTAGCTAGGAAACAAAATCTCTTTTGGGGAGGGTATAAACTCAGTGGCAGAGCACAGGCATAGCATGTGTGGGGTCCTGGGTTCAATCACCAGTATCTCCATTAAGATACATACATACATACATACATACACACACCTAATTACCTCCCCCTCCAAAAATAAAATAAATAAAATGTATATGGAAATTCAAATGACCTAAAACGGCCAAAACAATTTAAAAAATAAAAATAAATAAACCTAATTACCAATTACCTACCCCCCTAAAAAAAGATGAACATTTTTAAAAAAGGAAAGAAAGGGAGCACAAAACATTAATCATAAAATACCACCCCTATACTTATTTTTACACATAAACAAATATCACCTACCTAGTCACTTAGAAAATCATTGCAAAACATAGATTATGCATATGACTTCTCTCCAAATAAGAGCCTTTCCTAAATTAATATTCCAGTTAATTACTAGCAATGACATTATTTTTGCACCAAATTCAACTTAACAGAAATCGCTTCTGCTCCTTGGACGGAAGAGTAAATACAGCCTCAACTGGGCACCGCAGGTGAGTTCGGGCCCAAGGACTTTCCTCAAGGACCTACCCACAGGGAAAGGGCGTCTCAACTAACACCAACAAGCAGTGGAGTGAATTTCTGGACAGCTTCCTAAATGGTAGGAGTGATACAGCACTTCTAAGCCTTATGGATTCTAAATCTTAAACTCCTCTGAAACAAAAGAGAGGGCTCTTGAGGATTTTGCCAAGGGCTATTTTTTCATGTTACTTCGTCTTTATTCTGATCCTCACAGCAGCCTGTGACATCAGCAGATGAAATATTATCACCCTCTATAGGGGAACTGATCAAGTTACCCCATTATTTAAGTGTCAGGTGCCTATAATTACTCTCTGAAAACAGCAGCGATAATATCAAAGCATTTTAGTAAGTGAAATTGTGGATGCAGGTTAAGTTTAGGAAGCATTTCTTTTCCTTGAGGGAATACAATTTCTCTCTCTTCAAAGAAAAAGAGAACAACATAGAGCAGGTAATATCAACTTCCAACAAGACAAAATAGCCTTTTGAAATATCTCAGCACATCAGTCACCTCCCATGTGTATATTATGTAAAGACAACCCCATGGGAAAACATACCTGAAACATTTGTCTGACTTTTCTCCGCGGCAGATTGACATTTAGTTTATGCATCAGTTGGTGTATCTCTTCAATGTTCAATAAGCCATCACCATTCTTATCAGCTTCCTCAAAGGTCTGCTTCACCCACTTGCAGAAAAGTCAAGAAAAACTCTTGTGTTTTTGTCAAAAGAAAAACTGCTTTCCCGGAATATTCACAGGACATTCATCATTAACACCAAACTTGAGAAGAAAGTCCTTTAAGGAGGCCCTGCAATCACAGGCTTTCAGTTTCATGAGGTACTAACAAAGACAAGTTCCAAATTTGCAAATATAAACTAGTATATATAAAATAGATAAACAACAGGTTTCTACTGTACAGCACAGGGAACTATATTCAGTATCTTGTAGTAACTTATGGTGAAAAAGAATATGAAAACGAATGTATGCATGTACATGTATGACTGAAACATTATGCTGTAACCAGAAATTAACACATTGTAATGGACTATACTTCAATTTTTAAAAACATTTAAAAATAAAAAAGAAATGGGGGGAGCACATATAAGTGATTCCCTTCACCATGAAATGAGACTCAAACCAAATCATTGGGAAGCTTTTTTAACTCAAATATTTTATCTAAACAGTTAAAGCATCTCAGTGATGTAACAAAACCCCAAAGACACCAAATTCAGGCCTTATCTTCCCCCTCCGTGATTTTTGCATCAAGTACTTTTTTTACCTTCATAATACCCCACACTACATGATCTCTTCAATTCCCTTTTCTCAGTCCCACACTCACATTTAGAAATTTAGACCATCTTGTTCAATCTCCTCATTGTTCAGATAAAAGAAGAGAGGGAGAAATTTGGGAAGTACTAGTAAGAGAACTGGGCCTCACACCTACGTCTCTTGCAACCTGGTCTAGCATTCTTGTCTCCTACACAGAAGGCCTGTCTCTATGCTGTGCCTCTTCCTATTGCTAAGCTTTGCTGGTTCTTACCTAATAGACCCCAACTTCTGAATCAAGGGCAGTGATAGAAACTACAAGCCTGACAGGCTAGAGTTTGCTCTCAAAGCTCAGGAATGACACCAGATGCCTGAGGACATGAGTTTAGATACAAAGAACTTACATCATGTGAAGAGAGATTTGAAAAGACCCTCCGGAAGACGAGCCTTGGGTTGTTTTACATCGTGAGGAAGAAGAGTTATGGCAACAAATGGAAGAGTTTTAGCAGGGGGCTTTTTAAAAATGTATGATTCATAGTTGTTGGGGGTAAATTACAGAAGTTAGGAATGGTGTGTATACTTAGTAAACCAAACTGCGCTTCAAAATTCAAAGGGCAATGAAAAGAGGAAAAGAATGAAGGTGATGGAATAAAACCAGTAGGGAAAGGCTTAGGTTTAAATCCAAGAAATGGGAGAATGGGAGTAGGTCAGAAGAAAGGATGAATGAGTAATATTAGTTTATCAAGCAGGTGACATCAAACTGAGAGATTTTCATTTAAGACAAAAGACTAACTAACCTCCCAGTACTAACTCAGAACACTTACATTTCTTACAGGAGTCAGATTATGACTATAAGAGATTGTACCTTATAAAGTAAAAACAACCAGAAAGTTAAAGTCTTATTTCTTCTAAAGTAAAATAGAAGTGATTTTTCAATAGCAACTACCTGTTTCACATTTTGTCCCCTTCATAACACTTGAAAATAACCAGCCCAGTTCTTCCAAATTCAACTGTTCCTCGTAGAGTTCAGGCAGGACTTCATTCGATATGATACCTGGAAGTTAAAGGGTGACCCAGGACTAGGGGAGAAATGACTGAAGAATCACCAGAGTGAATCACTTGGGGCAATTACTAGTAAGTACCTGAATCCCATTTTTCCCTGTTTTCTGGGAACACAGTGTCCATTTCATAAGCTCTATTTCTGTTGACCGTAACACTGCTCTGTGCCCCATGAAATAAATTCATTAAAGAAGTGATGAAATGAGTCCAAGGATAGCAGTATTTCCATCCTTTTATTCTGTACTTCTTTACCCAAGCATCTCACTGACTTCTCCAGAGAATAAGCAGAGGCAAGCAAACTCTAAGCATGGATATTCTGCAGAAACAAACCATTTTGGGTCAGCTTGTCTCTGCAAGACCTTCAGTGTCAACACACAAGCTGGTATTGATGATCAGTCTAGGAGACATGCGGTTGGTAAGGCAGAAACAGAGATAGAATCGGACCAAGAAATACACACCAGTTGAGGTTCTATGCTGACCTGGCCCTGTGACAGAGGGCCACTTATATCACTTCTTGGGGCTTCTATTTCTTCATCTACCTTGTCAGTGAGCACAACTAGATGACCTTGAAGCCCCTTCCAACTCTAGGATGCTATGAAAGGAAAAACCATTCTCTCAGTAACAGTACATATGGTATAAGATACAACGGCAGGTAAAAGTATTCTGATATCTCAAAGTTCTTCTTCATAATTAAGATACGAGCACCCAAGAAAGCCCTGAACTAATGATTCACAGCCATGTGCATGATAAATTTAAGAAAAGAGATAGTAATTCCACAGAGAAAAACTAGGAGAGTAAAAACTGAATGAAAAGTTACAGCCTCATTTTTTTTTTATCAAAAACTTTGGAAGAATGTAAATAAAGCATTGAGTGTTATTATTTAGTGCAGGATAGGGACATTTTTCTGTAGAGGACCTGATAGTAAATACTGTAGGTTTTGCAGGCCATTCAGTCTCAATTGTAACTACTTAACTCTACCATTGTTACCAGAGACAATCCACAAGTGAACTGGCATGGTTATGTTCCAATAAAACTTTATCTGTGGATGCTGAGATTTGAATTTCATAAAATTTCATGCATCACAAAATTTTATTCTTCTTTTGATTTTTTTCAACCATTGAAAACCCATTCTTAGCTCAGGAGCCCACATAAAAAGAGGTGCTGGGCCAGATTTGCCCTTCAGGCTGCAGTTTGTAGGACTCCTGATTTACAGGGAAGGTGTGAGGCTTCAGTTTACAACATCCATGGGACTGCCTCAAGTCTTCTAGAGGTGAAAATTTCCCTAGTGGTATTGACAGGTAAACTGGGGGAATCGTGGAGGAAAAAGATCTGACAGATGAAAATGCTGAGATTGGGCACCAATGCCATCATCTTTGCGTGCTGGGGCCACCAAGCTTTCAGATGTCAATTTATCTGAACAGGAAAGCAAAAGATTAGCCAATCCTGATCTCTTGTGAGCAATTACAGTAGCTACTATTTATAAAATGCCTGCTATGTGCTGGACAGCATTCGAAGCACTTTGTGTATAACAACTCATTTGATCATCACACCACTACATAGGGTGTGTGCAATCATTAGCATCATCACCATGTTAGATAAAGACTCTGAAGCAGAAGAGCTGAGGTGACTCCTTCAAAGTTACACTGTACATGGCAGGGTCGGGGCTGAACCCCAGACAGGGCAGCACCCGTCTCAGTCCTCAACCACAACACTAGATTGCTTCTGACAGAAGTGAGTGCTGCATCTGCTGCCATTCCACATGGCCATCCTGCAGAAGTAACTTGGATTTCACTTTATACTGGATGGATTTTCTTCATACAACCATTTAAGATTCATTAATCTCATTATTCATTCACAGTTGAAATTTTCAGGCCTAATTGAAATGTAATGATAATGAACATCCCAGCTCTGTTCTCCTCAATTAACGTAATTAAATGTGTATCAAATCAAGAATGTCATTCTATTATTAAGATATTATCTAAACCCTTACCAAATTCTGACAAATCTGTATGAGAGTGGTTCCCTGACTCAACATAACTTTCCCTGTTTTTGACATCAGCTTTCTCTTCATTATTCATTAATTTCCTGTTTCCTTTTCTTTCCTCACTGTCATAAATATCAGCTCTTCTGTATTTTCTCTGTGTAGTTCTGGGGTACACTTGCTTTCCGGATAGCATATTTTTCAGAATAGAAAATTCCTCAGCCCTTAATCTGATTAATTTACATATGAAAACATTCCATTGCTAGTAAACACGGACAAAACAAATTAGGTTCAAAAACCTATTCACCTAAGCTGGTATATATTCAAGCTACAATATTAAAACTTTAGGATGTTAAATGTAATGGCCAAAATAGCCACAGAGAAAACAGCTATAGAATTTACACAAAAGGAAATGAGAAAGGAATTTAAACATTTTGCTATGAAAAAATCAACACAAAAGACAGTAATGCAGGAAACAAGGAACCAAAAAAGCTATACAGCATAAAGAAAAGAAACAGCACAACAACATGTTAATCCTTCCTTATCAATAATCATTATAATGTAAATGGATTAAACTCTCCAATCAAAAGACAGATTGACAGAATAGATAAAAACTCATAACCCAACTATATGCTATCTATAAGAGACTCACTTGAGATCCAAAGACACAAAGAGCTTGAAAATGAAAGGACAGGGAAAAATATTCAATACAAATCATAACCAAAAGAGAGCAGGGGTGGCGATACTAAATTCAGATAACAGAGTTTAAATCAAAAAAAGTAATAAGAGACAAAGAAGGACATTATGTATTAATAGAAGTCTCAATACAGCAAGAAGATAAAGCAATTACAGACATTTATGCATCTAATGACAGACTATCAAGATATATACAGCACAAACTGACAGAACTGAAGGGAGAAAGAGACAGTTCTACAATAATACTTGAAACTTCAATACCTCACTCACAATGATGGATAGAACAACCAGACAGAATTAAGAAAACAGAGAATTTAAACAACACAATAAACCAACAAGATCTAACCGACACATACAGACACTGTATCCAACAACATATACATTCTTCTCAAGTGCATAGGGGACATTTTTCCAGGATAGATTATATTTTAGGCCACCAATTAAGTCTCAATAAAAAGATAGACAGCAGAAAGAAGGAAATAAGATGAGAGTGGATATGAAATAGAAGAACAATTGAGAAAAATCAATGAAGCCAAGTAGTTCTTTCAAAAAAAATCAAGAAAACTGACAAACCTTTAACTGGGTGGACAAAAAGAAAAAGAGGAGAGATCAGTACTAAATCAGAAAGCAAGGTGGGGGCATTACTACCTATTCTACATAAATAAAAGGGACTGTAAGAGACTACTGTAAACCACTGTACACCAACAAATTGGATACCTAGACGAAATGGACAAATTCCTAGAAACAAAAAACCGACCAAAACTAAACCACAAAGAAATAGAAAATCTGAATAGATTTATACTTAGCAAGGATATTGAATCAGTAATCAAAAATCTCTCAACAAAGAAAAGTCCTGGATTTGATGGCTTCACTGGTGAATTCTACCAAATATTTAAAGAACAAATACCAATCCTTCTCAAATTTTTCCCAAAAAATTGAAGTGGAGGGAACACTTCCTAACTCATTCTATGAGGCCAGCATAACACTGATAACAAAGCCAGACAAAGACACTGTAAGACGACTATAGACCATTATCTCTTATTTACATTGATGCAAAAATCTTCAACAAAATACAGTTGACCCTTGAACACCTTGGGTCTGAGATATGTGAGTGCACTTATATGTGGATTTTTTTTTCAATAGAGAAGTACTGTAGCGCTACACAATCTGCAGTTGGTTGAAACCACAGGTGCAGAACCTCGGATTTGGAGGGCCAGCTGTAAAGTTATACTCAAATTTTCAACTGCTTGGAAGGTCTGTGCCCTAACTCCTGCATTGTTCAAGGGCCACTAATAAATAAAATTCAACAGCATGTTAAAAGGATTATACATCATGACCAAGTGGGATTTATTCCTGGGATACAAGGATGGCTCAACGTATGAGAATTAATCAGTGTAATATGCTGTATCAACATAATGAAGAAAAAAAACCCACAATCATCTCAACTGATGCAGAAAAAGCATTCAACAAAATTCAACATTCTTTCATGATAAAAACATTCAACAAAACAGGAATAGAAGAAAACTACCTCAACATAATGAAAGCCATGTATGAGAAAGACCACACCAAATACTACATTCGATAATTAGAGACTGAAAGCGTTTCCTCTAAGGTCAGGAACAAGACACAGATGCCTGCCTTCGCTGCTTCTGCTCAACATAGTGTTAGGAAGTTCAAGCCAGAGCAACTAGGCAAAAAAAAAAAAAAAGAAAAAAGAAAGATAAAGAAAAGGCACCCAAATTGGACAGGAAGAAATAAAATTATCTCTGTTTTTAGATGATATGATCTTATATGTGGGAAACTTTAAAGATTTGCAGAAGAGCAGAGCAATACCACCCTTCTCACTAATTTCTTTTGCTTTGAAAAAGTTATTTTTCATAAAAACATGTCAATATGTAATAGAGTTTATCATATTTTAATGAGATATTTTTGAAGTTCCCAGATTTAATTTCTAATATGACAGCAGATGGAACCCAAATAAAAACTCTTTGGAGTCTTCAGTTTTTAAGAATGCAAAGCAACCTGAGAGCAAAGTCCAATTATGTTCATTTCTCTTGTCAGAGGTGGGTTTAGGATGGGTCTGCAATTGCATTTCTGGCCAAACTCCTGGAAACTTTTTCTTTGCTCTTAAAAAAAGAGTTTATAAGAAGAAACTCTGCTTCCTCTGGGCAGGGCTTCTCTGTGTTTGGAGCTGCCACAGATCTCTTTAACCCAAAGGTATCCAGCTACAGGACCAAGCCAACACGCCAAGAATGGCAGAACCAAGTCTCTGATGACATTACTGAGCCACTGAATTAACCAACTCTTGAAACTGCTCCACCTCAGATCTCTTGTGCATGAGAAAATGAATATTCTTTATTGTTTCAGGCACTGTTAGTATGGATCTGTGGTTTGCCCCAGAAAGCATTCTTAATGATTCAGCATTCGTTTTTTATCAAATGTAAAGGAGTTAAGACCCAAACTCACAGAAAAAAAGCACAGTAAGTTAATCCCTATGTTTGTGTTTTGTTCATTTATGAATCCTAGGTGCATTTAGCTGCATGTTGTGAATACCGATGGAAACATCACGACTCATCAGCTTCGACCTTTGCACTGTCGACATCCTTCTATGGACTGAGTATTTCCACTCTGCTCCAACAACGCCCTGGGTGAGGGATTACAGCCAGAGCAGCACAAGCTCATCACTCCTGGAGAAAAATTCGGGTGCAAGAGCAAGGAGGCAGCACTATTCCCCACATGGACAAGGGGATCATGTTCCTTTAAGACTGCTCAAAATGTGAACAAGGGAACCAAAGCCGTCAGCAAATCTAATACCCTCGATTTACAGAGAAGGAAACTGTGGCCAGAAAGGCCAAGCATGCCACGTGAGCAGCTTGAACCCAGCAGAAGAGGTGCCTTCAGACCAAGCACATGAATCACTGATCTTGTCAGCACCGCAGGACCATGAGAATAGGTTTAATCAAGAATGAGGCTCGGGCTCCACTTCCTTGAACCGTTCAGAGAGGGTCAACCCTGTTAAGTAAAAAAATAACTTCCCCTTGAATATCAATCAGTTCAGTTTCCAAACTGTGAATTAAGAAGAGAGAAAAAGCAGGAAAGAACTTAATACCGGGCACATAATTGGAACCCCAAAAGCATTTGTTAAACTAAAAGGGCTTCCTAACAAAGTAGGATTTTCTCTAATTCAAATAGGTGCTTCCCCAGCTACCTCATCTCTCTTAGGAAACTTCAGGCTGCTTTTGGAGACTTCTCAGATTGTGACACCAAATCCAGGCTCCTCAGAAGAAGCCTGCTCCTGAGTTCACACCAGCTCAACTTCCTACATGTTCTGTATGTTCGTTTACTTGGGGTGAGAGTGAGGAGGGGACAGAAAAGTGCTCGGGAGAGGTAAATAAAGAGACAGCAAGGAAAGTGGCTTTAAGCCTCAAAATTATGGGAAAATACAGTCTAATCCTTACACACACACATACACGCACAGTTCAAATTTAACATTCTAGGGAGGATATTGGTCGTGGGTCCTCTGCCTTTTAGCAAGAGAGTCTTCGTCACTGATGCCAGCCATCAGGTACTTGAGGCCTGTGATCCAGGTGCGGGCCTCCTCGGGATTGGAGGTGATGAGATCCAGGGACTCCATGTGGTTGCCATGGTAGATGGTGAAGCAGCAGCTGGGGTCGAAGCTCCCCTCAGCCTGTCTGTGGAATATCTCAGACTGTCGGCCCTCAGTGACTTTGTAAATGGAGTCAATAAGAACTGTGGGGGAAGGGGAAGACACAGTTATGTGGCAGGTGAAGATATGCGTACGGATTAAGAGAAAGAAAAGCCAGATCATCTTAAAATCTAAAAATAAGATGAACACATCCATCATCTGTGAGCTGTGGTGTGAAGTTCGAATGTGAAATACAAGCTTCATCGTTTCCTGCCAGGAACCTTCTCCACGTACCCCTTTACCTCTCCAGGGTGCTGGGTCGGGATGTGTTGAAATTTATGACAGTAAGACAGATAAGCCTGGTAGGGCAGGAAGACTGGGAGAAAAGGGGGCTATAATATGTCAAATGTGTGGTTTCTACATGTATGCAGGGAAAACATACAAAGACCTAGAGCCGACTTTGGCGACTTATAATACGCGTAAGATGACAGTTCAACGTCAAAGGGAAAAAAACACATTTGGTAGGAACTGAACAGCAGAGCTAAATGTGATTGGGATTTATAGAGAGAAAGCTGTGAGGGTGAAGGCAGAGCAGAGCTTAGAGAGGCGGGGGCGGGGAACCAGGTGGCGGCCCAGGGGAAGAGACATGAAGACACGGAAACGCTGGACCCGCAGCAGGGATGCTGAACAGGCTGTTTACGCTGGAGTGAGAAGCTCAAGAGGGAGAGTAACGGGAGACAAAGCTGGAAAGGTAGGTAGAGGCTAGATCTGGGGGAGCTGGAGTAAGACCAGAGATCAGCATTATTTAGGTGGGGCAGCCACTGCAGGTCTGCATCAGAGAAGCATTGGAAAGGAGGATTACTTTAGATTAAAACAGTTTTTTGTTTGTCTGCTTACTTGTTTTGGCACATGAATGAGAATTGTTGCATTTTTTTTAATATCTTCTTTGGGGGAGCAGCTAATTCGGTTTATTTTTCTACTTATTTAATGGAGGTACTGGGGATTGAACCCAGGACCTCATGCATGCTAAGCGCACGCTCTACCACTGAGCTGTACTCTCCCCCTTGAAGTGCTGCAATCACATTGATTGCCCATATACACCATCCACCCGTCTGCTCTGCCTTACTGGCAGAGTCCCAATTTTTCTCTCTTTCAAGTCATTCTCCACATGACTCATGGGGAAATGAGCCTGTGCCCAGCCCCAGGGCAACTTCTGGTGGGTCTAAGCCATTGGGGTGGCCCCATTGCTATGTCCTCTGACTGATTTAGTTGTGGGAACGTAACCCAGTTCTAACCAAGGAGACACGGGCACTCTGCTTTGAGGGAAGGGCCTGGGAAGGGGTTCTTCCTCTCTAAAAAAGAAAGAGATGGACCTTTTCTGCATCTTCACGATTCTAGCAGTTGTGAAGCCATGTTACTGCTGCCTTGATTACAAGGTCAACACACAAGGGACAGAGCCAAGATCACTCAGGGAAACAGAACTAGAGACTCAGCACCCCACACCTGTGGCCAGACAATCTCTGCGTTTCTTGTTATGCCAGAGAATAAATGTGTGCATTGTGTAAGCCTGATTTCATCCTGGTCATCTGTGACTTGGACAGGAAAGCATCTTAACTGACAGGGGCAGAAGAAATTACAGAGTGGAGACTGGTTAGGAGACTTCAAAACAGGCCACCAGAAAGTTGAAGAGAATTTGGGTCAATAAGATTCCTGTGAAAACAGGAAGGAAGGAGCAGACGAAGAGAGACGTGACGGAGGACCAAATGCAGACTTGGTGCTGAGTGTAAAAGGTGTGGGAGAGGCTTTACGGAGGAGGCAGATCAAAGCTATTTTACTTGATGTCATTAAAACAACTCTGTTATCTCATTCATCAGTGAACCGTGCTCAGAATATGGCCATATACATTAAATCCCATTGGATTTATAATGTCCTTCACTTTTTATAGGAAAATAAAAGGCCTTTAGTATAAAATCTCAATATCCCAACTGAAAAAAAATACATGTCTCCAATACAGGGGAAATATTACCATTTATTGCACTCATGGGTAAGAAAACTTTTACGGACTTAAATTCCCCCAAAATAATTAACAAAAGAATAAATGGTCATCACTTTTTTGGTCTCTCCACATTCTCTAACAACTGACCCTAAAACCTGCAAAAATAGGAAAGTTCTACAGATCTGAAGCTTCCACAGAGCCCACTCAGTTATAACCCATGTGTTACTGTGTTAAGCCAAGCAAAGAATCCAGAAGATGTCCTTACTTTTTGCCTTCTCGCTCTTCCGAGAGGGTCTCCATCGGAGGCGAGTCCGGTGCTCATCCAGGTAAAAGAGCCGGACGAGCCCTTTGGTCCCGCGCTTCAGTTTGATCATCTGTGTCCCCGACTGCATCACACTCATGCATCTTTCAACTGCAAACGAGATCACAGCACATTCAGCTCTCACCCAATGCACGTGTGCCCTGGTGTTCAGAAATCTTACTGTCAAATAAAACCTTTGACTCACACTCTCAAAACGCCAAGGACCACGAGACAAATTTAGAAGAGGTAATCTGGAAAGAGCAGTTCAAGAATTGATTCATCAGGCTTAAGCCAGTAAAAAGTCTTACTGACAGAAATAAAATTCTACTTCTAGATAAACAATGCATTACTGCTGCACAGAACATCTTTTGTTCTAACTGGCAACGCGCTTTTTGGTATAAGACCGACGGTAATTTGATACTTGAATTTATGTTCATAAAGCAAGTTCTCAGACTGCACATTAAATCTTGTGAGCTTTTACATAGCCAGCTGTAAAAACATCCTATGATAATACTTTAAAATGCAATTAACAAAAAACATGATTGGCAAAATGTTTCAGCAATTGTTGAAGGTGGATGATGGCAGTATATGGGTTTGTATTATTTCAATTTTAGGTATGCTTGAAAATAGCTAAACAAATCTTTTAAAATGTGATCAGAAAAAAATCAAGCTCTCACAATTGAACATAAAGTGTTTATTAATGAATTTAGCTGCTAGAATGTTCTACCTAGGGAAATAAATTGACTGAACTCAGGTAAAATCCAATCACTTATTACCCGTGTAAATGCTCTCATTTAAATTCTCTGCTTTGAGATGAACCTTGATGGAAGTGGGCATCTGCTGGTGTTGCCTGTTTCTCTTTCTTTGTTAATAGCACCCACTTTTCCTTTGGAAATACTTCTTTCCCATTTCATGTGCGTTTGGTGGCCTGTCACCTCAGTCAAGAAATGGGCACCTGACTTAACCTTAGAGCAAATCTGACTCCCTTCTAAGAAACACGCATCCTGAGTAGAACACTGAATGAAAACAGAACCGAACATTTCAAAGGCCAAGACTTAAGGGCTGCTGTTGACTGGCTGCCCCGAGATGTTACAGTTGTCACAGTTGCTCTTTCTGAGGCTAGCAAATTATTCCATTTTTCCCTGGGTTCTGCAAGTTACAGAATACTCTTCCAAATATCCTTCTTTTCATCGCATCACACAGAAACAGCTTCTGTTTCACTGACTAATATTCAGGCATAAATGTAACCATTAGAGCACCAGAAACAACCGGCTCTGTGTACCTACCTTATCAAGTAGTATGCTGTTAGGTCAAAGAACTGCAGTAAATAAACCTCAACAGTGTTAGACTTCAGCTTTTTTGGCTAACTTGTTTTTACTAGGAGAGAATTTGATCCCAAAGCTTAACACTGTGAGCACAGATTACTCAAGTTAACATCAATACAACCAATTTTCACTCTTCTTCCATGAAGAGCCTTTCCTTCCCCCAAGGAATGAAGGGAAGGACCACATAAAATTAAGGATGGTTTTAGGATTTGACACTGCCAGAAAGGAGAAGTATAGGTTGCTCTTATTCACTTTACCTGACATGTCAGACATGCAAGTAATAAAAATACTACTTAAGAAAACAAACACACAAACTTAAAATGCTTACTTTGAAGCACAGGACAAAATTTGAGATTTGGCTTTATGCACATTAGTAAAACTTACCCACCACTGAGCCCCATTCATTTAGGTAATGAGAGCCACAGATGTGAATTCTTGACAGCTACCCTGCCCATTCCACACCAGTAATTAGAAGTAGAAGAACAGAAGAGAGTCAGTGCATCAGGATAAAGTCATCAAGTCAAACCAAGCAAGCCAGACTCCCAGAAAAGTCTATTAGAGCTTCTGTGGCCACTGACATTAGGTCTCATCAGGAAACAGATATTTACAGAGCAACCCCTACTCCAGGGTTATGTAATGAGGCAAAGCAGACAACAAGGAGACTCTGTCTTGGATTTAAAGAGGTTAAATTTTAAGAGAATGAAATCTCTAAAGAGATATTTTATTAATGGCAGTTTAGAGCTGTGGTCAAGAACACAGAATTTGGATCTAGACATCCTGGGACAGAATTCCAGATCCGCCATATACTAGCTCTATGACCTTGGGCACAGTATTTAATCTCTCGGTGCCTGTTTCTTCATCTATAAAATAGGAATAATATCATTTACCCCTTGAAATGTTAAGGGCTGAATGAGTTAATTCATGTAAAGTACTAAAAACAGTAGCTATTAGTATAGTTTTATTATTGAAATTAAAAAAAAATGCCAAGACAAAAATACATGTGGGAGTACCTGGTAAAAGAGAATATGATGTGCTCCAATGGAGAGAAGTGTAATAACCCAATGGTAATAAAACAGTCAGTGGAGATTTGGGGACAGGAAAGAGCAGGGCTATGATCAGAGGATAGGGAAAGATGACCCTCTGTCCTTGGTACCTAAAAGGGAATTAACAGGATACATGATTTGGGGGGCTGGATAAGACTAGGTGTGGGGGGTTGGGAATGCCAGATAATAAGATTTTAATCCAACAGCAATGCAATGAGATTTACAAGATACTTCTGAGCAATGGAGGGGGTGGGATAAAAGATATAATTCAGAAAGATGTTTGGGAAGAGAGAATAAAATGAATTGTTTACATCAGGGAGGAAAACTGAATTAACTGCACCATCAAAGATCTAGAGCAAGGACTGCAGACCTCTTACAAGGACTGTCTACATCCGACACAGTGCCCTATTCTTTGTTCACACTGCACCTCCCTTCCCTCTGTTTTTCCCAGCCCCATTTCTTTTTCCTGAAATGGAATCCCTATGACTACAACATCAACATTTTAACAGGAAAAGCACAAAGATATAAAAGTTTAATCTGTTACGTGAGCTACTAAATACCACCTACCACTTGACAAGCATCATCCAAAGAAATGCAACCATTTTAGAAAGTGGGATCCAAGCCCTCAGAAACGGAGTGCACCTGAATAATATATTAAATGTTCACTAGCTTCACATTTATCCCACCAACTCAGCCACGGGCTAAGACGCCAGCATCATCCACTGCAGCAAGCAAGTATACATAGTCAAAACGTCCTTGGCAGGGCTGGCATCTGAAACAACGTGCTACTTAAATTATTTACGTAGCTGCCTTATGCTTTCTCCATGATGTTCCCTATCACACAGAAACACCATTTGGTTAAAGTAAAATTGAAAAATCAAGTCCAGGAAAGTCTTGAGACTTCTCCCTTCCTCAAACCTGGGAGTAGTCAGTCCACTAGAGCTGTACAGCTAACCAGAGACGGAGCCCCCCAGCCATTCCTCATAACTCATCCCTCTGAGTAATAATCACCCATGTCCAAGACGAAATATTCTTCCAGTGTCATCTAAGTTACTTCAGGGTCAGCATAATTTCTCCATGTTCTGTCTTCAGTTGAGATAGATAACAGTAATTACCACTCTCTATAAAAGTCATTCTCCAGCCATGCTGGATCAGTAGATTCCATAAAATCAGATGAGAAACAAGGGAACAAAGGCAAGACTCCAGTGGCAGGTGAACAAGGGAAGCGTTCCGGAGGCGTCAGATTAAGTAACCTCATCACACATTCCGAGTACTGGAAGGTGTCTGCGGCTAGTCTGTAATACAGGCTACAAATTCAGGCAGATACCAACAATCTCTCTGATCCCATATTCTCCCTCTGGTATCCTTAATATTTTTAGAAAAGTTTATTTGGATAGAGTGCAGCAATGTTCAAGAATGTTAAGGGAAAGAACCTACTGTACAGCACAGGGAACTATATTCAATTTCTTATAATGACATAATGGAAAAGAATCTGAAAAGAAAAAATATGTATGTATGTTTATGTATAACTGAATCATTTTGCTGTACACTTGAAACTAACATTGTAAATCAACTACACTTCAATAAAAATTAAAAAAAAAAAATAAGAAAGAAACAGGCATTCGCCCATTATATAACACACACACTGTTCTTGTCCATTATGCCCCAGATCTCAATATGAACACAAATTTGACGTACTGGTTGCAATCCTGATATTTCAGCCATTTGGCACTCTGCTTTTTTTCATTTGTATTATAAACAGTTTTCCATGTCTCTACACCATCTTAATAATTATTTTAATTGCTGCCTAACAGAATAGCATAAATATTTAAAGAGCAGAACAGATGAGTAGGGAATTACATTTCCAACATTATTACATAATTAGAGTTTTAAAACTCTTAACAGAGTCTCATCTGTAAAATGAAAGGCACAACAAAGCGCTCTATGACGTCCTTTAGAATTCAACTCTTTAAAAGGATTAAATCAATCGTTTCTGCCACAGTCAGTTTAAAATGAGTAAAGTTCCTCGGGGGTTATCAGCTCACTAAGTTCCTCAAGCAGAAAATGCTGTTTAAAAATACACTTCTGAGTTGAAGTACTGTGATAGAAAGTACCATTTGGGGGAGGGGGGTGGGTTCCCAACATTCCTACTCAGGCTAGATGGCATCCAAGAGGGTTTACTTCTTCAAGCCAAGGTTGAATGAGAGATAACCACATCCTGTTAGGAATGCCATACATGCCACCTGATGGTGATCTGTTTTAGCAGCTTTGAAATATAGCTTACATACATGAAAATTCAGCTGTTTTTGAAAGGTACAGCTTCATGACTCTGGTATATTTAGAGCTGTGTGAGGATCTAAACTGAGACTGTTTCCATCACGCCCATCGGCAGGCACTTCCCACTTTCAGCCACAGCCCTAGACGACCCCTGACCTACTTTCCCATGTCTGCACGTAGGCCTTTTCTGAATGTTTCAAATAAATGAAAATCGTGCATTATGTGGCCTCTGTCACTCAGCATAATGTTTCTGAGGTTCCCGTGGTGACTGTGTTCATTTATTCTGTCTTCTCTTTCCGCTATTCCCCTGACATCACATTAAACTCTTCTACCGCTGCTTAGGGTGAAAATGATGCAGAATGAGAGATGGGCTGAATATATAACATACACATGCACACAATGGAGTACTACACAACTATAAAGGATAAGAGGATCTCTGTGAACTGATGCGGAGTTTCCAGGAGTAAGTGAAGGAGGCAAAGTGTAAGCAAGCATGTATACATATACAGTATGCTACTTTTTACATAACAAAGGATGGGTCTTTTTTTAAATATATAAATAGCTGCTTATCAATACAAACAGAAACACAAGAAGGATAACCCAGAAAACAATAAAGCTGGTTACCTCTAAGCGTGAGAGAGAACTGAGTAAAAAGATAAGAAAGGCAGTGACACCTCTCTTAGTATCCTGTATGTTCAAAATTAAAATTCAACCAATGAGAATGAGAGGAGGGGAAATAAACACAAAAAGTGAACAAAAACATACACACGCACACACCAAGCTACTTGTGTATGGATTTGTATGTTTGTGGATATAGATACCCACGTACGTTTCTTAGCTCTGTTCTTTTAAAGGCCAAGAAGCAAAATCACCTCCACCAGTAATAACCACACTTGGTGCCCTGCTCATTCTCTACTTTAAAGGTCACTTTGAAATGGTTTCTCACACACAGGGTCACAGCCATGCTTGTGTTGAGGTCATACAAAAATATCACTTGCACTCTTTTGTCAACGCACCTATTCTGGGACACTGATCAACAAACTGTGCATTAGCGAGCAAAAAAAAAAAAAAGTCCAAATCTTCTGCAAGAGAATCTTTTCAGCAGAAAGGTACATGAAAAATGTGAATTGATGTCTTGCCAGCTTCCACAGATCAGAGTAAATCTGTGTAACTAAAAGGGATTAGTTTCTGAAAACAATTTCATTTCTATCTGAAAAGGGTGCCAAATAATGCAGGTAATGTCTCTGTCAAAGGAAGGAGAGGGAGATTGCCCCGAAGCATCAGAACAGAAGTAAAGGGTATGCTAAATTCTCAGCACAGACCAAAAACGTATTTCGGGACCTGGTACTTGGTGAGCACTGAGACCTCTTGGTGATGGGCTGGATGATAATGGGTCCAGGCTCAGGGGCAGAAGGAGGGCTAGCAGAAAGAGTTCTGGTTTGGGTTCGGTCGCTAGCCAGCTGTGTAAAATTCAGAAGGTCACAGTGTATCGCTGATTATTTCACTTCCCTCAACCCAGAAATGCCTTTTCCTCTAAGTTCTGTGAGTCTATAAACAGCTGATGTGGCTTTCACAAGTATTATTTTATCTTTCCATACGCTGAGAGCCTCATTCATCCAGAAGCCTATTAGAATAACTTGAAAGAAAAACAAAAAACCTGATTAACATCTGGATATCTTACAACAGACACGAATTCTCCAAGTGACCGTTATATAAAATATAACTGCTCTCACAAGGAATGGCGTCAACTTGAAACACTCTTCTTTGCCAGTAATAAGGCCTCAAAGTCAAATAATAGCTTATGACTAAGTGTGCTTTCAAACAGCGTAGAGAGCGCCACGCTCATTAAGTCATGATTCTTCCCACTGAAGAGCAAACAATGCAGAGTTCATTGATTTTTTTTTTTTTCATTGCCTAAATCACTCCTGGGAGAAGATAAGATTATCTGAAAGGCTTTTAGAAACTAATTGGTTAGCAGTAACATTTTGGAACTTGTTTGCCAACTCTACCTGCACATAGTCTGCAAGGTTATTAATACGTATGGGAGGATTTAGGTCAAAGAAAGGGTGAAATGAATTAATCAGTAACTTTTTAAATGTCAGAACCTTTTTTCTATTTTATAAAGCCTTTCACATAATACTTTCCTTTTTATTAAGACCCATTTTATATTCAACAGTAGTTTCTGTCCCATATTGGTTGGCCCTGAGAAACAAATGAAATACAAACAAGAATTCATAACAATACAGTTTTGTTGGTTTTACTTGATGTTATCCCATGAGGAAGGGGGATGTGAATTAATTTTTAAAATTCTAAATTTGGTCCCATCTACCACGTAAAGCGTTTTCTATGTCAACATAAGATCAGAAATGACGATGTCGTCACCATTCCACAGTATGGTTTGTTATGAGATACATATATATATAAAGGACTACAGGTCCTGCTCTGTCATTTACTTAGTGATATGACGAACTGGCTATGTGGGAGCAAAATTCCCAAGCTACAACAGATACGATTGTATTTGTAGTTCTCCACCCTGGCTACACATTAAAATCACTTGGGGACCTTCTTTAAAGTGTTGATCACAGATCCCCACCACATGTCAATTAAATCAGCATCTCTCAGGATGGAGCTGGACGGAGCATCTATTTTATTCGTTGGTTTGTTTAAACTTCCCAGAGTCTACTGTGCACCCAGACTGAAGACTGCTGACATAACATTAGGTGACTTATTCCTCTTAAGATCTCTGTGAAGTAAGTGGAGATAACTAACTGCCTCTCACTGTAGAGTCAGAGAAATGAAGAACCTGTCTGAGGTCATAAAGCTAGGCAGCACCAGAACCAGGTTTAAATCAGGTGCCCTGTGCCCTCGGGCAGCTCTCCTTCCATCTCACCACATGGAAAGTCTGCCTTCAAGTCCTGCCCAGGCCACTAACTGGCCCATCACTGATAAACCTTTCCAACACCTCTGACTCCAGTTTTCTGATCTATAAAAATAACTAATCGGTTTGCTGGTTCCTTAGACCCCTTCAACCAAATACTTAAAGTCTGTAATACACCAGGTCTAGCTTTTAGAAACTTTATATATCACAGTGATACTACTTCACATGAATACAAGACTGGTATGTAGTATGTAAAAATAACAATAAAATAGGGGATGCAATGGAAAAAATTAAGGACAAAAAGGAATGGGGCTGGGGGATGTGGCACGGATCAGCTGAACTCCAGAGGAGACAGTCTGAGCCTGACCCCCGAAGACCGTGATGAGAGCGCTTGGTGCCTTTTTTAAATGGTTCTTGTTCCAGGTCTGTGTACATTTTTAATCCCCACTTAGCACATGTAAACAGTAGCTGTGAGTACTCTAAAGGAATTATACTCTGTTTACCACCTTAAAAACTAGACCTCAGTATTTGTTTTCAGTAACTAGAAAGCCAGTTTCATTTATTGCTTACTCCTAACCTTCTTGGTTGTTTCCTGGGTGATGCTGGGCAAAGGGACTTAGTGAGATTTAACCTTCCCTAAAGCCAGTAACATATTTTCTCTTAGTTCTACGAGAACTGTCATGTCAAAGCACAAAAGCATGTCTACTGGGAGCATGTTAAAAAGAATAAGAAGTTTACTAGACCACACATTAATTTCAGAATACTAGCTTCTTGTCTGACTTGAGCTAACGCTCAAGATAGACATATACACGGCTGTTAGGAGATCAAAGCCCAGTGAGGTCCTTGAACAAATCCAACTTCTCCTAAGGCAGCAACCAGTCTCCAGGGTTGGCTTTAAGATACAGACCCCCAGACTATGTCTGGGAAATCCTTGTGAGACAAGAAGGAAAGGGGCAGGACACAGCCATTAAAGCAATGTCACAGCAATTAACACCAAGATGGCAGAAGATTCAACTCCCGGTAGGCCTTGAGGCCCAAGATGGCAGGAGATCTGACTTCTAGTAGACCTTGAACTGCATTATATGCTCATTGCATTATGTTACCATGGGAAATGACACACCCATAGGCACCATGACGGTTCTGAGGCTGACCATAAACGGTCAAAAAGTGGGTAGTGGTCCATTTCCTAGGAATCCCAGCCCTTTCCCCAAAGTAGCTGGAATAATCCTCCCACTTGTTAGCATCTAAAGTTATCAAGCCCATAAAAACTAACCACCCCACACCGAAAGGCCACTCTCCCTTCTGAGTGAGAGAGGGCCCACGGCCTCTCTATGGAGTGTGTATCCACTTTTACTTTAAATGAAACACCCACCCCCATGTCTCGTGGCCTCTCACTCCTGCACCTTCCGAGATGGCTTACACTTCGTGTACGACTGGCGTATGTATCTAACTTTTACTTTGAACTAAGCACCCAACCCCCACACCTCATGGCCTGTCTCTTCGGAGACAGCCAGCACTCCGTCTATGGAGTATGTATCTCTCTGAATAAATCTATCTTTACTCGCTGTGGCTCACCTTTGAATTCCTTCCTGCACAAAGCCAAGGACCCACACTTGGCAGGGCACGTCCCAGGGACTCCTCTTGTCCCGCATTCATTTTCCTGTATCACTTGTTGCTTGAGAATCTGCATTTTAAAACCTCTCCCAGGTAATTCTGAGGCCCATTTAAGTTTGGAAACCACAGCTCCAGGCACCACTACTGCCCACCTTGCCTGTTTAGCATGTGGTCAGTGGGAGCCAGTTTCCCAGTTCAGCGCTGGACTTAAATTCAGAGTCATTTTGGTGAAAGAAGTAAAGGCTTACTAGCTCGGCTGTATGTCAGGATGTCAGCACAAGGTCTCATCCCCTACTGATAAAATAGGAAATGTCCCAGTTTAAGCGAGGGTTAAGAGATACGAAATTCCGGCTTTCAAGTAATCATTATCAGTTATTTCTCTATCACCTCTTGTCCCCTTGGGGGATGGTCAGTACCTCACAATTTCAGATGTGTTCTAACTGGTGCATAGCTGCTAAGTAGGACAGAGGTGCTTTCTTAGTTTTGAGCCCATGACCAGTCAGCATTTTACCTGCTCTCACCCATACCCCATCCAGAGTCATCTCTATGAAAAGCAAGATACCTCAACAGGAAACTCACACAGTGGGCTCCACACACTAACATAGTACAAGTATTTACTGAAGTTGTTATCGTCTCATTCATTTCTCAAAGTCACTGTACACACTTTCCACCTACCTCTTGCATGGATTTTAATTGAAATTTAAAAGAGAAAATGTATTTTGTAATCCAAAAATTTCATATACACCCAACAGTTCCCAATTCTTACACTCAAGCCCCTATTTCCCTCACCAACTATTGGTTAACAGAGTTGATTTTTTGCTGTTTTTGGCAAAAAAAGTCAAGAAAGTTTAACTGATTTCAGGCAAACTGTCCTACTTTTGTACACAGAAGTTCTGCTTCTGTGTGCCTGCAAGGCTTTCTGTCTGAGTCAAATAACAGACAACGGAGGAAGGGATCACATTTTCTAGAAAACAAAGCACTGCCCCGCCCCCAAGCCTTTGTTGTCTTCAGGCCATTGGTCTCCCAGGGGCTCAAGGTTTCAGACCACCTGCTGAGTTGAAGCACAGCCAGCTGGCAATCAAGTTGTAAGGCATTTAAAGCAAACACCTCGTTTCTGTAGCAGGTGTTTTGAGGGGGTGGGCAGGAATCCATGCTAAAAAAATATGTAAAAATAGATATTCCCTGTGGTGAGGAAAGTGCCTGGAGAACCCCCTCAGGTTTATTTTTCAAAAATTATTTGTCCCCATCCAAATCCTAGTCCTAATACCAAAAGCTCTCCTCTTTTTTTTTTTTTTAAATGCCACATAAACATCACTAAGTAGCTGAGCATTCACCACAGCCTATTTGTGGCACTCTGATTAGAGTCGCTATCCCAAATCACTGCACTATAGATCTTAAAATCATTTTTCTAAAGTAGAAAGACCTAAAAATGGGAGAGCGATGAAAAAAACTTAAAACTCCTTTTAAGCAAAATTCGCATGTGTAATCAGAGTAGATGTGCTTATAAAGTTTCTAAATAGTCAATCCCAGAAAAAAGGCCAGCATTAAAACCAAAACTATCTGGTAACAAGATTTCTTGAGTCTCTGCATTCAGAAATAATGACACGCCTTCACACACACACGTATGAGAACACAAACATTTACACACTTCTGCAGCAGTGCGAGGGTGACTTCCAAGCAAGAGTAAACAGGGCTGAAAAGTGTCTACAATCATCCTGATTGGTGGGGTGGATCCTGGGAGGCATACAGCAATTGACAAGGGACAGAAAAAAATGTCAGGGAGGGCAGGGAGGGTATTGGGGGTGGGTCAAGAGAGAGTAGGAAATATAAACACAAGGGTGGCAGGGACAAGAAGGAGCAACTGGAAGCAAACCTTGATGGTGAAGAAGAGAGTAAGAAAGAACCAAAGGAGGAAAAAACAGCTGTAGTCCAGGAAGAAAGTAAGAGGTTGGCAGGAGAGTTGACACCTGACAGCCATCTTAATGTCAGAAGCATAGGGTGCTAGGAGAGTCATATGTGACATCAGTAGGTCAGTGGAATGCAGGACCCATTTCAGACTGCAGTCTATACAATTTCAAGCACATAAGCAATATCATGTAACTATGTCGGTCCTCATAGAAGCTCCCCCAGAGCAGGGCTTTTACACTTTCTATGATACAGGCAAAGGACAAAAGCCCTAATGGAAAAGGATGATCAGTTTAACTGCATCTAAAAATATCTACATAAGCCAAAAATACAATTCAAAATAAGCAAAGACTAAGAGAAAACATTTGCAAAGAGACATAACAGAAAAAGGATTAATATCCATAAAGGGTTCCTGAAAGTCAATAAGCAAAAGGATAAGAGGAGACAATTCACAGAAGAAATGACCAATAAATAGAGGAAAATGCTTAACCTTCCTCATGGTTAAAAGTTTAAAGTCAAAAGTGAAATACTTTGAAAAGCACAAATTTTAATATAAAAAAAAGCAATTGTGGATGAAGTTCCAAGGCTGATAATAAGGTCATAACTTAGGTAACATTACTTGCATCAATTTAGCAATGTTTGTCTAAATTTAAAATAAACGTGCATTTTGACCTTGCAATCACAGTACCAGGGATTTATCCTGTACGGATATTGGAATAATAAAGCAAGAGATAGAGAGAGGTAACATGGCTGATCATTGCCACTTTGTTTGTAATTGTCTAAAAACCAACTAGAAATCATCTAAACATCCACGAGACCTGATTAAATAAATTATGAGTCAATCATAAAAATAGTATGATGTCATTAAAAATAATACCATACATCTAAATTTGCCAAAATGGACAGCTGTCCAAGATTCACATTAAGTGAATAAAAAGTTACAAAGCAGTATTTACAGCACCATGATTCTACTTGAGTTTTCTAATATATATATATATATATATATATATGTTATATAGTCTTGGAAATTTTCTGAAATTTGTGGAAAGGAAATGGTATTTAAAGAGGAAGAGACAAGAGTTCTTCAATTTCCACCTTAAAGCCTTCTGTATTGTTAAAGAATTTTCTTGTCTTTGCCATGAGCAAGTATTGCTTTGAAAAAGAATTTTTTTAACATATGGAAGGTGTCATATTTACTTTAAAATTGCACATAATTTGCTAGAGCAAGCAAAAGAAAATATTGCCACTCCTTTGTAATTTTGCTATCTGCAAATATGATGTAGCAAAAAGAAAGCCAAAAGACCTGCATACAAATCCTGGATTCATTTCTCAGTCACACTGTCACCAGGCAGCTGACTCTGGGCCAGTCACCTCACATGTTCAACACAAGCATCATGGTAAAGATTCAGTGGGATAAAGTATAAAAAGTGTCTTGCAGATGACTGTTTACAGAGGTTTTGGTATGTTTATACAATGGAATACTATTCAGCCATAAAAAATAAAATAATGCCATTTGCAGCAACATGGATGGACCTGGAGATCATCAAGTGAAGTAAGTCAGAAAGAGAAAGAAAAATACCATATAATATCACTTATATGTGGAATATATATTTTTAAAAAAGCACAAATAAATTTATTTACAAAAAAGAAACAGACTCAGAGATAGAAAACAGACTTAAGGTTACCAGAGGGGGAAAAGGGGTGGGGACGGGAGTTAGAGATTTGCAGATACTAACTACTATATATAAAACAGATAAACAAGTTTATACTATATAGCACAGGGAACTATATTCAGTATCTTGCAGTAACCTATAATGAAAAAGAATGAAAAGGAATATATGTAGATACACATATGACTGAAACATGCTGTACACCAGAAATTAACACAACATTGTAAACTGACTATACTTCAATTTTAACAAAGGTGTCTTGTTCAATTCTCAGCACACATTACACCTTCAACAAAACTAGTTTCTTTCCCTCTTCCTAAATGATATGAGAGCTCAGAAAAAAGCAGCATCTCAAGGCACTGTCAGCAGATTCTGGATCATTGAAAAGTCTACCTCAGGACAATAAAACCACTTCCAAATGTTGAAGGAACTTGAGTTTCTACGCCACCCTATGCAGCATGGCCTAATCCTGGGGTATTCATTCCAGTTCACACACAGATGACTCCAAATGTCAATCTCCAGCACCACCCTCCTCCTTCAGTTTCAGCCTTCAGTTGTATGTACAACTGCCGGGTGCCAGTGCTGGGACATCGAAGAGTCTTAAACATCACGTAAATCTTAGACTTGCTCTGCCCCAGACTCTCTGTCTCAGTAACTGGCTCCCCTCCATCCCCTAACTGTTTAAGCCCCAAACTAAGACGTCATCGTTGTTTCCCTTCTCCATCCTTCACAAAGCCTGACTCTTCATCTAAAGCACAACTCAAATCCACCATTTCTATCAATATGACAGCCCCATGATCCAAATCCCCCATCATCTCTCTCCTGGATGTCTCAGCATTCCAGTTGACCTCCCTGCTCCCCCAACCCCATAAAATTCTCCATGTCATAGCTAACGTAGTTTTTCTTTTTAAAGGTCAGGTAGACTTTTCAAAATGATCCAACAGCCTCCAAGATTATTAATCCCAAACTCTTCGCTACAGCCTACATGATCTCACTCCAGCCTGTCTCCTTACTCCCCCTTCCTATAATCATTGGGCTCCACACAGTCCTCCAGGCACTCTGCCTCTCTCTCAAATGCTTTCCCTCCACATCTTTCCAGGACTGACTCCTTGAAATTCAGGTTAGGATTAAGTAACCCAGAGGAGTAGGTGCTGATGCCTCAATCTGGAGAGGCCTACTGGTTGTCTCTTACTAACACCTATTTACTTCCTTATTTTCTGTCACTGCTCACGAAGATGTAAGCTCTAAGAGAACAGAAATGTTTTATTCACTCATGATTCCCTGTGTCTAGAACAGGGCCTGGCACACAGTGGTGATGCCATACATTTTTGTTCATTGCATCAATGATTTTGTGGTTCCCGGTGAACAGACCTAAAAGAGATCCCCAACTCTTTTCTGTTGCCGTGAAAAATAAAGAATATTTTATGGAGAAAAAAAAAAAAACCTGGGGGTTGATTTGTTTATCATAGGAACACTGGTTTTTTTTTTTTTAGCATTTAAATCTAAGGTTTGACTAAGCGTCAATACAAATGGTGAGACATGCTAACTATTAACTTAAGTGGCAATCAATGTGTTGTTGTGTCTGCTAATAGTGAAGAATATGATTTGAAAGTGTTTCATTAGACCTTTCAGAGTACAGCAGAGTCACCTAGCTGGCAGGAGAATTCATTCATTCAAAATATTTTATTCTCCCAGAACTCCAAGTTCAATATAAGGAAACTTCCTAAAGCAGTTCATAAGCTGTCTGTGAGATTTCACCGTATTATAGATGAGGCAGCATTTTTATAGATCCTTCAGTTTTTGTGGTGATTCAGCCCCTCATCTGATATCCACCACCTACATTTGCTTTTTTTCTGACTCCTGCACTGTACTGAGTCACACAAAGGTAAGGTTCTAACATTACATTTGTATACCATGCATCGTAGGAAAAGGAGAAAAGACTAGAAGGCTTTATACCAAGATGCCAACTACAGTGGTTTCTGGATTACAGGGTTCCAGATGATTCATAATCTTCTTCATTTTCTTGTGTGGTTTCCATTTTCTGCAGTTAACAAGCAACATTTTTAAAATAAAAAATAACTTTTTTTTAAAATTACCTAATATGCTACTTGACATATGCAACAAAAGCTGAAAAAGAGATTTGAAAATTTTAAAAATACTAAAATGCTTTCATGTGATGGAGGACAATTTTAGCATTTAAAATATTCTTTCCCAGTTACCACAAAAGCTACTTTAAATTTTTAATTTTGAAGGGAAACCTATCTGCCTTTTTCTTTAAACTCATTTATCCTAATCCTAAAGCTTGATCCAAATTTATTATTAAAAATTTCACTGATCCAGGGCAGGGAGAATATAGCTCAGTGGTAGAGCACATGCTTAGCATGCATGAGGTTCTGGGTTCAATTCCCCAGTACCTCCTCTAAGAATAAATATATAAACTTAATTACCTCCCCCCACCAAAAAAAAAAAAAAAAAAGAAATTTCACTGATCCATATTTAAGTGACATTTGCCTGACTTAGAGCCACAGCAAAACATAGGATAGAAAACAATTCTGGTTATTTTGATCAAGTCACAAAAGCAAAGCATTAGACCCACAGTAAATGCCCAACAAACAAACCACAAAACAATCAACAAACTAATCAACAAATCCCGCTTAAAAACGGGATGACACTCTTGCATGTTAAGTGATTGTATCAGCACCAATGTCATGCTAGCATCACTGCCAAGTTCAAGGTACACTATGTTTAAACATAATGCATGCACCAGAAGCTAGGACTTCAGTTGGAAAAAACAAATAAACAAAAAGCACTGAGGCAACAGTATACGTCAACACCCAGGAGATGCACAAGCCTTCCCAGGACACCTGTTCACCCTGCCCTGGGTCACAACATTCAGTATGGGATTCAACAACCTACAGACCCTCACCCCATAAGGCTGCTTCCCTAAGGATCTATTCACAGGAAAATTATTCCCACTCTGTATGCTATTTTGAATTTTTGCAGCTGACTCAGCATTCCAATTGCTACTAAGTGCTGTCATCAGAAATTCTTTTCCTCTAGCAGAACCAGGCAATTCAGACATCAGAGTTTATCCCCACAATCCAGATCCAAAAGATAAAAAAGCACCAACGAGGCCTCCATCTTCTTTAAATCTCAGAAAACATTTGCAGCACTGTGAAAGCAGCGTGATTCTAATGATAGAAAAAAACTTTTGATGAATAATGCAAAAGCATCTGTCAGTTTTTAGGAAACAATCAGCACTATTGGCCATTTGAACACGTCCGTTCCAGAGGAACAAATAGCCAGAAAGACTCTTCTTTGTTTTTAAGTACTCCACTCAGGAACACAAAAATAAACAGGGTTCATTTAACTGGAATCATATTTCCAACCAATGTACCCATCCTTCTGCTCTTGAAATGTAAGCTCCTTGAGCCGGCCTGACTCATCTAAAGCAGCTTTCAGTAATTTCACAGTGCCCATCAGCTCTGTCAGATGGTGGATGTGGCTTGAGAGGGCCGTATCAGCAAATGGTGGTTACTGTGTTGAAAAGAGCTCTTCTTAGTGACAGAAATATTCCAGCTACCAAAAAGCTGCAAGTGGAAACCCCACAAAACTAGTTAACATGGAGTTATTAGGTATCCCATTTCAACTCACCATAGCACACACTATTCCCTACATCTCTCTCAAAACAAAAAAAAAAGCCACCTCTCCTTTAAATCAATTACTGTGCTCTCGTCCAGAATTTGGAATTACTCAGGGCAACTGGATCAAGTATCTGTTACCATCTAGAGCCATCATCAGATCCATAAACAAATCAGCTGGAAAGCAGTGTATCGCTGGAGACCAAATATTCCCCAGTCCAAACTGCAGTTCTCATAATACGATTTCCTGCCTTTCTCATCTGTATTCTGAAATGCCTAGGCCTAAGTCAATTTAACCATGTCTCTATGAAGCCGTGCCCATGTAGGCACTTTAAAATGCTTGATCAAAAGAGATTTCTAAGGACTCTGCTTAAAGGAAGATCTCATAAAAGAAAAAAAAATTCCCTGGTGCAGTTTATTTAAAATGAGAAAGGCAGGGAAGGAGAGACAGAAAAAGGGAGGAAGGAAGGAGGGAAAGGAAGATGTTCTTCAAGTTTTTATCTGATTTATGGGGATCTTCTTAGGAAACTAAAGGACACTCTGCACATGACTGATAATATTACTATGAATGCTTCCCTAAATGTGAATGCCCTGACCAATCCCCATTTGAATTTGTGGTCTTAATAAAAAGCTCGTTTCTAACTGGCCAGATGCCTAGGCTGACCTCCTTGTCCCGTCCCACTTGGAAAACACATCAAAATTCTTTCCTGGAAAAGAAAAGTCACTTTCACTTCCACTGCTAACACTGCCAATGATGACAAGGAGCTACCATAAAGCGTTATTTATGACTGAGTGTTTCCCCTCCATTGAGTGTCAAGAACTCTTATCTCTCTTTACCCAACGGTCAGTATTATTGACAAGGCTGGAGGGGAGAAGGGGCAGGAGCTGCAGTGGAACATGAAGAGGGTCACCCTTGAGGGTGGAGGGGGACTACAGCTCCCTCTTATGTTACCTACTATCCAGATGCCCACCTTCCCAAATATATCATAGTCCAAAAATGGAAATGCTCTAAGATGCTGTGTATTTTAAATGTCATAACCTTACTTGTTTTACATTTCTCCAGTGAAGACATACAAATGGCCAATAGGCACAGGAAAAAATGCTCACTAATTATCAGAGAAATGCAAATCAAAATCAAAACTACCTTTGTCTGGTTTTGGTATCATAAAAAAAAAAAAAAAGAAAGAAAATTACAGGCCAGTATCACTTATAAATATAAGTGCAAAAATCCTCAACAAAATACTAGCAAATCGACTCCAACAATGCATTAAAAGGATCACATAACATGATCAAGTGGGATCTACCCCAGGGATGCAAGGATTTTTCAATATTCACAAATTAATTAATGTGTCACACCACATTAACAGACTGAAGAATAAAAACCATCTGATCATCTCAATAGATGCAGAAAAAGCTTTTGATAAAATTCAACATCCATTTATGATAAAAACTCTCCAGAAAGTGGGCACAGAGGGAACATACCTCAACATAATAAAGGCCATATATGACAAACCCACAGCTAACATCATACTCAATAGTGAAAAGCTGAAAGCATTTCTTTAAGATCAGGAACATAGCAAAGATGCCCACTCTCACCACTTTTAGTCAACATAATTTTGGAAGTCCTAGTCAAAGCAATCAGAGAAGAAAAAGAAATAAAAGGAATCCAAATTGGAAAAGAAGTAAAACTGTCACTGTTTGCAGATGACATTCTATACATAGAAAATCCTAAAGACATTACCAGAAAACTACTAGAGCTCATCAATGAATTTGGTAAAATTACATGATACAAAATTAATATACAGAAATTGGTTGCATTTCTATACACTAACAACAAAATATCAGAAAAATTAAGGAAACAATATCATTTACCATCACATCAAAAAAAATAAAATGCCTAGGAATAAACCCACCTAAGGAGGCAAAGGACCTGTACTCCAAAAACTGTAAGATACTGATGAAAGAAATTGAAGACAACACAAACAGACAGAAAGATATACGTGTTCTTGAACTGGAAGAATCAATATTGTTAGAATGGCCTTAATACCCAAGGCAATATACAGATTCAGTGCAATCCCTATCAAATTACCAATGACATTTTTCACAGAGCTGGAACAAACAATGTTAAAATCTGTATGGAAACACAAAAGACTCCAAATAGCTAAAACAAGCTGGAGAAAGAAAAATGGAGCTGGAGGAATCACACTCCCTAACCTCAGACTATACTACAAAGCAACAGTAATCAAAACAATATGATACTGGCACAAAGGCAGACACATAGATCAATGAAACAGGATAGAAAGTCCAGAAATAAACCCATGCACTTATTATCAATCTATGATAAAGGAGACAAGAATACACAGTGGAGAAAAGGTAGTCTCTTCAATATGTGGTGCTGGGGAAACTGGACAGCTCCATGTAAAATAATTAAATTAGAGAATTCTCTAACATATACAAAAATAAATTCAAAGTGGATTAAACACCTAAATGTAAGACCGGATACTATAAAACTCCTAGAATTAAAAATAGGCAGAACACTCTTTGACATAAATTGCAGCAATATTTTTTTCAAACCAGCTCCTAGAGTAATGGAAACAAAAGCAAAAATAAATAAATGGGACCTAATTAAACTTAAAGGCTTTTGCACAGCTAAGGATACCATCAACAAAATGAAAAGACAACCGACAGAATGGGAGAAAATATTTTCAAATTATGCTACCAACAAGGGACTAATTTCCAAAATATACAAACAGCTCATACAGCTTAATATTAAAAAAGAAAATCAAAAAATGGGCAGAAGACCTAAATAGACATCTCTCCAAAGAAGACATCCAGATGGCCAATAGGCATATGAAAAACACTCAACATCGCTGATTGTTAGAGAAATGCAAATCAAAACTACAATGAGGTATCAACTCTCACCAGTCAGAATGTCCATCATTAAAAAGTCTACAAATAATAAATGCTGGAGGGGATGTTGGGAAAAAGAATCCTCCTACACTGTTGATGAGAATGTAAATTGGTGCAGCCACTCTGGAGGACAGTATGGAGGTTCCTTAAAAAACTAAAAATAGACTTAGTATATGATTCAGTAATCCCACTCCTGGGCATATATCCAGAGGAAACCTTAATTCAAATCTAATGGTGGATACATGTCATTATACATTTGTCCAAACCCACAGAATGTATACCACCAAGAGTGAACACTAATGTAAACTATGGACTTTTAAAAAAGATACATGTACTCCAATGTTCATAGCAGCACTATTTACAATATCCAAGACATGGAAGCAACCTAAATGTCCATTGACAGATGACTGGATAAAGAAGATGTGGTATATATAAATACAATGGAATACTATTCAGCAATAAAAATGAATTAAATAATGCCATTTCCAGCAACATGGATGGGCCTGGAGATCATCATTCAAAGTGAAGTAAGCCAGGACAAGAAAGAAAAACACCATATGGTATTGCTTATATGTGGAATCTAAAATAAAGACACAAATGAACTTATTGACAAAACAGAGACTCACAGACATAGAGAACAAATTTAGGGTTACTAGAGGGGGAAGGGGGTGGGAGGGGATAAATTGGGAGTTCGAGATTTGCGGATACTAACTACTATTTATAAAATAGATAAACGAATTTATACTGTATAACACAGGGAACTATATTCAATATCTTGTAGTAACCTACAATGACAAGGAATATATAAACAAATATATATATGTATATGTATGACTGAAACATGATGCTGTACACCAGAAATTGATATAACATTGTAAACTGACTTTACTCTGATAAAAAAGAATGCAAAAAAAAACCTTACTTGTTTTATTTATTGCCTGTCTCTCCCACTACAATGTAAGTTTCATGAGGTTAAGAATTTTTATCTGTTCTTATTAGTGCTATATCCCCCCATACCTGTCAGCAAACAGTCTATAAATAGTTGGTGACTAAATCAAGGCTAAATTAAGGCAGAAACTCCATGCTGATCTGTTCTTAACTCAAACCATTCTTTAACTTAAGGTAAACATACATTTAGGGGTTATGGGCTGAAGTCCGTGACCTCTCCAAATTCCTTTGAGTTGTCTAACCATATTAATAACTAAGCCTTCAGCAGCCCTGTAACATTCTACTGTTTATCAACATAGGGCGGTAGGAAATTTGCATTTCATTATCAAATTAACTCTTAAAGTAATTTCACAAATCCTTCAGAAACAATCAACCTAATTCCTTGGAAGCCAAACAGCTCAGAGAAAATAGGACATTCATGGCCAGAAAAGGGATGTACAGTAAGTCAAAGAGGCTGGCCATCTTCCCCTCCCACCCAGAAACCCAGCACCGTGTTGTGCTAGTATGCTGTATCTGCGCTGTAAGCAGAGGCAAACAGCGCGCACTTGTGCCGCCTACAGATGCCTGGCAAGCAGGAAATACACACTGTCCAGGGTAGCACTGAAAAAGATGAACCTGTTTCCCCCCAAACCACGAGGTCAATAGTGGCAGCACCCTTCCTCCTTTCCCATAAGGCTCATGGTGGTGAGAGAGGCCAAAACGGTGGGGCAGTAGGTCACCAGGACCAACAGTGGGCAGTGGGGTGTGACTGGGCACTGGCAGGAAAATGAGGACTAAATGAAGGCTAAAAGA